>NC_048299.1:183156298-183201298 GCF_013100865.1 Trachemys scripta elegans
GAGAGAGAGAGAGAGAGAGAGAGGGAATATGTAAATAAATGCATAGCTGAACAAGGGAGAATTCCTTCTGCCTACCAGACCTATGTTGTATGTTTTTACATGTTCAAATACTGGTAAGTAGGTGGAATCAACCAAGAAAAAACAGTGGCCATCACAGCAAACAAATGGCTAGCTGGAATACAGAACCCAGATTTCCCCTGCCATTGGATCCTGCGTGAAGGAAAAGCTTCCTAGTTGTACGAACAGTAGGACAATAGAACAAACTGCCTAGGGAGGTTGTGGAAGCTCCTTCACTGGAGGTTTTCAAAAAGGAGGCTGCATAGCCATCTGTCTTGGATGGTTTACAATCCTGCATCTTGGCAAGGTGTTACACTAGATGACCCTAGTGGTCCCTTCTAACCCTATGATGCCATAATTCTAAGGGATTCCCACTTTTGTGCATGTTTATCATTTGCACATGTGTGAGAGTGTGAGTATTATGTGCACAACCCACCTCTCTGCACACAAACTGGATATTTGTACACACAAAAATACTCATGCAGACAGATAGCTGTGGGACAAATTATTTAATACAGAGGGCTCAACCTTTACATCTGTCACTGTTAGCTCTCCACATCAGTTTTTGACATCAGTGCATTCATTCCTCTGCCATCTGCAGACAGCATCCAATGATCCAGATTGCATCCCCCAGAGCCACACTCAGGGAAGGAAGGTGAACTGCCTCCAGGGCACAATCTATCCCATTTCTGGTAAGCTATGGAGCACTCTCCACACAATACAGAATCTTTACGATAAGAATGGATAGGCCTTGGAGTAGCGCATCAACCCTGCAGAAGATTGCCCGAAAAAGGTAAATACAGCTGAAAGCTGTATTGCTTTTTCCATCAAATACCTATATGCTGGGAAGCTCTCCATTAAGAGAATCCCTCTAGGGACAGCTAAAGCCAGGGGAGATAGGGCAGCTTCACTGGATCCATGCTGCCAGGGAGTGGAGAAGTGATGTAATTCCTAGGCATTTTGTGGGGGCAGAATACCCTTCTCGTTCTATATGGGCAGCCAAACTCCTCTCCCAAACCAGAATATGTCAGATGAAATCCTGGTCCCATTGGAGTGAATGGGAGTTTTGCTACTCACTTCAAAGCGATCAGGATTTCATCCTCTGTGAGGGGACCTTCACTTAGCTTTTACTCCCATAGGCCCCTCCCTGATTTTGAGATGTGCTGCACTACAGGATCAGTCTGTTTTGAGAGCCAGAGAGAGCAAAGGGCATGCACTCCCACTGTGAGGTGCAGCAGCCTGAACTGGAGAACCTGACATAGATCCAGGCCTTATGACAGAACCAATAAGTATGTAAATAGATGAGCCTTATAGAGGTGAAAGCAATCTCAATTATGCAGACAGGCACAATTGTGGACTGAAAGGTGCAAAAAGATGACAAACTACTGAGAAAAAAGGGATACAGCTTAGAATAATTCAGCATAGCTATGCATTCTGTTAGAATATATATATTCTAATACACGTTTATTCTAATACACAGCCCTCCCAACCACACACACAGCATAATATTAATGTTCCTATAATTCAGAAAATTAAGATCCAAACCAAACTCCCTTCCAAATCTAGCATACAACATGTTACCATTGACTTCCCATTCCTATATATCTACAGATATATCTATCTAGAGAGATCTATATAGCTATAGCTATATAGAAGACAACAACTTCTAGTCAGCTCAGTTAAAGCTCTGTTGGAAATGTATTGTGTAATTTAATTTATAAAATTAAATGAAATAAGTATGAGAAGTTTTTAAAAGAAAAAGTGTACCTGCTTTTCAGAATACTTTCCTGCTTAATATGTTGTAAAACAAAACGTCAGTATCTCAGTGGATATGAAATATTGATGAATGCTATAGTACCTGTTGCTGCTATTCCCCTAATACTCACATTTACAGAATAGCAGAACAAATCATGTGCAACTCACATAACTGGCTCAAGTGTAATTTACATCTGTTCCATCCTTAGCTTGTTTTAAAAACCGGATTGTGCGTCTCCCAGCCAAGACTAGATGTGATTTTTCACTTGAGTGTCCCTCAAAACATCTTTGATTCACAGGAAAAGATGATCTAATTTACAAAAAGGATCCCAAAATGCATTGCAAGTTATACCTATAGGAGTGATTTAATCCACTTCTCTGGGGTAGAACGACGCAACAGTTTGACAAAGCAACACACATGGCAAATTATACCTCCCTCCAGTTGACCCTGCAAGGAGAATTTAATATGTTAGAATTTGGTCAGGAGTAGGTTTAACACCCCTATTCTTATGAAAAAGATTACAAAAGGTTTATAATAAGCACAAATGGATAGGGCCTCAGTTTTAGATTTCATCCAAAAAGCAGCCCTTCCAAAACAGTGACGCTCTAACATCACACTGGGGCAGTGCTTCATGCTGACTCGCAGGAAAAATTGCTAACTATGTGTTTAGGCATTTACACGATGTTTATCACCATGGTATTGGAGCACCTGATACCTCAGAATCAATCTCCTACAACAAAATAGGTATTCTTTAAAGATCTTCTAGCCAGGCAATGTTCTAGACCTAAAACCTCCAACTTTTTTTCAACTGATAAAAACTACACAGATAGTAGAAGGTGATATGAATAATAAATGGTCCACACAGATTACACCTGGCCAACCTTTGATTGTAATTTAAACAGGAACATATGTAAAAAAACCAACCAAACAAAGAAACAATATTCAGCCATTCTTGTACCACTACTTACTGGTTTCAGTGGGTACGATGTATGGTAGACAATGGAAAACTTGGTCCCTTTCCCAGAAAGTCATAGTCTAAATTAGACAGACAATGCAGTTCAGAAAAAATAAAAGAATAAGATGGCCAGATGAAGGTCCAATACAAAAATGGTCTGTATTTTTAATTTTAAATATAATTTCAATGGGATTTCCTTAGCAGGTCATCACTGAAAGTTCTTGAGGAAAAGCATCTGAGTTCTTTTTAAAATCAGACTGGTGAAAGGTTTCAGTGTGGTTGTAAATCAGGTAAGGGTAGCCATGGATTACTAAGGAAAACACTAGTTGACCAGCTAGTCTGATAGCTTCATTACTATAGAACTGCAGTTGTAATAGGTCATTTAAGGGCTTTCATTTCTGTATATACAGGGAGAAGTAACAGTATAATAAAATGGTTAGTTATAAGCAAGCTTTAACCACAAGTGCATTATAATTGGCTAAATTCTATACTTTGACACCAACTGTATGTTTTAATCAGTATTCTGTAATCCCATCATTATAACTGTAAAGAGCAAGCACATGGGGGCAAGTTAAGAAGTTAAGAGTTTAGTTTAATGATGTTGTGGTTAAACTAATACATCATATCTTCTGAAAGCAGTGGGCTGTTAAACTTGGTAGTTGGTGATATGCAGGATTAATTCCTTTCCCCACTGTCAGAGAGCATAGTCTATTTTTCCTAATACAAAATTGACAGATTTGCAGTGTACATCAGGCATGTGGTTTTCAGATGACTTTCTACATCGTATACGCAAAGCATTAAAAGGAGCTTTTTCTCTTGGGAAATAAAAATCCTATATTATATGGGACTCAGAACCATTGGTACCAGCTAAGATGTTGGATTGTCCATGTTCTGTAATTACCCCTGTAAAACAAAACAAGGTTCCAGAACTTCTAATGAAAACTGAGCTATAAAATGAGTCCCACCCCACCCTTGAGTCTTCAATGCCTTCTTCTTCAGCTACTTCTTCCTGATAACAGACTTTAGTCCAGAATTGTTAATCTCACACAAGTAGCTCTAATTAAGTTTCATGGACTACTTGAGGGGTAAAGCAAACACGATTTGGCCTTCCAGTCAGTTAAATAGTACAGTGCTAATAGTACAGTTAAAATAAATAAAAAACATTAAACACAAATGGCCAGAAATCAGTTTGGCCCCACAAACAATGTGAAAATAATATGAAGGGGATATCAGCTACCAGCCAAAAATCAGGGAAATTCTTAACTGAGTTAACTTCTCTTACAAGTTTTAACTCATTATGCACTTCACTGAAGCATGTAGAATATCAGGGTTGGAAGGGACCTCAGGAAGTCATCTAGTCCAACCCCATGCTCAAAGGGGGAACCAATCCCCAGACAGATTTTTGCCCCAGATCCCTAAATGGCCCCCTCAAGGATTGAACTCACAACCCTGGGTTTAGGAAGCCAATGCGCAAACCACTGAGCTATCCTTCCCCCCAATACAATAGGGCCTTCTATCACAGAGGGCCACAACACTCAGATACATTCATCTAGCCCTTGTACTACAACATTACATTGCAGTTACAAAGACCACACAGGATAACACCACCCAGGACTGTGAGTCATGTGTGGCGCTGGCTGGAAATTGTCTTCAAATTCTTGCTCTTGTGGGTAAAAGCTGAAAATACACTGCCCTACATATGGCAATTCATTTACAGGATTGGTGTTTTCCTAGAAATTATTGCCTAGTACAGTAACTAATAGAACAGCAGGACTTAACTGTGAACATTTATAATATAAGCCAGTGGTTTTCAACCTGTGGTCCTCAGACCCCTGGGAGTCTGCAAACCATGTCTAAGATTTCGAAAGGGCTTCGCACCTCCATTAGAAATGTTTTAGGGGTCCGCAAATAAAAAAAAGGGTGATATATGCAATAGTGAAAAGATAAAGCAAAAGGAGCTAAGTCATAAAAGCCAATTACCTAGTATACAAATGCTGGAGTAGCATGTTTTTAAGGAGAAGTAGGATATACATGCAACAGAGATTTAAACTAAACAGAAGAGGAGAATTTTATCCTGGACTTTAAATTGCCAGGATGAAAAGTTTATTGAAAGAAGCAAAATCAAGTGGCAAGAGAGATTGCATAGTTAGTGCAGAATGACACTGAGTCAGCAGAGAGAAATGATGTACATATTTTGGATGACACAGCAGAGTCAGTTAGGCTACAAGTTAAGGACAATAAAGATAGTCAGGTGATCTTGGGATGTTGCTGCCTCCAGGGCAGTTAGAACAAGTAGCTCAGGAAACATTTTTTCAGATGAAGGTCTGTGAAATGACCAGAACTTTGTTCATAAGGAACTTAAATTACTCTAATATGAATTGGGATAACTACTAAGCTAAAAGTAAGAGGGGGGCATATTTGTAGTGGTAAAGCAGGATTGCTATCTTTGTCCCATTGTTATGGCTACTCAAGACTTAATTGTGGGAAGGAAGCCAAGTATGATAAATGGGGTTGGAGCTGGTGAGCATAGGATTCAGTGATCAAAATATCATTGCATCTGACACACTACTGGGGGTAATGCACTGGAGGAATGAACACAAAAGTTTTTGTACTTAAGAAAGCTGATTTTCTAAAGAACTTTGACTGGATTTTCCTAATGTACAGGAATTCTACTCAACGGAAGTGAGAAATACTTAAAATATTATTGGGAGAGGAATTGAAATTTTTTCCAGATAAGTCTGAACACTGAACATTTTTTTAAACTTTCACTAGTGCAAGTGGTCCGTTTCACTCTCCAAAAGGGGCGTTAGCATAAGTTCTGGCACTCAGATGTTTAGCTCCATCTAATGCCCCTTATGCTAAAAACTCCAAGAGGACAAGGCTGAAGTGCAGTTAAGATGTTGGGTATTTAAACAGCAATTTTCAAAAGCACTTAGGGCCACTTTCAGCACCTACTGCTCCTGATTAAATAGGTGACACAAGTTAAGCCACTCAGGAATCAGCAGTCCATTGGCTCATCTGAACACCATACCCCTGAAACTCCACTCCACAGTGATAAATACCCACATACACAAGAGAGAGACTGAGTAAGCAATAGATTATGGGGCCTGACAGCTAGGGCAGGAGACTTTCACGGTGAAGAAGTGCACCTAGGAATTTGCTGTTGAGAGACAGAGCTTGCACTAACTTCTGGCTGGAGTGCAATACCTGACCATGGTAAGGTCAGAGAGCAAGAGCCAAATTTTCAAGACTCCAATAGCCCTCACTCAAGAGTGCTCAAAACTGCATCCCTCTTTGAAAATTCCTCTACAAGAGAGGCCACAGTGGTTAACTAGAAATATAAAGAGTAATCTAGAAACATGGAGAGGTGGCTTTAGGAGATTTAATGTTAATGAGAGAAACTGGGAGACATTAAAAAAAATAAGTAGCATTTAACTAATAGGATAATTAGAGCAACAGGTATTTATTTATTTGGACTTCTGAGGACCAAAAAAAAAAAAAAAAAATCCTAAAATGGTCCACCATGGCCTGTGGTGGTGGTGGTTGAATCTGTGCAAAAAGAAGAGGGGAATAAATGTGAGTAAAGATTGTCTGTCTTAAAAAGTAGACAAGCACCCATTTGTTTTAAAAGAAATGATAGCAGGAATGATTTCTAACTTCTTTAAAAATAAACAAGTTCCCAGTGACATGTTAACTTTTGAGGAAAAGAAAATAGATTTAAAATTATAATAAATAAAATATAAAACACAAAACCAGACCAGTTACTTTAACAAACTGTGGGGATATCCTAGAAAAGATTTAGGGAAAGAACTCCTAGAAAAGTCATAAGCTGATTAGACAGTCAACATGAATTTATGAGAGGGAGGATTTAAGTAACCTGTTAGAGGCTTTTGAAGATAACTGTTTCCATGGTAAATTAAAAAAAGTAGAATGGATGTTGCATACTTACATTGAATGCCATTTAGAAAGATTCCACTTTAAACATTATTGTTTAAGTTAACTCTTGACTATGTACGCAGAGAATACTAGAATGTTAAATATTAAAATGCTTCAGAAACAACCTGTAGATGATAACTTTGCTGCTGCAGCTCCCCAATTTACTTCAGCAACATAAGGCACGTATAGAATGACCAGATAACAAGTGTGAAAAATTGGGACAGGGGCTGGGGAGATAATAGGTGCCTATATAGGAAAAAGCCACCAAAATTGGGACTGTCCCTACAAAATCGGGACATCTGGTCACCCTATGCATGGGATATCCTAGAGGTCCTTTTTGAGAAATCTCTAGTTCAGAATATCAGTGTGTGTGAATACTTTGGCTAGGAAACCCTGATTTTATATTGGATTTCAATATCAAAATTGGGATCCAGATTTGAACTCAATTCAGCATTCATCAATAGATACTGGCAGACCAATGTGAGTTACATACACTCATCTAAGAGCAGAAATTGGCTCATAGAATATGGGGTGGGTGGGAGAGAAAAAGCAGAATATACATATTTTAAATAATGAATTATTAGAGAGATGCCAAACCCACAGCAGTTCCACATTTCACATCTGGGTGCTTGCTCTCTCGGACGACCCAAACTAAAACTCATTTTGTGGGTTCAAAATCCTCTGCTCACAATGTATTCTGAGAACAGCTGTGTGACAAGTTTATACACTTGTGCAAACTCTGAGTCATCCCCAGCTTCCTCTTCTAAAGAGGGTGAATATTCTCTTGTAACAGGTTACCAGGTGCCAGGACCCTGCACAGAAAGGCAGAGCTATTCTGTTGCTTCACCCTGGCAGTATGACCTTAAAGCCGCCTGATGTGGAACTCAATTATTAACCCATTAAAACTTGCAGCAACCTCTGAAATGCACTGACACTACGACTGTGCTTGAAGCTCCACTGACTGTGCCAGGGCTGAATTTGGCTCTAGAATTTGTAAATACAACCTGCATAAAATTGCTGCTTTTGGGTACTCTTGTTGGCAAAGAGCCCAATGACTAAATATAAAGAGAAAATGAACTTCTGTACTCTCGTCCCTGAGACGTTCATTCAAGGATAGTGTTGAGGCATCTCAGAAGGCTGGAGTAGGAGAAACCTGCATGTTACTGCCAGTGCTGTACCTATTTTGTAGATACAGGACTTCAGTTTCCTAAGCTGTCTCTCACCAGTACTAACCTTTAAAGAAGATTAAATGCGATATTAAAATTACTTTTCTGGCAGCCAATTCGGAATGGAAGGATTCTTCCATTATCAGAAATGCTGGGTGCAAATTATTATTTTAAAATCACTTCTGTAAAGAATTTCAGCCTCAATTCATCTGATGGGGGGGGGGGTCTGAGAAAATGCACCATTCAGCTACATGATCACACTTTTAATTTTGAATGTTGTCCTAGTCTGTAACTACATATTCATTTTTACTGCCAGAAAGAGGGACCCCATCACAAAACCTCCTTTTTCCTTCCTTCAGAACTGCAAAATATGCACTGGCCCAATATGCTGAGTGTTTCCCACTTCTCATTTATTATTGGAATCTCTTGATTGCATTGATTAAAGTTTGTCATTTAGGACATCCTGTTCCAGTAATATAGCAATAACATGTTGACTTGTTACGAAATAGTGTCATCAGTTTGTATGGGGCTACTTTCACCTATATAGAAAAATCAGTTGTACAGTGCCAAATATGCATTTGTAAATTGATACTATAGAGGAAAAGACAGCATTATATTAGGTATAAAAGCCTTAAAAAGAGAGCGTATGAAAAAAAATCATGTTTCCATATTTGACCTTCAAATTATGCCTTCACTCCAATCTTGTAAATGCTTGATTTACTTTTATTAGTATTTAGATCTATCTTGCTTTTTTTTATTTTTTTTATTTACTTTCACTAGTAACTTCCACTACTGTTGTTTCACATTATCATTACGAGAAGGAAAATCAAAGCCTAGTCTCCATGCAATTTTAGTACTATTTAGTACTATTAGTGTAACTATTTCAGTTAGAGATGTGATTGGTTGGTTTTATTTAAAATGAAATAGTTATACTGGTACAAACCCTGGTGCAGATGCAGTTATATGGCTATAAAAGGTGCCTTACCCCACTACAGCTTTACCAACACAGATATGTTGGTATAGCTATACCAGCAAATCCCTGCTAGAGGAGATTGATTCTGTTTGTACCAGCAAAATATTGTTTAAAATAAATAAAATAAAAAACACACGTCCCCAAATGAAGTAAGATATATTGATAAAATGGACATTTTTGCTGGTATAAATTGAATCTACACTAGTGCTTTTGCCATCATAGCTATTACATTGGCCAAGAGGGGGGTTAGGGATTCACCCCTCTGACTGACATAGCTATGCCATAAGTATAGACCTAGCTTTATTCACTTATGGGAAGAGAACTTAGTACCTTATAATGGTATAGCTATTATACTGTAACTTCATCCATGCAAAGGAGTAAAACCACTTTAAGTGGTACAACTTTTATGTGGAGACAAGGCCTAAGGACTAGGAATGTGGTTGAGCAACATTCACAGTGAGGACCTTATTTTCCAAAGAAATAATACATATTATGCTACCAAAAATGCTTGTTGTTGGAGTGTCAGTGAGATTACATGATGCTGATTAACATGAGCGGATCTCCACGTACTCCACCTTACTGTAGCCACAGGACCTGATGTGAAAATGGTGACAGACAGCCCTTCCCTTCCTCTCAGGGATGTGGTGAGGGTAAATTAATTATAGATTGTGAGGCACTCAGATACTATGATAATAAGAACATTTAATTACCATAAATAAATATTTATAGATTTTTAGTTATCTTTTAAATAAAGCTAGCAGCTGGAAACAGAGAGGAGAGTCAGCATTATATGTCCAGCCGTATATCTGAAAACCACTGGTCGTCCCCAGCACATAGTTGGAAATGTGTGCCTTACCAAATAATAGCTAAGGATGCCCTTAAAGTCATATGGCACATTTAATCTTAGAGGCAGCTTAGTACTAAAGTAATACTTTAGAAAAAAAATAAGAATTAACAAATAAAATACATCAAGCATACCACACTTCCATGGGAACTCTTAAATTAAGCCATACATGTCACACATTAAGATCCGATTAATCAATTTCCAGGGTTTTATTTAGACAATTCTAAACTGCAACTAGAAAATCATGTTTGTACATCTGTAGTCATTTGTAGGTAATGTTTGGTCACAAAGGTTAGTTACTAACAGTGAGCATACTCTAAACAAACAGAAGAAGTTGTTTATTTAATAAATCAAACCATATGTCATGTTTTTCTGTTGTAGAAAAATGGAATCTCTGAAATGTAATGAAAAAGATGCCTTCAGAGAGGCCTGTTTCTATGTCTGATTTGTGCCTGAGTCTCCCATGAAAGTCAATGGGAACTTCATGCAAGGAATATATTCAACATTGGGCATGAATTTAAGTTGCAACAACATGCCAATATTTCAGAACATCACTATTATAGCATAGCTAGACTGATACTAAAAGTGAAATGTTACAAATGACTTAGGGTAAAAATGTGTTTTTGCATGTTGTATCAGAGTGTAGATCTTCAGTACAAGCTAGGACTTAAAAATCCAAGATATTTGTTGTTTGTTTTATTTATAGTCTCTCTAATGCCACTCATAGTATTTGAGCACCACATAAACATGAAAACTATTAAACATAATTCACCTTCACAAAACTCCTGTGATGGTGGGATATATTATCCTAATTTTACTGATGGGGAAACTGCTTGCTGAAAGTCACACAAGAAATGTGTGGCAACACTGGGAATAAAATCCTGATTAGAATTGGTTAAGAATTTTCCACTAGAATTTTGTTTTTTAAAGAAAAGTGTCATGTCAACAACAAAAAAAACCCCAGCATTTTCCACAGGAAAAAATGTTTATTTAGGCTATGTCTATACTACCCGCCTGAATTGGCAGGTAGAAATCGACCTCTCGGGGATCGATTTACCGCGTCCCGTTGGGACGCGACAATCGATCCCCGAATCGGCGCTCTAACTCCACCAGCGGAGGTGGTAGTAAGCGCCACCGACAAAAAGCCGCAGAAGTCGATTTTGCCGCCGTCCTCACAACGGGGTAAGTCGGCTGCGATATGTCGAATTCAGCTACGCTATTCACGTAGCTGAATTTGCGTATCTTAAATCGACTCCCCCCAGTAGTGTAGATGTACCCTTATATAACATTTTTCCTATTTTCCAGTGGGAAAATGGATTTGAAATATTTTGATTTGTTGAACTGACCCAAAACATTTCATTTCAAATTAGTTCAGCATTAAACTGTATTGCCTTTTAGTGCCACATTGCCTCCTGGGAGTTGTAGTTTGTGTTCCTCCTGCCCCATTCTCACTTATTGGCCAGGTTCCTGGCTGAACTGTAACTCAAGATGAAATGCAGTCTCCCCTCATTGAGTGGCATGGCTAAAGGGGAAATAACGGGAGATGTAATCCATTTCTGAATCTAAGGGCTTGTCTACACATTGCAGCAATGGGCACTACAGAGTTGCTGCTCTGCCTGCTTTGGGGATAAGGGGGATCCTCCCACCAGCCTTGCCATTTATCAACTCCTTTCTTTTCTGGGATGAGTCAGCATTGCCACACTGACCCGCTCTGCATCTGGAGCAGCATCGAGGCCCCTCTGTACCCTGCCCTCTCCCCACGCCCCGCATTAAAGCGGTGCAAGCCAGACAATGGTTCCCCCCCACTTAAAGCATGGTGTGGTCATTATGGCAGTGGGCACTTCAGGGTTGTGATTTCTAAGGTAAAACTAATGTGTTGCATGTTAATTGGTCTGCGTGGGCCCTGCTGGTGCGTGCTAACGTTTCCTCAGTGTGCTAGGGAAACTTTAGAAGGGCCTACACCAGCAGGGCCTACACGGAACAATTAATGTGCAACACATCATATACTTTAGAAATCACACCTCTGTAGAGCACATTACCCCACCACATAGACAAGTCCTAAATTTTTCAGAATATTAATTTTCGTCCCACGAAAAGTTGACATATCCCATTTTAATGAAATTCAACATTGAAAAAAATCAGAATTTCTCATTGGCAATGCCAGCTCTCATGCAGATCTAATCCTGCTGTCTAGAAACAGTCCACTGCTTAACCACAAATCCACCCTTCGTATTTACAGACTGCAGTCCTGCACTGTCTCTTGCCATTATACCTATTATGCTCCACTGTTTTCTTGCAAATTGTCTAAGAACATCACATAACTAATATAGAACCCCTAATTCTCTCCAGATTGTCCAACTGGTCTCCATCCCTTAACCACACTTCCAACCATCACCAACACACTACTTCTTCTAGTTTTCAGACAGCACGTAATCACCCATGTGTGTTATGCACAGGGATACATAGGTCCTAAGCACTCAGAGGAAGCCAGTATATGTAGTCCTGGCTGTCTTTTGAACCTGCAATTGCTTAGGGAAGGGACCTGTTTCTGATTTCTTTTAGGCTAGGTCTACACTACCCGCCTGAATCGGTGGGTAGAAATCGACCTCTCGGGGATCGATTTATCGCGTCCTGTTGGGACGCAACAATCGATCCCCGAATCGACGCTCTGACTCCACCAGCGGAGGTGGGAGTAAGCGCTGTCGACGGGAAGCCGCAGAGGTCGATTCTGCCACCGTCCCTACAGCGGGGTAAGTCGGCTGCGATATGTCGAATTCAGCTACGCTATTCGCATAGCTGAATTTGCGTATCTTAAATCGTCCCCCCCCTGTAGTGAAGACCTGCCCTTAGACTACACCAGTAAAACACTATTGGTTTCATTGGAGTCATGCCTGATGTACCCTGGTATAAAATGGGAGAAATCATGCCCCACATCTTTATTTTTACCTTGTGCAACACCAAGTACACTATCAGCACGACATTATCTTAGAAAGATTAATGTATCAAATCTACAGATTTTGATCTTTCAGAGAAATGATACCCAGCCCTGCTCTGCTCCCTCTGCACTGTGCAGGTGATACAATGGAACAACGGAAGCAGAGACTGTCTCTCTGCTGGGGATATTCTTCAGCATGGAAACAGGTTTCAGCATGGTAGCCGTGTCAGTCTGTATCAGCAAAAAGTATGAGGAGTACTTATGGCACCTTAGAGACTAACACATTTATTTCAGCATGGAAGTGTCTCCAGGAGGTATAGTGTTGTTGGAGTTGGCTCCTACACCTCCGCTCCCCTGGCCCCACCACAGAGAGAGGGTTAGGCAGAGGACGTCTCTGGAGGCAATAGCCAACTGCCATAATTTAGAGTTGTCTGCAGGCAGCTGTAATTCTGTCTGGGACCAGACAATCGGGTGAGCCATAACCAGCTACTAGGGAACCACCGCTCCCCCTGTGGCATTCAGGAATCCAGGTGCGGCAAATAATCTGTCTTTTGACTTTTATTATAAATAAGAGTGACGTTGTTAGAACGCTGGTCCTAAATAGTGCTTACAAGAAAATGTTCTAACTTAGAACTCACGTGCACAATTATATATGTGCACTAATATTTTTTGAAGACACAAGGTAATGCATCATACACATACATTACACAGTATAATGTATCACAGAATGCAAAATAGAATTTATTTTGGATAGTGTTCAGACAAAGGTTCACAGCGGATTATAACATAAACCAGTGCAAAGTGTGTGCACTCAATAATATACATATCCATGTGCTATTGAAAAAGATTAAAATGAAAATGTTTGATCAAGGTGTGTTCTATTTATATGCACAAAGTTATTGTCCTACATTTTATTACATAATTTAGAATAATTATTCTTCAATGTACGAAAAGTCTTCCACTATGTTAAGATGACATCATCTAAGAACAGTTTATCAAGTGGCATTTTATGGTGTAGTAAGAAATGACTTTGATAATTAGAGTTTAGAAAAAACCCACCAAAGAGTTGACTAGAATCATTAATCTTTCAGGTGAAAAAGGAAGTTTTAAAGTTAATACATTGTTATATATTAAAATGTTAGATTTACCATACACATCTCTCCATTTCTATTCCTTATACTTATTTATTCTGCTCTTCATACTTATGCTTTGTAGATTTTATAAAAATCTGGTTATTGATTGCTGTGCTTGGGATCTTTGGAATTATTGTTTCAAATTTATGTATGACAATAAGCCCTGGTTAAAAGCTCCATATGCATACAAAATGGCAGAAGAAGAAAGCAAGTGAGAGTGTTCCCAGTATTCCTCTCGGTGAGGGAAGAGATTTTATTGATCGGTCCTTGCTGTATGTACTTAAGGGTCCTCAGCAGTGTTTATGATATTTTACGCCACATTAACTGTTGAGATGATATGCTATGACAGCTCTTAAAAAAAATTTACCCCTGAGCTCTAAATTGTTCCAATTATGCCTTTAGCATAACAGTTATCTACCCAGGGGCATAGCTCACTGCTCTAAGATGGAGGGGAGTGTGGGGAAGCCAATAATCTTCACATATGCTGACATCCTCCCCCTCCCAGTTCAAGCCTGTCATTGCTTTCCTTCACTGTAGCTTTTCATAATCCTTAACATATGGCCCTTGTTTTGATAGGCATGAAATTACATCAAGGTCATTTTTAATAACTGTCAATAGTCCCAGAAAAGCAGTCAGTTTTATTGACACCTTAGTTGAAGGGCTCAGAGAGCTGTAAGTAGCACACAGGCCCTGACTGGGAAAGCTGATCCACTGGGAAACAGATTATTATTGATATTAGTAAATTAGTATTGATAGAAATTTGATGACTATCGTGCATCTGGATCACTCCACAATACACTAATGTCAACAGACACGCACAGCTCTCTGTTTCAGGCAGACATTTATTTACATTCTTTTCATCTTGTTTTTCCTCTCTTTTGGGGGGTGGGGGAGGAGGAGTTTGGGGGAGGACTAGGGGAGACACAGAAATCAAGATGGGTTGTAGATATCTACAGATTACTAATGTTGTTAACTAATCTCTTGAAAATAGAAGCTGCTATAAAAAGACTCTGCTCCCATCTTTTTTCTTTTGTTGAGAAACCAAACACACACACTCCCTCTCCCCAATGAAAGAGCCTGTTCATAACTAAATCTGAATTGAAACAGTTGCATCACATAATATTTTGAAGGAATGTCAAACACTAACAGGACTACAGTGTCCAATGGACTTTAGCTTAGTTCTTTATAGCAACATTAAGGTGGTAGTGGTTAAGGTAAGACCAGGATGCAGAAAGGGATCGAATTCCCCACTGGCATGTACCTCCTGAACTTGGTGGCCACATCAGTGATTCCAGAATGGTCCAAGAAAACAGGAGGAAAAGAAGAACAAACATTCAGAATGGTTAGATACACTGAGGCAAGTTCATACTACTCCGGAAGTCATTAATCTAGAGGGCAACATCTATGGAAGTAAATAATAATCCTGATGTGCTGGTGAGCTTTGGAATTTGGAGAGGGTATATAAACAGAGGGATAGAAAAAAAATTACAGAATACTGAGATGACAACCAAAGAAGGGTCAGAAATACCTAAAATTGCAGGCATTTCCAAAGCCTACAGTAATACAAAAAAGTTGCAGGGTCATTTGCAGGTTTAAACTAGTGTAAATGGTGAGTTCTTTGTAATGTGAATTATGCCAGCAAAATTTACATTGCTCAGGTGCAAGGAGAAAAAATACACCCCCATTCCCCCTGGAGCAACATAAGTTTGGCCAGCATAAGTGGTAGTGAGCACAGCGCTATGTCGGCGGGAGAACTTCTCCCACTTACATAGCTACCACCACTCATTGGAGGTGCTTTAATTATGTCAATGGGAGCATAGAGCAACTACACGAAAGATCTTAGTATTGCAGCTGCATTGGTACAGCTCTGCTGCTGTAAGGTCTCCAGTATAAACATAGCTTAAATGACCAGAACTGGATCATGTTAAGGCTAAGGCTTATTTTTCAGGTTTGA
Organism: Trachemys scripta elegans; assembly: GCF_013100865.1. Lineage (NCBI taxonomy): Eukaryota > Metazoa > Chordata > Testudines > Emydidae > Trachemys > Trachemys scripta. The sequence continues at coordinate 183,172,008 of NC_048299.1, forward strand.
GGCCAAATTGGGACACCAAATTCTCATGAGTTGTTCTGCTGAGATTTTTGTCCCAAACTGGGACAAAATATCCAAAGGAATGGGGATTTCCATTTCTAGAAAATCTCTCCCATTTAGCTGTTTTTTTTTAAAACTTAACCCAAAAAGAAGAAAAAAAAAGGAGCAAGTTCTAATATATAGAATAAAATCTGAATTCAAACCACCATTTCCATTACCCTTACAATTCAACGGCATTCACATCTGAGGTTTTTGCCTGGGCCCCTCCATAATTATAAAAACTGCTGTGGCAGTTCAGACCTAACCACCACCAAATGGCTCAAATTCGGATTCCTAGTTCCGCCAAAAGAGTTCTCTCATAAGAGTGTGTATTCAACTGTTGGATTTATCACTCCTATGAAAAGCTTTTTTATATTTAAAAAGAGAAAAAAAATGATGATTTGTGCCCTAGAGAGTTTATAATCTAAGCATACCACAAGAAACAACATATGGGTACAGACTGTCAAGTGAGTACAAGGGACAGTAAAGGCGTGGAAAAGTCAAGCCCCATCCCTCATCAAAACTAAACACAGGGAGTTGACAACTGCACTGAGCTGTGAGACCACAACTGGCCACGTATTCTGGATAGATGCTTATTAAAAAGGAAGGACTATTGCACTATTTTCTCAATTAACCTGTGACTTTGTATCCTTTGTTCTTGGAAGGATTACCCAGAGAAATATGCTATGCCAAATAAGGACTCATATTTTTCTGACTGTTGGGTTCCGCAACAGGGGCTGACACCTGAAATTTACTGTCATCCCAGGCTGGAACAGAGTACAAGACCAAAAACAGTAACTGTTTTACCCACGTTTCATTTCTGTCCCTCCTTCCCCCACCCCTCAACTTTTAGTTCAGTTCTCTCTCGTCCATTCACTTTCCCCACTGGCTACACTACAGAGCTTACAGCAGCACAGCTGCACCGCTGTGGAATTGCTAGTGCAGACGCTCCAAGCCGATAGGAGAAAGCTCTCCCATCAATGTAATTACTCCAGCCCTTGTAAGCGGTGATAACTATATTGGTGGGAGAAGCTCACCCACCAATATAGCACTGTCCACACTGGCACTTTGGTCAGAGTAACTTACGTCGCTCGTGGGGGGGGCGGGGGGGGCTTATTTACACCCTGGAACAACATAATTTATACTGACTTAAAGTGTAGTGTGTACATAGCCTAGGTTTCTACACATCCATATTTCAACAAAAGAGTTTTGCTTGTTCAGAAATTTGCATGCTGGTTGAGCACTGGTTGAGGGTTCCATTCATTTAGTGAATGCTCAGCTGCCTAGAGTGCTCAGTTTACATGGCAACATTTCAAATCCTTTCAACTTAGTGATCAACACAGTTAGTTGAAAATTCTGGTTAAGTGCTCTATTCACTCTTGCCATATGGGACAGGAGTCCCTCATCATTATATAAATAAAAATGGTTGTCACAACAAAGCCACTCTCTCTCTCCCAAATGGAAGCTGATTAACATCGATAAATATAACTACAGCACCAAACCACAGAAGATGGTAATAATTACACTATTTCTTGCACTACTAGATTACTTCAGGATTTTTCCTTAAAGGTAGTGAAGGAGCATCAACCATACAGACAACATAAAAATAATAATCTAATAGTATCCAATAGACTATGCATTGCCCATCCTACATAGAAAACACCCTTAGCCAAATTCTGTTCTAAGAAGCGCACACACACAACTCCCAGTGAAATTAATGAGACATACATACTGTGACAAGATGGTCAATATAGTATGATGGGTCCTGTGCTTTTCTTGGTGGGGGGGGGGCACTAAAATAGCACCCCTTACCCCTGCTCTTGGGGCACTGAGGGCCCCACTAGTGGCCCAGGAAGGTGGTAAAGAAGGGAAGCAGGGGAGGGGTTTGGGTTTGCTCCTCACTCTGAGTCCCAGCCCCTCACAACCCCTGCAGGTTCTTACCCTCTTCCCCCTTGGGTGGGGTACCTTCAGTCCTTAAATGCTGGGGCAGGGTCTCCCTTACTCCAGTTTTCTGTTCCTCCAAGTCTCACATCACACCTCCAAGTTCCAGTCCTCTCTCCTTCCCCTTGACTGCTTGAAGCAGGGGGTTTTATTAGGTTTCTAACAGGGCCTTAATCGATTACAGGTGCTCCAATTAACCTGTAGCAACCCTCCCTAGTCTACAGGGAACCACACCTTAATTAACCTAGGGTTTATATACTTCCCTGCTACCACTTCCCACTGTTCCCTGGCCCTCCTGTGTCACAATATATACAGCTATCTAAGGATACAATCTGTTCCATTCTAAATGTGCACATAGTCACAGCACTTGGAAGTACATCACTGGGGAGGCTTAAAAGTATATAAAGTTAAGAAAGCAGGAGGAGTAGTCTGGTATTGCAACAAAGTGATTTAATGTATGCATATGAGTATTGTTTAACAGTGGACACAACTCAAAAGTGCAGCATATTCTACAGGCCCTGCCATGCTGAAAATGGCAGGAAAGCAACTGTCTTGTAGACCTCTCTCCTCCTTGCAGGAATTCACTTAATAAATCTCTCACTGCAGGAAGTTTTACTTTTCAAATGGTCTTCACTGGGGGAAAACCATTCTGAAAGTTCTTGTTCCCTTGTCTCTGGCAGATTGTATTGTAAAATTAATACAAAGAAATCCTGCTATCTGATTGGTTGGCAAATGTTCCCAACAGTGCAGATATATTTCAAAATCAGCAAGGTTCAGAACTCGTTAACCTCATCATGACTTGAATACAATATCATTACACCTTTAAGGCCAGCTCAGAAGAGCAAGAGAAAAAAGGAGCTAGATAAGGCTTTGACTCTCAAAGCCACTCTGAGTTCACTACAGGCAAGTTCTACTGTATGCTCTGTTAAAACAAATCCACCAAAATAATTTCTGCATGCTATTTCTCCATTAGTACAATAAATATATGTGAAACACCCCCATCCCCTCCACCTCCAATAACTGAATTTTCCCCAGCAAATTGTGTTTTCCTCCTGTCCCCACTTTTAAGTTGGAAAATTTCAGTGTTGCCAGCCTCAGATTTTAATTGTAGTTCACAAATGGTTTGGCTTTGAGTACAAAGAAAAATAGTAGACAATAATAGCAGAAGGTAAAATTTCAAATGTACTTTAAGATATGCTAGATCATTACAAAGACAGACACGCCAGGTCAGAGATTTCAATAACTTCTACAGTGAGAAGGTGAGGTGCTGTAATATGTACTAATGGGACCCAACGTTTTCTGTTGTGGCTTAGTATAGAATTTGAATTCAGGTCCGCAGGGGTAAGACACTAGTGTCCAAATCCAATGTTCCACACTGCAATAAACCAGAAGGCGGCTAACTGCTGGCTGAACTATATTATACTACTGCAATATGAAACTTCTGAATGTCTCCACTATGTCTGCCTGCAAAAAGACTACACTTTTGTTTTCAGGTAATTCCAAATAGGACTCTGGAATACATTTACAACAGCAAGACAATGTGCAGTACAGTAGAATATTCTATTTTTAATTAAACAGCCCTAGAGAAAGATACTTGCTTTGTATTGTATAATGTTTTCTGAACATAATCTTATATAGTAGACTAGAGTCCACCATATGGAGAATTGTATTCTTTTCACCTGCCTTCATTTGCTTGAATGAAAGTGCAAGTAGGAGGATGCTGTGAACACAAACTATCCCAATCCATCTTCATGGGGCCAAATAGTTGGCTTCCCAAATATCCTCTGCCACCTACCTGGATAATCCGCTACCACATTCTGAGACAACAGGATTTCAACTGCTCTGCTGCTGCTTCTGCTCTGGCTCTTTGAACTGTGCAAGCATACTACAGCTATCAGTACAAATGTGGCAGGGTGGTGGTGGGGGAAAATGGTTATTTGAAAAATTCCAACACAGTAAGAAAGTTTGGGTTCAAAGTGATTTTGAGGGATGAACATAAATTTTAAGGGCTGTTTGGCTGGCATGGGAGTTACAGGGAAAGGGGCTGATAATGTCCCTATTTTTCTGACAGTTTATCCATTCTTAAAGTCCCATGGAAACCATTCAACTCAGGAAAAATCACATGCAACTCAGAATTCATTCTGTAGTTTAGTATTTACTGTATCAGTGCATATATCCAACATCATAATAGAGATATGAAAGGGAAGCTTGGAAGGATTCATTTTTGATGGGTAAATGTCAATTTAATCATACACACAATAGAAAAATACACATACTTCTATCAATAGTAACCAAAATTTATAGATAGGCAAAGAAAGAAAAATGCTGCTTGAGAAATTGAAGTTTGAATTAAGGATATTTTCTTTGTATATTTTGATTAATGCGTTTTGTTTTAATGGTTATAAAGTTTTATTTGAATCACAATGTCTGATTCCATTAAATAATTGTTTGACACCCACCTCCCCCAATAGTTTCCTGCAATTGTGAAATAAAAAAAATTGCTTACAAATAAAATACGGCTATTGCCCATCAAAGTGATAAAAATAAAAATCTAATTCTGCCAAGTCTAATTATATAATATTGGAGGGTCAGGGGGAGTCTATGACAATAAACCAAAAAACTTAGACTTTCTTGTGATGTGAATTACCTTGGGAGTCAAATAGCACAGATTCAGATGTAGTACATTAATGTGACTGGAGTACAATTTATGTTGCTGGGTTAAGATTCTGCTCCAGGAAATCCTAAGTGTACTGTACTCTTTCCTAAAAACAACATATTTGGGGACATGAATGACTAGCTTTTCCACTTATACCTCGTTCTGCATTTCTGCCTTGCCCTAATAAGCCCTTAATGTAAACATTGGTTTCACATGTTTGAAAACTATATTCATGAGAATGACCTCCCAGATAGCAGAAAGCAAGTTTTGCGAATATGCTGTCTGAATACTGAAGACATGCATTTTATCTCCCTCCCCCCAGCCCTTTCTCTCCTTGAGTATTTATGTTTCCACAGGTTCAAGCTTGGAAGGTCTTTCGCACACCTGAAATAAATGTGCTAATACAGAGTTTGCAAACATGCACAGAAAATGAGTTCATTTACAGACTAAATACATTGCTACTCTACAGAAACTTAGTTACTTGCCTGTATGGCATCAAAGATTATTTGAAACGTGCTTATGGAACATAAATAAGCCACATCACAAACACATGTAAAAGCTACAATGATTGCATAAGATAGCCACACTGAATCTGCTATAGCATATGCCAAAATAATTATTGAGGTGTTACAGACTCTGGTAATTTATTAACAGTGTACTTTCCAGGCCAGTATAGCTATGTCAGTCACAGTGGTAGTGAACTTTGTACAATTCTTACATTGAGTGAGCACCATTCATTTCAGCAAAGTCATGCTTCCTTTGTGGGTTTATATGTAGAACATACAGAGATTAGTGAAATACTTATTTCCACATTGATGATGTAGGCATATATTTACAGGGTAAATTATGCTATAGTTCCTGCTCCAGAAATCAGGTGTATGAGGTCATTACTCTCCTGCGCATAGATAACTGCACTTTACTTCACCCTAGGGGAAATTCTGAAGACCTTACACAAACAAAATTTGCTTGATTTCAGTGGGAACTTTGTTTGAATAAAACTGTGTAAGAACTCCAGAAATTATTGGTATTGGACGTCACACACGATTGTGGTTCCTGATACAAAGCATTCAGATATGTAGTGGTAGGTGACTTCTGGCCAAAGAGCTGAAAATGGCACTGAAATGTGTCCACACTAGAGATTGAGTAGCAGAACTTGAGACCTGCTCTATAGCTCAGACTGAGCCAGCTGCCTCAAGTGATTCCACCCGCAATACACAATTGTTGGAGCTTTATGTCTGGATCGGGGGCTGGAGTGGGGAGAGAAATGGGAACAACTGAATGAAATCACTGTTGAAGACAAGTCTATGGTGTACAAATACATATCCATGTCACGATGATAAGTATTGGTCCAACTATACCATACATTTCTGTCTTGAAGTTATACTTACAATGTTTTCAGAGTGCACGGTTTCCAAAATCTAAACTAGGTTTAGCAATTTACTTGATGAAAGCACAATCCCTAGGTTTAGTTACAGTGGTGAAGTATAACACTTCTGAGCATGCAGAAAATCCAACTCCCAACAAAAACATACAGACAACCATGTTTACTCTCTCTCCCCCCTGCGAATCGTGACACCCTACACCCTGAAAACCAGAAAAACAAAATAAGATACATGTTGGGATGTAGGATCACTTCAGTGGAATAAAAAATTCAGGATATTTCTGCATTACAAATAACATGTGTTTTAATTCAAGTTAGTTAACCTGGGTTAGAATAGCAGTGAAGAAAGAGCAAGTGAGCTTTTTTACTTGGTCAAGCTGCTTAATAGGCACTCATACAGACTTTAACATAAGCAGCTAACTTGTGTTAACACATTTTACCCCCTCCCCAGCCCAGTGTAGACATACCTTGAGTGGTGAAGTGAAATTTAAAAATAATAAAATAATAATAATAAAAAAATCCCACCATTAGAACTGTTTACAAATAGAAAAATCAGCCCAGATCCTGCCAATCCCACAGCCAACTAAATTGGAGATTTGAAATTTTAAATAAAAGGGGTCATCATAAACACTCTCCTAATGACTTGTTGAACAAGATAAACATCACTCCTCCCACAGACTGGCTTATAGTAAGAAAAGTTTTTTAGAAGTCTGAAAAGTTGGGGGGAGGGCAGAAAAAAAAATCTCACAGAATAAATTGAAGTGGAAAAGGAACAGAATCTTCTCCAGATGTACAGCCAGTCATGAAAACAAAGGTTACAAACACAACTATGCATTAAAATAAGAGCACATCACTATCTAATCGCAACCTATTCTCCTCTGTCAGTTCATCTGATGATATCTATTCACATCCCATTCCTCCTCTGCATGTGCAACAAATGATCTGAGAACAGAACTAGTGGGGGCAATGGTAGTGGGTGGGGAGAATACAAGGTAGGGATGGCTTTGAGTTATTTGGCTGTTGTTATTCCCCCCCCCCCCCCCCCGCGAGACTTTGTTTTCTCCTCCTTCCCCCACAACAAACAATGTTCCTTAAATAAAAATATATGTGAATTTGGACATTTACAGGGGCAAGTTTCATATAATTGACTTTTTATAATTATTTTCTATTTCTACTAATCAAAATATTTTGGTTTCTGTTTAAAATATTAAACATTTAAAAAAAAAAGAAAGTTATTTGCTATGCCTTCTCTGCAGCCAGTGATCTCAGATAGAAATATATCTGGCAGCTCCAAAGGAAAAAACTCATGAGAATAGTTTCATCCTCTAGAAAGAAAAACAAAATACAGCAGTAGACAGAAAATGGAAGCTGGAATAATTTGCGGGCAAGGAGCCAAAAAAGTCACTTAAGATGGGGAAAATCTCTCAGTGGCCTACAGTGTACTGATGGGAATTAAAGTTTGGGGTAGAAAATGTTTGATGTTTATCGTTCGTTGGCAAATGAAAACTGAAGGTCTCAGTCCTGGGATACATGCCACACTGGTGCAGGTGTCCAACAAAAAGTGTGAGATTATTGCTGATTTGGGGTCCAATTAAAAACTGATAAAGAATCTCAGGATTTGGCGAAACCCATTTTAATAACCCCTTTAGAAATAATACATAAAGCATCCATAGTGTTTAGTGGATACAATTGATGTGTTAGAAACACTGAGATAACTGTTTCCAACACCAGCACCGATAGCTATATTGTCATATTTAGTTTCTCTTGGTTTTAAAACTGCATTGCTGTATAGATGAAATTCAGCAGATCAAAGAAATGTGGCCCTATATATTGAGAAACAAATGTTACCTGTCTGAAAATGTTTTCTCCCTTAATGAGCTACACAGAGATTTATGCTCTTCCACGGACATTGGATCAGACTCTCTGCTACCTGAAGGTTCTTTTATATACCACTCCAGCAGTGTAAAAGAACCTTAAAGTGGGTGTGCAAAGGTAACATATACCCACTTTAAGGTTCCTTTAAACACTGCCAGAGTAATGCAAAGTTGCTTTAATGTAACTGAAGCCTTTTTCTATACCAGTAAATCATATCAATGCTATTAAATCAGACTTGATTAATGAAATCAGTGCAACCACTCTGTATAGACTCTCTTCATTTTGGTTCAAAGTTGCCTCATATCAATTTGGCTGAAGTCGATTCAAGTCTTGTCTACACTAGAAAGGATTTGCTATTTTCTAAGTGGGGAAAAAATAGCTTTCAAATCTTCAGAATGCACCTTGTGTTTCAGGACTGAAAACTGGGAATTCTGAAGTGGAGTTTAGGGATTGCCACATATTTAAAAGGGACAGTGCTGTCTAATAAGAAAAACCTTTCCCAAGATTTTGCTGTATTTATTGTGATTTTGTTTAAGGCCTGACTTGAACTGTATTTTATAGTCATGGTAGCATTCATGAAGTGTTATATCAGCTCTGGCGAAATATAGTTAACATCACAGCCATGAAATACAATATTTAAAAAATTAAAAAGCCAACAAAGAGACAATCTATATCCAAGAAACAGACATAAACTGATTATACATATATGCATACAAAAAATATATTCCTAGTATATTCTGATGGTAAAATTTTCTACAGTGTTTTGTTTGATAGAGTGTGCTACATGTACATGTGTCAGCTTTAACATCTTACACAAATATTTGTGTTTTATAAAGTATCTAGATCTTCCCCATTGTTAGCACCAAATTAAAAAAGGTTTAGACATGAATTAGAAAAAAAAAATCAGATCTGAAATGTTATCAATCAGCATTTAAAAAGAAAAGGCAGCTTCTCCTGTACTGTAAACTGGATTCTCCAACCAAAAAGAACTATCAGGTAACTGTTAGAATGAAAAGCAATTAAGATTTTAAATATGCAGTTATGTCAAGCACTGCCATAAACTGAAACTGAACAAAAAACCCACTACTATTCATTAGGCATTTGTCACCATGTATACACTGCATGCTTTTGTTTGAATAGAAAAGCAATTATGTTTTTAATACACTTATATTCTACTCATCTCATCATCCTAGGATAATGAGTCATTAGAAAAAAGAATATTATATTCAGCAATACAGCTTATTGTTCTGTGTAAATTATTATTGCATCAGCTGAGCATAAGTACCTGACAGTTTGGAAAGCTTAGTTGTCAGCAGTTTCTGTTAGAGCTTTGTACTCTCCATGCTAGCCTATAGAAGGCTTTTTTCTTCATCCAGCACTATTTTCTGCTATTACTGAGCCTAAAGTTCATGACCTTTACATTCGATATAGGCACAGAGGACACAATTGATGACATCAAAAATCTCTGTGTAGCAGTCACATGACTGCCTCCCACAGGGCATTGATGCCTCTAGTGCAGGTATAGAATGTACAATTACCATGACTACAGCAGATTAACTTGTTAAATGCAGCAAACAATAGATCATCAACACAAAAACTATAATAATCAATCTGTTTAGAAAAAAAATCAAGAAATATCAAATTCCTAAAGCACACACACAAGGCAGATGAGTTTGGGCAGATCATTGGTTTTAAATGGGGAATGTCAGGGTTCATGCTGCTTTCTGTAGATGACCTGATTATTCTCAACCCAATGGAAAGATAAAAATCATGCTTCCACACCCATAGAAGTAGTAGATCCAGTGTGGAAATGGAGCTATTAAAACAATAGTAACCAAGGTGAAATGTTAGGCAAGGTTGAACTACCAACCTTAAACAGTCTATGCTATGTCCTTGTCCTCACCTATTGCAAAATGTCAGAGAAATGACCGATGCACAGACCTCATGCATGCTGGAGAAGTGAATCTTTATTCTACAATGTCCAGACTGGTGCTGACTATCAGCTTCGCTGAAGCCATTACCCCACAAGTCACAAAGCACATGAAGGAAGATTGATAATTGGTTGATTAAGAATATCAAGAGGCTATATTTTTACTACCCAAATAGTTCTTTGAAGTACGATTCTGCTATTTCTTATTACATTATTGTGTTTAAAGCAAATCTAAAAATAGATGGGTGTTTCACAGGTAAAGAAGATTCAAGGCCAAAATTTTGCTCTGCAATAACTTGTTTACAAAAGCCACAGAAGCAGTTTACATCTTCCTATTTTTCCAACAACATTATATTTTTTGAAACTGTTATATTGTTCTGCCTCCACACAATTGGTTTGATTTGTTTCAAACATTTTCAGAAATTACATTAAATCAGAAAAAAAAATATTCACTTATATACATGTTCTTTATAACCAGGAATCTCCACATTAGAACAATACCAAAATAGAAAATCTGTACCTGTAATTTGGAAGAATCTTTGAGTGCTTGCTAATTTATAGTGATAGTGATGTGGCCATTAATTCTCTAGCATATGGCACAGAATTAGAATCTACTGCTATTCACATTTTCATCAAGTTAGAATGTTATTATAGTTATACTTTTTATACTCTAATGAAATAGTTAAATACATTTTACCAAGATGCCATTCTTTTACTGTATCTCATTTTAAAAAATAGTAGACAACCACAACTTTATAAGATAAACAGAGACAGCATTTAAAAACCTTTTATACAATTTAAAGCAAAAAGAGGAACTAGTAATAAATAATTGCATATGTATACACAGTACTAAGATTACCCCCCAAATCAAAGCTTTTTTGCTGTGAAGTTAAAAGCTGTATAATATAAGTGTTTCACAAACCGTTTTATGATACCTTCATGAATCCTAATGCACTATTACTAGAGTTTATGGAAAAGGTTTATATCATACTATGTTTACAGAAACAGTATTTTAAAGGTTTTCCTGTAAAAGATGGTATCAAGATAGCTCTTGTGATTATGAGCAAATATAAACTTATGCTAAAGAAGGTCCTTCTGGGTTCTGTGTTACATGTTTGACACGTGCACCAGCTACAGATCCATTTGATTGCTGATTTTCTAATGATGATATTGGCATGCTGTTAAGAGAAATATGCAGTGCATGCTTTGCTAATCATGATAAGCATACACTGCAAATCTATTTGACTGCTAAATTTCTAATTATGATATTGATGTAATATTGACATGCTGTTAAGAAAATCCAGCATGCAGTGCATGGTTAAATAATGCAACATATACTGGATATGTTTGTTTGCTAAATTCCTAAAAAATATATTTATGCCCTTTGAAGAAAAATATGCCATCCATGTTTTGCTAAGTATAATAAATATACACTGCAAATTGTTTGACTTAAATTTCTAATGATATTTACATACACTTGATATTTTCCCCAGCAGCATCATTAAAATGAAAATCATACATAGAAAAAAAATGTAATGGTATGTTTCCAGTCATTATACTTTGAAATAATTGCACAGGTGTATTATAAGAAACTGGGTGTAAAAAGTAGAAGATTGATTCTGCACAGATACAAAAATGGAAAATTTTAAAATTTTCAGATTGTTATCAAATATGCAAGTAATATTGGTAGTACAATCTGAAGGCAAGTATGAAGCTAAGGAATACAAATGAGTAAACTACCACTGAAATTTAAAAACAGCTCTTGTATTCTATGACATTCCAGGGGGAAAAAAACCTTGAAAATTTTTTACAAATATTGGGGAATATGGTAATTATTTTTTCTTTGAGGAATCTATTACAAGAAGGGAGAAAGATTTTGGTAGAGCAACACATACATGTAATATACTGTTTACTAATTCTAGATATTGTTAATTGCATGTGGGTCAGTAAATATGCCAGAATTAGCTGGAGTGTTTATCCTTAAAAACCTCAATCAAATATAATAATCAACTAATAACTTAAAGCTTACTATGCTAGTGAGGAAAAAGGAACTCTTCCGAACTCTCAGAACTGCCACTTCAAAAGAAAACTAAAACACTGATGTTAATTTTTCTGTTTCATCAACAATAAGTGATTTAATACTGACTGAACTGATTCAAATAACATTAATTCTCAATTTAGAATGCATACTGTGATGGTTCTTTGTATCTTGGAGGATATACTGCCATCTAGTGACCATGAAAGCTTGCTTAATCAAAGATACAGTAAACTCTGAAAAAAAAAATGAGGACTGTATTTTGTACCTGTGCACCCTACCTTTTTCCTGTTGTGTAGTCTAAGAAGCATTGGCCATACAGTGACTACCTAAAGTTCATCTTCCAAATACATTCTGTGGGAGGGAGTGTATTGATCATGGCTTATACCAAAAGTGGTTTACAGATGGGAGTCTGGGGATTTATGTTTGTCAATATAACAGACTTGTGCACTGAAGCTTGGAAGAGGACTACTTCAGCAATGGTCAGAGCGAAGGAATAGCTGGCATTTGTAGGAAATGTGTATGAGAACTGCCTCAGCCCAGTCTCGTCATTATGATGTTGCCATACCTGCTGTTTGGATGGGTTTTGCCACTGAAGCCTAAAATACAGAACAAGTTCCCACTATCATTTACTAATGTGGGATGACGCACAAAAAGCAGAAGAAACCCTGACAGACAGAATTCTCCAGGCAAAGGGAATTATAAACATATGTAGAACAAAGAGGGGGGGAAGTAATGAGACTTACATGCCTTATGTCGTAAGCAGCCTGCCTGTGTCTAATACACTGGAAAAACTGATTAAAAAACAGTAACTCCGTGGAAAAACATAACCCCTACAAGGTCATTAAAACCTAAAGTGATCATCTACTGAATGTACAACATCCCTGAGTGAAGAGGTGCCTGGTTTTAGTATATGCACTCATTCTCTAATATATCCATATATAGCACGCGCGCACACACACACTTTCTCTCTAGGCTGGCACATCCAGTATATTTCAATTGCTTTATCCATTCTAGCAGAATAAATATGGTTTCATAGAATATCAGGGTTGGAAGGGACCTCAGGAGGTCATCTAGTCCAACCTGCTGTTCAAGGCAGCAGGTAAAGTCATTTACCCTAGTTCCCTAAATGACTCCCTCAAGGATTGAACTCACAACCCTTGGTTTACCAGGCCAATGCTCAAACCACTGAGCTATCCCCCCCAATTCCATAATTCATCTGACAAGCCATGTAGTGTTCATTTCTTATTAAAATTACACAAACTTTAGAATCAGACCCTCATTTGGGCTACCAGAACCCAGATCTGTTCATCTCCTGGCTAACAACAAGCCAAGATAATGTTTTCCTATGACAATGGCATATTTGTGCTGGGAGGGAAGGCAGTGGGGAGAAGGGATGAGGATAGGGAAACAGCATTTTTTTTTTAAAGGTAAATTTGCTTTAAGAGGGAACATCCTCTGTTGTGAAGCCCAGCTTGAGTAGATGAGCTGCAACAAGGAGCACTTTGCAAGCCCAGTGACTGAAGCAGTCTGGATAGATCAATAATAGAAAACGATAGCTTATATGAAAAGGAGTGCATATCTCTGCATTGTACCCCCATCTTACATATTCCTTCCCCTGCCAACTTGCACAACAGAATTTTACTAGTTCTCATAGACTTTAAGATCAGTAGGCCATAGATCCTCACCCACCCACTCCTGTAATAGACCCCCTGAGTTACTGAAGTCCTCAAATCATGATTTAAATATTTCAAGTTACAGAGAATCCACCATTTACACTAGTTTAAATCTGCAAGTGACCTATTCCACAGAAGAAGATGAAAAAGTCCCAGGGTCTCTGCCTATCTGACCCAGGGCGGGGAAATTCCTTCCCAAGCCCAAATATGGTGATCAGTTAGACTCTGAGCATGTGGGCAAGCCAGACCCCTGGGAAAGAATTTTCTCTAATAACTCACAGCCCTCCCCATTTAGTGTCCCATCACCAGCCATTGGAGATATTTGCTGCTTGCATGATTACAAGGGATCCTCTGTGGTTGTGGAAGATGGGTTGGATGCTAGGGGGTGGAGAAGAGCAGGAAGAGTTTTTTTGACAACAGTTGAGACATTTTGCTTTTGAGAAAATTCATATATAGCCTCCATAAAGCTTGCAAAAATTTACTTCTATTCAGCCAAAATATTCATAATGCAATTATTAACAATAAAGTAATTTCTTTAAATTTATAGAGACTAATAAAAAAAGAAGCATCTCCATCCTATTCTGTGGATGCCCTGAACATTTTTTAAGTCCTAAAAATGTATTAGGCACTTTCCAAATATATAGTAAGAGATTTAATTCATGCCTTAATGAGTTTACAGAGACAACAGATGAAGTCTCGAACAACAGGATACACAGGTGGAGTGGTCAGAGCAATGGCTGGGACAAAAATGGTTTGTTCCACTTTTTATTTTTGGGATTTAATTTTAGAGGAGCTTGGTTTTATTTTATGTGCAATAGAATATGGACTATCCTAGTACTTTTTCAGGGATCAATCCATTCCGTTCACCTTTTTCTTAGCATTAAGATCTATTGTCTATACTATTTGATAACAGTTGATTGTTGGACTCTTGTTGAGGTTACCTGACTGGCAATGTCCATCTGCTTAAACCAGTCAGACCTTGTGCCAACTGTATCTATGGTTAAGGCAAAACAGCTAGCCAACACAAAAATGACAGGGTTTCTGGCAGATCACAGACACTGAAAACAGTCTGGTAAATGGAATATTAATGAGTGAAACTGAAGTCTTCTTTAAATGTAACGGTTATATTTTTAAAAAAGTTATCCTCAGACAGTCCCCATTTTTTTTTCAGCAGACTACAAGAAAAGTAAGAACAGACCTAATCCCATAGCAAGATTACCTCTATGTACAAAAGCCAACATGGGAGGCACAGCTAAGATTAATAATGTATTTAAGACTGAGAGAAAATTAAATGGGATCATTTTCAAGTTTTAATTGTAGTATAATGGTGTCACACCCAGTTGGCTTTTGCTAGGAATGTAGTATGTATACTTCAGTACAAAAGCCACATACAGCACATTCTTTACACATTTACATTCTAACCCAACTAATATTTAGACCTGGTTTTACTTCCATTGAAATCAGCAACAAGGTAATGAAGCACTTTTGCATGTCATGCACTGAGCTAAGGATTGGGATGGGGGGGGGCAAGAGAGGAAGGGGAGGACCAACAGAAAAAGGGTATACCTGATCATTTTAGGCATCCTCCTATCACCTGCTCCAGACCAAAAGACACAAATTCTGTAGCTATTCCTCATGTGAGTAGTCCAATGGCAGTTTCAATAGAGAAGTGCAACCTAGTAATGGAGGGATAACTTTCTTTACTCCAACACACAGTCAAAGGAACTGGCTTTGACAAATAGATATCTGTTTAGAGATAAAATATTCACCAAGACAATGAAAATTCATGGATTTTTTAACAATACAGAATTTTATTTTCCCCCCCCTCAGATGATTTCCCTCATTTCCCCTCCCACCATTAGTGTTTGTTATTAAAAAAAAAAAAAAAAACTGATTTTTTTCTTTAGGCAAAATTGTAGCTTGTCCTATGCATCCTACTTGGGGACATAACACATTCCTTTACTTCTCTGTATCACAGAAGGTGTGGGTAGAGGAGAGAGAAGGAAGGAGTATGCTTCATGTGGTAACTGCTCCCCCTCACATGCAAGATGGGCAAGGAATGGGCAGAGCCTTGATTTCACATGCACCCCCAGAATTGGGCTGGCAGGGTGAAGAACATAATCTGCTACTGCTATAAACAAGTAGTAGATTAATTCTAGTTGGAAAAAAAAATTTCCATCCCAAAAGGAAATTCTGAAGTTTGTTTTAATGCTGAATTAAAACGGAAAAGTCAAAATTGAGACATTTTCCCCCATGAAACAGATTTACTAATTTCATTTAAAATACTGTTGAAACAGACAGTTTAAATATGATACACATATTTTAATCATAATAGTTGAAAAACTAAATGAATCAGAAACATTAAAATTTAGACTTTTCCCTCATTGAAAATTTAGACTTTTTCCTTATTGAAATAGACATGTTCCCATGAAATGTTTTGATTTTGACTAAAAACTTTGTTTTCTCACAGAAAATGGTCCACTGAAAAGTTTTGATCAGCTGTAATTAATTCCATCCTGGAGGAAGGGAGCAGCACATCTGACAATCTCTCTCTTAACAATTTGAGATGCTGCTGGAGGAAGGGAGAGAGAAAGGTAGATGAAATGTTGGTGAGTGCTTTGTGCTGTTTTTGTCTATGGCACTGTTTCTCTGATAATGAAAAAGTCAATATGTATTGTAAGATAGCATGTGTAGCTCTACCACCTTCAGAGAATTATACTTCAGTTGGAAATTTAACATTATCACACATCTACCTGGACACTAAGAAGCCCCACGCTACCTGTTGACTCTCATATACATAAAGCCAGCTACAAAGACTGAGGCTGAGAAGAGAGCCAGGCTAGATGACTGCAGCACAAGTATTCCATTTGCCTTATCAAATTTATGATTTTCTGTTTAATTAAATAATTAAGTTACCCCACGTACTCCTTCTGTCTGGAAGTCTTTGGATGGACAACCTTGATTGCCTTTTTCCCATAACATTCCTCTTTCCTCCAACAAGAGAGTCAGATTCTGCTGCATGCACTCTATCTGCTTCCTTGGGGCTACCATTGGGCCATTTTTGGAGACAACTGTCTGTTGCCCCTACCATTATCTACCTGTCTGAAGTGAGGGTGGACACAGGACTTTTGGGTTGCTATGGGTTCATTTTCAAGACTGAAAGGGGCCAATTGGTGGCTGTCTCCTCCTACTATTCCTTATTCAATGCTTTCAGATTCCCCCTTGCGGCATGCTGGAAGACAATAGCCCATCCATCTCAATTTCTACAAGCCTGGACTGGCCAATTAGATATACTACACTAGACCAATTCATACTCCGGGGTTGATTGTTAATGTTTGATTACCTCCCCAACATTAAATAAAAGTTGTCACCTTCACTTATGCCACAGTTGTGTTGTCTCATTTATTCAAACTTGTTTATTCTAGTTTATGCTTAGTTTATTCAAACTTGCCTCAGTCATCACAGAAATATCCCCATGTCTTATATGGAACACCAATACAAGTAACCTATGTAGCGGGACAAAGGAGAACATGTCTGAGGCCAGGTCTACACTACCCCCCTAATTCGAACTAAGGTACGCAACTTCAGCTACGTGAATAACGTAGCTGAAGTTCGAAGTACCTTAGTTCGAATTAGTTCGAACTTACCTTGGTCCACACGCGGCAGGCAGGCTCCCCCGTCGACTCCGCGGTACTCCTCTCGGCGAGCTGGAGTACCGCAGTCGACGGCGAGCACTTCCGGGTTCGACTTATCGCGTCCAGACTAGACGCGATAAGTCGAACCCAGAAGTTCGATTTCCAGCTGTCGAACTAGCGGGTAAGTGTAGCCAAGGCCTCAGAGTGGGAGGCAGAATAAGAGGCTGGTATGTCCTTGTAGTTCAGAAGCAATAAAAGAGAACAAAAGGGTCTTTAATGACAACCACCATGTCAGTGGCTACCAACCTATTACACGACAAGTATTGGTCATTGGAACCCTAATCTAGGTCTTGTGACTAGGGTCAAGATAGCTTTCTTTTCTTTGCCAGCACTCCTGGTCATATCCTCATCTCATCGTGCCAGAGGTATCTCAAAAACAAATAATTTTATTATTAAAAATAAAATAACATGGAGCAAATGAAACCTTTTGAATGCCTCCTTCTGGAAAGGAGCCTTGCAGAGATTCTACAGAGGGCAAAATCCTCTACTACTACATGTGCCATGCCTAGGGCCATTGGAGAGATACACTATGATAAGAACATGAAGGGAATCAATCTGCTACATAAAAATCATGCAGAAATTTCAATAGTGCAAACCACATAAAAACTTCACTTGGGAAATGCACTGTTTTCTTTATGAAAAACTGTCAGCCAGGTGAGACAATTGGGTATTATGTTACCAACCTATGTCACAAAGCTACGTTATGTGATTTTGAACAATTATCAGAAGAACTAATTAAAGACCAAGTGAAAGTATTAACAGTGAATGAATTGAAATGCATCAAAATTAAAAATTCATACCCAAATGACACAATACAAGAGTAAACCAATCGCAGAGACCAAAATTATTGCCTCCAAATTTATCGCAAATGGCAACAGAATGCAAGTGTCTAGCACAAGAAGTGCATTATCATGCTTAAAATAAAAAGCAACCACTTGCCATCTTAGGTCAAGGTGTAGAGACATACAAACCAAAATACATCCATGAAAGTACAGCTGGAGGACAAGGCTCTGGTGAGGATGATGACAATACAGAAACAGACATTCACTGGGTCACTTAAGTGTAAAAATTTGTAAAACAGATTATTTCTGACTGAAAATAAGTTACAAAAAGTTAATTTAAAAAAAGATATTGGAACAAAGTGTAAAAGGAATCTCTGCAACTATGTAAACAGTTATTAACAACCACTAAATGTTAAAATGAAAAAAAATTATGTGAAATAGGCTCAAAGTTAAATCAGTGCATTTAAGAGATCCTTGAAATACTTTTCCACTGATATGAAAGCTACTATACTATATCATAAGATAATACTTTATTAGACTGACCACTTAGGGTTGTCTTCACTACAGTTTCAGTTGCCAATTACCTTGATGTAGTTATGTTTGTTAATGGCCAGTGCAGACATTCCCCTCATATTTGGTCAATAAAGTCTACATATGTCTCCACTTCTAGCCAGGGGTGTGACTTCTAGCTAAGTCAGAGTTAGTATGAGTGTGACTAGAGAAGATATACCCTTGAGAGTCATGAGCAGAAGGTGATTTTTGAGCCAAAAACAATTAACTCTGAAATATTTCAGAGAGCTATCTTTCAGGATATTTCATAAAAGAAATACAAAGACTAAGAGCAAAATCTAATGCAAATGAGAGAATGTGTTAGATTTCAAACAAAGTGAACTTGGCCATGGTTATTGCTATACCATCTGCATCACCAAAAAAGGCTAATCTGACCTCCAGGAGGAACAGAAGAAATGTGAACTAGCACTGACTTCTTTAGAACATCCTGACTACAACCAACAGAAGTAGCATATAGCATTCTAGTCACTACCAGTGAAAAATCACCAGGAGCAACAAACAGGTTCCAAGTAGAAGAGATACCTCAGAGGTTGGACAAGTCTCTGCAGAGGGAACCATTGTGACTGGAGCTAGTGAGAACATTTTCAACTATATTAAATTGTGTTGAAATATGCTGTTTTGTTGAAGCCAAGAAGTTGTACAGAGATACATCACTTTTGAATACATTTTTCTTGGGTAGCTCTTTTTTGGTCCAGGATTCTCTGGTTTTTGTTCTGAAAATGGACGTTTTAACAATTCCATTTTGAAAAAAAAAGTTTTTTTGGGGGAAAAAAAAAAAAAAAAAAACACTTGCAATGTGGAATGGAAACAAATGTTGAAGCCTTAAAAGTTGCCTCAGAATGGAACAATCACCATCCAGTCAACTCTAACTATGACAGCAAGAATAGCCTGTACGAGCAGAATTACTGGCTAAGAGACACTAACAACCACAAAGTAATCTGTTAGTAACTACTCTGATTTCCATCAGTTGATTTAAAAAAAAAAATACAATAGTTACCACTGGGATCGGTGGATACTGATTTATATCATAGACCACTGATACTAACCTTTGGAACCTCAGACCAGGTCACATAACTGGAGCCAGATCAAGTTTCAGCTTTTTGCCAGTAGTTCATTGGTTTCTTGGGAGGTCTGTCATCGGTCTCAATTCATCACTTAATTGTGAGGCCCACAACATATACCTCTCCTCACTCACACCATTTTGCCTACAGAATCAAGTTTAAGCATTTTACCCTCACCTTCAAAGCCCTATACAACCGCCCTCTGTTCTACATCTTTGATCTCTCCCTTTCTGGGGTGAGAGAGAAGAGCAAAAATACAGACACCCTGACAGGGCACTCATCCTTCAGAAGCTCCCTGCAGCCCAGCTGTTGAGAGGTTGTGAAGTGGCTGCCCAGCAATTCTGCCCTGCCTTGAGGGTTGGTCAAGCCCTAGCAGAATTGGGATACCAGAGGGAGGAGTCTTGTATAAATATAGATTCGATTGAGCTCCTGTAAATGGTTCGAAGGGCCTGTACACTCATTACTCTAACAGAATACAGGGTTTTTAAAAAAGTGGTTCATGCAGCTTAAAGACATTAAATGACATGCAAGGTCCCTTGCTCTGACTCAGTTACTGATTTGTTGAAGAGGTCAGCTTTTTGCTCAATATCCTCCTCCTCTTCCTTTCCCCCTCCCATGAACTAAGAATCTGATTTGGGATTCTGCCATTTCCTTACTAATCTGACTCCAGGGAATCCTGATTAACGATAAAATAGATTCAGAATACTGATATGAAAATCATTCCAACTGGTGCTACTGGTAATAGATCAAACATCTATATGACCTATGCAGGATGGCACGTAATAGCCTGTCTCACTGAAGTCCTGATCCGAAATCTATTGAAGTCAATTGGAGTTTTTCCATTAACTTCAGATGGCTTTTGATATCAATTACTAAACAAGTTGTCTGTGATTTTATAGTACATGCACAAACTATTTGACATAATCATGCAATGAGAATGTGTGACCAATAGTATTCAAAAAGAGACATTACTCTTTTTCTTACTCAGTCACTAATATTTTATTGATAAAAGTTGGTTCCCCAAACCTTGTAAAATTAGATTTTCAGGTTCAGTTATCTTATCCCCAGCACACTATACCTACAGTACTGCCTAGTTAATTCAACTGATTAAATTAAATGCTTTTTTGCTAATTTTGAATCTTCACTTGCTGTAATTGTGGCCTAAATACTCCCAAAAGGCTCTCTCTGAAATGGCTTTAAATTCAGCATAAATTGTGCACAATGCCTGTAAGAATTACCTGTTTGACACAGCAGCCATGGAGACACTTTGTAAAAGTTTAGTCATTTCAGCGAGCGGTCTCTCTCTCTCTCTCTCTCTCTCTGGGGATGCAGTCCTTGACATGTTAAATAAACCATCTCATTCCACCATAAATGCTAAATAATTGCATCTCAATTCTTGTGTCGCTCTACATTTATGCAAAAAATATTGTGGATGTTTATTTAGGTATGCCACACTTGTATCAGTTTTATTGGCTGAGACTAGAGGAAAATGAGCTTCCTGACCTTTCTAGTGCATGGCAGCTCTCAAACAGAAAATGCCTTTAGTTTACACTAACAGATGTTTTTACAGGAGATAACGGTAATTTCTATTCCGATACTGGGACTGATATCTTATGCTTCACCTCCTATGTATATATGGTAAATGTGCATTTTTAAGATTAATTTTTTCTACAATATCCTTTCACCTTAAAGCTGCTGAATGTCTCACATAAATATTAATTGCATATTAAATTATAGGTAAAAAATCAATATATTTTACTGGTTGATGGTTGTCCTGACATAAAGAATCTCTTCACTTCTATTGTAAGACAAAAAACATTACAATATATTTGCTGAGGGTAAATCAAAGAAATGATCCTTTAATAATCTGTCTTCCCACTGCATCTTTTAGACTTTGATCCTGTATCTGCATGTAACTACAGTGAAGTCAATGGAAGTCTGCCCTGAGGGGAGCTCATTGTAGGATCAGGAACTCAGGTATTTTGTTCTCATGTGTATATTTCATTTCATGTCCCTAGGATCATCTAAGTGATTTATTGGCTGCATTGCACAATAAAGCAAGAATTTTTCTTACAGGTTCGGGGAAAACAACAGATCCCATTTAACCTAACAAACCTCCACCATCTCCTCCTTCCGACACCCTTCCATTGCAAAGCCTATAAACCCTAGAACTTCTTCTACATCTACAGGCGTCAGACAATGTGGAGATGAGAACTACAGAAAAAAACAAAACAGCTATGGGGGAAGGAGGAGGGAGAAAGAGGTGAAGTTATGCCTGTGTTAGGGAGACTGGCATTAGCATGACTAATTTAAAACACTAACTCTCGTTGCTTCTCTTCCCCCTTTTATGATTCAGCTCTTTAAAACAAAAGCTCTGTGGGGTAAGGACTGTCTCTAATTTCATCCACAAAAGTTATAGCTGTTATTTGGTGGCATGCAAATAACAATAAATAGCAAAGTGTTCCTTTATATAACAATACAAGAACAAATATTAATTTAGATGAGGATTCTGGATTATCCCAGGAAGACTATAAATATTTTCTGGGATGATGGAGGTAGGCTAAATTGTTCATTTTCAGAAGGAGAATAAGTGTCATATCTATGCTTAGGCTAGGTCAGTTTCCCTTATCTGAGGTGTTTATAGCCTTTCCTTACACAAACATAATATAATCTGAATTGAACATGATAATACAGGCTTGAAAAACACAAACTAGAACAATGGTGTGACTCTCTTTAATCAGTTATATAAACATTTAAGTGGCACAATGCTGACGTTATAGTGGAACAAAGTTTGAAACCATCTCTTTTAGTTATTTACTGGACATACAGTTCTGATGGTTTCATTGTGAACTTCAATAGCCTGTTCTCGATAACCTAGTGGCTGATTAGAGAACTCTCCTCCCCCTGCCTTTCTGTTTTGTTCTTTTGGACTATGATTCAAGCCTAAGGCTTCATTTGGGGCCTCCACTCCTTCTGAGTCCTTTATAGATAGGAATTCACATGACAAAAACCACTGAGAAATGTTGGCACATTGTGCAATCTTTGTACTTAAATGCTTATCACTCTGGCACTCCACTTGACACTTCTGTCTATTCTGAAATATTCTCAGTCACTAGTATCCTTGTATGTGCCCCGTGTCTGTGGTGCCTGAGTACATTATTTCAACTACAAAGTTCAAAGCATTTATTACTTTAAAAACCAAAGAAAAATGATTTGCTGCTTTAAAGTGTTAGTTTTTATGTGTTCATTAGAATAACCATTCTATAGCTTTTTGTTGAATATTCATAAGATTCTGTCTGCCTGCTGGATAATTATGTTACATTAATATGGTATGAATAAATGAAAGCAGTAATTATGGTTTTATTCTTTATTTTGCAATTTACAGTGTGCTTTGCTTCAGTGATACAAAATCATGTTTGAAACAATATCACACGGTAATTTGTTTTAGGACTGTTCAGTACACAGACACAGATAAAAAATCCCACCCAGGATAATTGGATGGATAACACAAAACAATCTTTTAGGTCATCTGGAATATTGTGTCCTCTATCTTCTTCTCCTAAAAGCAGGTTAACCCACAGAAATAGATCAGGGTGGTAAGAGCTGAGCCCATTTTTGTTGACTTAAAGTTTAACTAAAAAACTAATTTTGAACCTAAATATTTTTACCCTACGTACTCTAGAGGTATGCATAGTGTCATATCAGGTAATCAGTTTTTATGGAAGAGAGTCCCCACAGAAAACATTGAGGAGCTCTGCTCAGAAAGAGATGCTGCAAACCGGCTGTTATTATGGATATAGCTGCGTAAGCATTCATGACATTTTATAACAAGGTATTCCCTCTCCCAAGGATCTAACAGGCTACAGCCCAGAACCTGCAATTGAATACATTACCATGGGATGTACCATTGACTTAATTGGAGCTGTGCAGAAGTCTGTGGTAGCACATCTGGGGTCTGCGGAAAGAAGTGGAAGGAGATGAAAATGCTAGGATAGACTAGAAGGAAGGGACAAGGAATAAAATAATGGGATTACACAGACACTTGAAAGCTTAAGACATACATCCCCCCCCCTCTCTCTCTTTCACAGCCTCTAGAAGTAAACCGGGATAATATATTCATAATGAGACACTATTGCATTTTGGAGGCAGAATGACCAATTGCATAAGACACTGGACCTGGACTGAGAATATTTTGACATTCTCCCACCCATTAATAGAAGTTTTCAACCCCTGAAGAATCATTAGAGACTTTGGTTTCACATGTAAGGGTGTAGAAGAGTTAACCGGTGATAAGAGAGAGCACAACACACACACACACACACACAAAATTAAAGCACTGCTTAGTAAAGTCCAGTTAAACAGTGTCCTAGACAGTGTGATGGGGAAAGTCAATCCAAAACTGAACAAAGAGGTTACTGTGAGGTTGAAGTAGCAGTGAAATCATGTAAGTCATTAATGTAGCCTACTATGAGGTAGTTGTGGAAAGAGGAGGAAATAGTTAGAAGATGTACCGGGGCCTATGAAAGCAGCAAACAAAACACCAACGAGATGGAGTGGAAGTCAGAGGCCAAAGGAGCAAGGAGAAGAAGAAGCTGGAAAGTCCTATGCAGGAGAGAAAGACTCCTAAAGTGTTGCTGTGACCACTGGGTAAGGTGGAGCTAGATAAGGAGGAGCCAAAAATGAAGATGGATTCTAAGAGGGAAAGAGCCAGATTTCAGTGTCAGCATAGAGGAGGAGGGGTATGCAATAAATAGGCTGTGGAGCCAACACATAAGTTTCTTAGAGAACAGAACAGGAATTCCCGATGAAGAGAAAAGGACAGAAGTGGGAGCATAGGAGGAGAGAGAGAAAAATTTGGAGAGCTACATCCTGACAGAAGGGACAAAAGCCACAGGAGGGCAAAGAGAACTGCTATGAAAGCTGGATCCAGATTTGTTGAGTTATTATCAAAAGCAGGGAGGCAGCCTGGAATGCGGTAGGAGACGTGATGCTGAGCTAAGAAGAATTTTGAAGCAGTGATGCTATGGGTGAGATGTTAGAGGTGAGATGTCCACTGAGGTGGTTTTGCTTTCCAACAAGAGCTTCTGCTCAGTCCCTGTTGCCCCCAGTGAATATGGAGGTTTGAGAAGATCCTATTGGGGTTCATGGTGGACATATATGGAGTGGGTTCTGGACAAGAGCTAGTCCTTCTAGCAGCTGTCCCTGCTGCTGCACAGGAAGGAGCCCAAGGAGATCCTGCTTCAAACAAGAGCCACTTCATGTTGGAGTCTGTTCCAGTTCCAGTTCTGCAGCTTCACTTCAATCTTTCTGGTCACTCAATAACAGACCTAAAAGTGGCAATTCTTCAACAAAAAAAACTTCAAAAACAGACTCCAACGGGAAGCTGCAGAACTGGAATTAATTTGCAAACTTGATACCATCAGATTAGGCCTGAATAAAGACTGGGAGTGGTTGGGTCATTACAAAACCTAAACTTAATTTCCCAAATATTAATTTCTCCCTACTGTTACTCACACCTTGTCAACTGTCTGTAATGGGCCACTCTCTTACCACTTCAGAAATTATTTTTCCTCCCTTGATATCCTGCTATTAATTGATTTATCTCGTTAGACTGACCTCACACTTGGTAAAGCAACCCCCATCCTTTCATGTATTTATACCTGCTCCTGTATTTTTCACTTCATGCATCCGATGAAGCGGGTTCTAGCCCACGAAAGCTTAGGCCCAAATAAATTTGTTAGTCTCTAAGGTGCCACAAGGATTCCTCGTTGTTTTTGCTTTACAATTGTTAATTAAGTGTTAAGATTCCCATTTTACTGATGGAGAACCCAATACTGGGAGGCTGCGACTCACAAGACATCACATAGCAAATCTATGGCAGTCA
Organism: Trachemys scripta elegans; assembly: GCF_013100865.1. Classification (NCBI taxonomy): domain Eukaryota; kingdom Metazoa; phylum Chordata; order Testudines; family Emydidae; genus Trachemys; species Trachemys scripta. Next base: position 183,197,530 of record NC_048299.1, read on the forward strand.
GGAATAGAACCCTAAATCTCCTGATTCCTAGTCCTGTGATTTTACCACTAGATCTTGCTTTTTCTTACTTCGGTAAAGGAAATGAATGACTCTCCTTAAGACATTCTCAAAATAGAACATTGAAACAGTTAGACCATGGCAATGGTACTTATGCCAATGGTAGTGTCCTTGGCTTATTACCTGTGTAATATAGGGCCCATATAATAAATAGCTACCGGGGCCATGGAGGGAAAAAGTCTCCTCACAGATTGGAAAGGAAGTATTGTACACATAAGCCTTACCTCACAAAACCAACTGCTGGTCCTAGATCTTGAAATCCATTTGCTCATTCAGTATCATAGATTTCAGAATCCAAGACCTTCCAAACCAATCCCGAAGACGCTATACTTCCACCACAAAACCAGTTATATTCACAGCATACTACTTCGCTGGATTAAAAAGGTGGTAGTAGCAAACTCAACTAAAGGATTTCCAATCTTGCAATTTTTGGCTATTACAAAATGTAATTAGAAGACATAAAAATTTCCCAAAGAGTTTTCATTAAAATGAAACCATAAAGAGCAGGCTTTCATGGCATAGCAAGGAACTTCTTTTTTTCAGTCTGCTTCAGTTTGGAGAGCATTTTTGATGACATGGCAGACTCTGGATCATCTGGAAAAATGGATTTTAGAAAAACCCCAAACCCACCACACATTTTCCCTTCCACCCAGTTGGTCTATTTATAAATATCCCACCTTGTATTTTGTGTGCATGCACAAAGTTACAGGAAGTAAAAGCTGTGACAGGTTACCCCCCTTAGGATGCCACCTGATGTGCTGAGATACCACCAAGTTCACCTGTTATGCAAGCCTGGGTACCCTTTTTACCTGCCTTGTTGAACCAGGCTATTAAAACCTCCTCCAACACACACACAGCCAGGGCCACACCCAACTGCGGAATGATACAGACACAGAGATCAGCTCTGGGAAGACCCAGCATAAGGGACTTGCCCCAGCATTCAGGTGTCCACCTCCCTTGGAATGCAGATCCAAAAGGTATATTATGAAATCCGCCTCCTCCCTCAATGCGGAGGAAGGTATGCACATCTTCTTGCCCCCCCCCCCATTAGAAATTACAGAATCTGGGTTTAATAATAAACAAAGCAAATTTTATTCACTATAAAAGGTAGATTTTAAGTGGTTAAAGGGGCCAGCAAACAGAACAAAGCAGATTACTAAGCAAATCAAACCTAACATGCAAACTAAGTTTGTTTCACTAAAGAAATTGGTTACAAATAGTAATTTCTCACCCTAGATATTGTTGCAGGCAGATTACAGGAAGTCTTGAAAGGCAGCTGCACTGGTCTCCCTCTTGAGACCTCATGTATTATTACTCACAAACTAGATGCCCTTCTAGCTTGGGTTCAACCTCTCTCCCCTCATTTTAGTTCTTGCTTCCAGGTGTTTTTCCAGTGTCTCTTTGGGTGGGGAGGCAGAGAAGAACCTCGATGACGTCATTCCCCTGCCTTATATAGCTCGTGTGTGGCAGGAGCCCTTTGTCTCCCAGTGGAAGAACACTGGCATTCCAAAGGGTGGGTCCAGTACCAGGTGACTCATACCCATGTCTCCGCAGAGCTGTGGCAGCCATTACTCGTAGGCTGTCTGGACCATCCACAGGAAGACTAAGCTCTTTCACAGTCCACTGTCTCTGCTAATGGCCCATTAGCCCTGTCTGGCTTTTCCATTGTTGTACCTGAAGGGCTGGTTGGAGCTGACACCCAAAGTAGCACATTTGAAATACAGATACATAGTTAATATTCCTTACTCCAGATATAGAAATGATACAGGCATACACATTGGATAATCACATTCAGTAAATCATAACCTTTCCAATGATATCTCATGAGCCATCTTGCATAAAGTATATCTCAGTTATGTCAGATCCATATGATCAGCATATTTTCATAAAGAATATGGAGTGAAACACCACAGAAGCAATTTTATAAAGATTGCTTTATTGATGTGGAGGCCAGAGCAAAAAGTGACTGTGTTTTTGTTCTGTATTTGTATAATGCCAGTATACTGATCCATGACCGGGGCTCCTAGGTACTACAGTAATACAAATATATGAACTCAAATATGAAAAAGCAAAAAAGGTCAGGGGGAGGACAACAAATCAAAGTAGTGTGGTACATTTAAAGAGATCCCTCTGGTCCTAGGGATGTTATCTGTTCAAGCAATAATCCCCATTTTAAATAGGGAATCTCTGGGAAAAATTGACTTTTTCTAACCCTAGAATGAACTCTAAGTGGGCCTGTTGTATACATAGCACTGAAGGAGATTCCAATCAGGATTGCTTACTCTGTTGTGAATAGAGCTTTCTGGAGGAGTGGGATTGAAGAGCAGGTGGTCTGGTGAACAGGCTTGAGACTCAGGCTACCTACATTCTATTCCCAGCTTTGCCACTTGACATGCTGCATGGCCTTAACAGAAGTTTTTTCAACTAAGTTTTTTTCCAAGTTTTGCCACTAAGTTTATAGCATCCAATATATTTAGGGGCATAGTTCTTCCCATTTTCTTCTGCCAATATACGTCACATATACATGTTATGAAATGTTTCATGGTACATAGATATTTTTCAGGCAACTGTTCCACAGGACTCACATCATTGAAGGTGCCATCTTTGAAGCCGAGATATGAGAAGTTTCAAGACAACCTTGACAGTTTCCCTGGCATCGCCAGTCCCTGTTGTGGGGTGTGGCCACTTTATAACACACCCTGCTTCTCACGTGTGGCACTGCCAGTGCTTTCTGACTCAGTTAACTTCCCCAAGGAGGGTCTCCTCAGCTTCCAAAACACAGGTCAGTACTAGAGATTGGTCCTCCAGCCAATGCACAACACAAACTTAATCCTTTCTGGGGTAACTGAGAGGAGTAACAAATTCTATCTAAAAGTTCCAATAAATGAAAAGATTCTTCAACCCTTCATGGCCACTTCAGCCTCCCCTCTGGGTTTGGTTCTCAGCCACTTTCTGGGCTAGCTTGGAGACTTTCCCCTGCTCCAGTATAGAGCGCTGGCTCCCAGGCTGGTTCCTCTGGAATACCCAGAGCCTTCCACAGGAGTCTGTCCACTCCATCTGGTTTCACACCCAAGATTCATCTCTCTCTGCTCTTTTTTGAGGCCCATTTGTCCATTAAGTTATCATCTGATCATCTTACTCCCACCCCTTCAGGGTGGGAAGCAGCTAACTAATTATGGCACAGGTGGGGCTGGCCCATCTCCCTCTGAAGAGGACAGGCACCCTATGACACATCCACAATCTCTTGTTACTCACCTGGCCTAACATTCACAGGCTGCTGTTTTCGGAAGAAGCTTCATAACTATCTAGAGGAACACACAGTACAATCTTCAAGAGATATGAATCACGTTCCTATTTATTCCCACACAGTTCCCAGCACAGCTCCAAAAGAAAAAAGGGTCAGTAGTAAGCCAGCTACTTGAACTGTCTGAGCTATTAGGTCAGTGGCTTTTGTCTGTACTGGCACTAAAATGGATAAGATGAAAACAGTGTTTAGTCTTGCTAAAAATAAGTTTAAACCAGATGGTATGTGGCATACATGGAAACCATTTGGAGCACTTTTGGCGGTGGATATGAGGGGTTTTACAAGTCTGCTGAGATGGCCAAATGACTCTCAGAATGATAAAAATGTCCTAGCATAGATTAGGCCCTGAAGCAGTATTTGAGGTAAAGAAGATTTCGTTAGCAGCAGAGAGCCTATGATGCACAAGTG
>NC_048299.1:183206298-183238798 GCF_013100865.1 Trachemys scripta elegans
GAAGTATCACTCCTGTAGGACAGAACACATTCCTCAAGTACTGACTCGGACAAAAATCCCCACTCAATGAGAGTTTTGCCCAAGAAAGCACAACAGAACTAGGCCTCCATTTCATATGGGCAAAACCTTTGTAAAATTCAGCCAGCTTGATCATGCCCTCTGCATGGAAAGTTACTGGAGTGAACTTTTTCCAGGGATATCTTTGCAAGGATTCCCCCACAACATTCTGTCAAGGGTGGAGATGAGAATGATATTTTTACCCTCTGTGTAAAGGCCAGGGAACCTGCCATCTGACCCTAATAGATCCCCGGGATCCATGTTACAGCCTGTTACTCCCATGCCAGCTCTAAATCTAAGTAGTCTCTCACCCCCAGCTCTTGTTACAGACCCTTGTTTCCATGGAGTCCCAGAAGCCATGGACAACTATCTGTGAGCCCAAAAAAATGGGATAACAGGTATATCCCTACCCTGGCCCTGACACTCGAAATAAAGAGTTTGCAAACAACCCATAGGCTGAAATATCTTCCCATAGATGTTCCAAATTATTCAGTGAACCAACAACAGTTCATAGAGTCAGGGTTTGCAGAAATAAAAGTCAAATTTCCCTGCATAAATATATTGCCCAGAAATAAAATAGAATTCACATTAAAAAAAAATTTAAAAGAGCAGCTGGGCTCAGACTAAAGGATCCTCCAAAGTATTGAGTTCTCTGGCCCTGATCCAGAGAAGCACTCATACACATGCATAACTTTGGCCTGGTCTACACTATGAGTTTAATTCGGATTTAGCAGCGTTAAATCGAATTAACCCTGCACCCGTCCACACAATGAAGCCATTTATTTCGAAATAAAGGGCTCTTAAAATTGATTTCTGTACTCCTCCCCGACTAGCGGAGTAGTGCCAAAATCGATATTGTCATTTCGAATTAGGATTAGTGTGGCCGCAATTCGATGGTATTGGCCTCCGGGAGCTATCCCACAGTGCACCATTGTGACCGCTCTGGACAGCAACCTGAACTCGGATGCACTGGCCAGGTAGACAGGAAAAGCCCCACGAACATTTGAATTTCATTTCCTGTTTGCACAGCACAGGAGAGCATAGGTGACCACAGAGAGATCATCAGCACAGATAACCATGCAGGCCGATAATCAAAAAAGAGCACCAGCATGGACCGTACGGGAGGTACTGGATCTGATCGCTATATGGGGAGAGGATTCAGTGCTAGCAGAACTTCGTTCGAAAAAACGAAATGCCAAAACTTTTGAAAAAATCTCCAAGGGCATGATGGAGAGAGGCCACAATAGGGACTCAGAGCAGTGCCGTGTGAAAGTCAAAGAGCTCAGACTAGCCTATCAGAAAACAAAGGAGGCAAATGGTTGCTCCAGGTCAGAGCCGCAGACATGCCGCTTCTACGCTGAGCTGCATGCAATTCTAGGGGGGGCCGCCACCACTACCCCACCTCTGACTGTGGATTCCGAGGCGGGGGTAATCTCATTAGCCACACCTGTGGATTCTGAGGAGGAGGAGGATGAGCTTGCAGAGAGCACACAGCACTCCGTTCTCCCCAACAGCCAGGATCTTTTTCTCAGCCTGACTGAAGTACCCTCCCTAGCCAGTACCCAAGACCATGACCCCATGGAAGGGATCTCAGGTGAGTTTACCTTTTAAAATATAAAACTTGTTTTAAAAGCGTTTTTTAATGATTACTTTTCCCTGAGGTCTTGGGATGCATTCGCGATGAATACAGCTACTGGAAAAGTCTGTTAATGTGTCTGGGGATGGAGCAGAAATCCTCCAGGGACATCTCCATGAAGCTCTCCTGGAGGTACTCCAAAAGTCTTTGCAGAAGGTTTCTGGGCAGTGCTGCCTTATTCCATCCTCCATGGTAGGACACTTGACCACGCCATGCTAGTAGCAAGTAATCTGGTATCATTGCATGACAAAGCCTGGCAGCGTATGGTCCCGGTGTTTGCTGGCATTCAAGCAACATCCGTTCTTTATCTCGCTGTGTAATCCTCAGGAGAGTGATATCGCTCATGGTAACCTGGTTGAAATACGGGAATTTAATTAAGGGGACAGAGGTGGCCGTTCCTACTGGGCTGTTTGCCTGTGGCTGAAAAGAAATCCTTCCCTGCAGTTAGCCAAGCGGGGGGGGGGGGGGGGGTTGGTGCTGAGCTTTTCGCCTTTGGCTAGCAGGGATCTTCCCTGATAACAGCCACGTGGTGGGGGGAGGGATAAAGCGATCATCCCAGAGAATTGGATGGGGTGGGTTTGTTTTCTGCTGCTGAAGGTTAACAGGAAAACCGCAGCAGTCAATGGGCTTTGCTTGGTATGTGGGAAAGGAGGGCGCAGAAGCCGAAAGACAATGGCTTACCATGGCCGCATGCAAGCTGAATTCTGTTGCCTGGACCGGCGTCTGTGATCTCTAACACCAAAGCCACAGGCACTCAATATTAAGATGGAAAATGTGACCTTGTACTGAAATCACATGTGCTATGTAATGTGAATAGTGTTGTTCACCATGAAAGAGTATAAGCATTGTTCTGTAAAATGTATCATTTTAAAAACTTCTCTCCTTTTTTTCATCGCTCCAGCAGCTGCAAATTTTTCAAGCCTCCCTCCTCTGTCCCGAAGGCTATCTCAGATAAGGTGGCGGAGAAAGAGGACACGAGACGAGATGTTCTCGGAAATAATGGAAAGTACCCGCAATGAAAGAGCTCATTTGAATGAGTGGAAGGACACGGTATCTAAGTACAGGAAAGATGCCAGTGAACATGAGGTCATGAGGGACGCTCGAGATGAGAGGTGGCAGGCTGCAATGCTGGGGCTGCTGCGTGATCAAAAGGACATGCTCTGGCGTCTGATGGAGCTTCAGGAATGGCAGCAGGATAACAGACTGCCACTGCAGCCACTGTATAACCTCGCTCCCCCCTCACCATGTTCCATAGCCTCCTCACCCAGATGTGTAAGAACACGGGGGGGGGGGAGGCTCCGTGCACCCTCCCACTCCACCCCAGTGGACAGCCCAACCAAAAGACTGTCATTATATTGAATTTTTTCAGTGGCCTTTTACTTCCCTCCTACCCCCCTCCCAAACCTCACCCAGGTTACCTTGTTGGTTCTCTCTCTCTGTTTATAATCAATTAATAATGAATACATGATTTTTAAATGATAGTGACTTTATTTCCTTTAAAAGCAAGCTGTGATTTAAGGGGGGAGGGTGGTTTGCTTACAGGGAATGAGTCAATCAAGGGGGCGGGTTTTCAACTTTCACACCGTAGCCTGGCCAGTCATGAAACTGTTTTTCAAAGCTTCTCTGATGCGCAGCGCTTCCTGGTGCGATCTTCTAATCGCCCTGGTGTCTGGCTGCGCATAATCAGCAGCCAGGCAATTTGCCTCAGCCTCCCACCCCACCATAAAGGTCTCCCCCCTTACTCTAACAGAGATTGTGGAGCACACAGCAAGCAGCAATAACAATGGATATTGGTTTGGCTGAGGTCTGACCGAGTCAGTAACGAGTGACAGCGACCTTTTAAACGGCCAAATGCACATTCAACCACCATTCTGCACTTGCTCAGCCTGTAGTTGAACAGCTCCTGACACCTGTCCAGGCTGCCTGTGTATGGCTTCATGAGCCATGGCATTAAGGGGTAGGCAGGGTCCCCAAGGATAACTATAGGCATTTCAACATCCCCAATGGTTATTTTCTAGTCCGGGAAGTAAGTCCCTTGCTGCAGCCGTTTAAACAGAGTAGTGTTCCTGAAGACATGAGTGTCACGAACCCTTCCCAGCCAGCCCACGTTGATGTTGGTGAAACATTCCTTATGATCCACAAGTGCTTGCAGTACCGTTGAAAAGTACCCCTTGCGGTTTATGTACTGGGTACCCTGGTGCTCCAGTGCCAAGATAGGGATATGGACTGTGGTTCCATCTATCGCCCCACCACAGTTAGGGAATCCCATTGCAGCAAAGCCATCCACTACGACCTGCACATTTCCCAGAGTCACTACCTTTCGTAGCAGCAGCTCAGTGATTGCTTTGGCTACTTTCATCACAGCAGCCTCCACAGTAAATTTGTCCACTCCAAATTGATTCCCGACTGACCGGTAGCTGTCTGGTGTTGCAAGCTTCCACAGGGCTATCGCCACTCGCTTCTCAACTGTGAGGGCTGCTCTCATCTTGGTATTCTTGCGCTTCAGGGCAGGGGAAAGCAAGTCACAAAGTTCCATGAAAGTGGAAAGTTTCACAGCCACTGGGAATCGTCCCACACCTGCAACACTATGCGGTCCCACCAGTCTGTGCTTGTTTCCCGGGCCCAGAATCGGCATTCCACGGCTAAAACCTGCCCTATTAACAGCATGATCTCCAAAGCACCAGGGCCCACGGTTTGATAGAATTCCATGTCCATGTCCTCATCACTCTCGCCGCCGTGCTGCCGTAGCCTACTCCTCGCCGCCTGGTTTTGCAGGTTCTGGTTCAGCATAAACTGCACGATAATGCGCGAGGTGTTTACTATGTTCATGACTGCTGTCTTGAGCTGAGCGGGCTCCATGCTTGCTGTGGTATGGCGTCTGCACTGTTCACCCAGGAAAAAGGCGCGAAACGGTTGTCTGCCATTGCTTCCCTGGAGAGGGGGGAGGATGTACCCAGAACCACCCACGACAATGTTTTTGGCCCCATCAGGCATTGGGATCTCAACCCAGAATTCCAATGGGTGGAGGAGACTGCGGGAACTATGGGATAGCTATAGGCTAGCTACCCACAGTGCAACGCTCCGGAAATCGACGCTAGTCCCAGTACATGGACGCACACTGCCGAATTAATGTGCTTAGTGTGGCCGCATACATTCGACTTTATACAATCTGTTTCCAAAATTCGAATTATATAAATTCGGATTAATCCAGTAGTGTAGACATACCCTTTAAGTATGTGAGTAACCCTGTTGACTTCAGTGGAACTCAGGGGGTGCTCAACATGTGCATGTTTAAAGATAAGAATGGGTATGAGTGCATTGCAGGATCCTGGCCCAGAACATTCAACAACTTGAAGGACTGATGCCAAAGACCACATTTCTGCACTGCAGGCCATGCAGGCAAACTCCTGGATCCACAGCCGCAAGGAAGTCAGTAAGACTCCCTGTGGGAGCCAAAGTCCACCTGCCTAGAGCTCGTTGGCATATTGGGATCCAATACTTCTATGCAAAAATTTAAAACAATAGAACAAACAAACACAGAAACAAGCAGCAGTGATGCCTATATTACATCATACAATATTACAATATTCAAATCTACAAAAGTCAACCCTTCTTTTATTTATATTCTTCTGACACTGAAAGATGCATGTCAATTAACAATATGCACTAGTTTGGACCATGGATAAAAAGCTCCTTCTAGTTGTTAGATTTCTATATGACAATTATATTTACAACAACTTGGCAGAACATGGGGTTAACAGGTATGCACTGCAAATGCATTTTGTCAGCAAGAGATTTTATGGCTTTCAAGTAATAAATCATAAAAAAACTTTTCCTATTTCTAAACATTTTCAGATAAGGGAGTTGGGAATCAAATCAATTTAGGTTTCTATACGCAGGTTCCAATCTTTCCAACCAGGGACAAACATGCTGTCCTTGTCAAATCATTTCAACGTGAACCAACTGAAAATTTATTATCTTATAAAGACCATCTATGTCTTTTCCCAGCATTCTTTGAAGAATGCACTGAGATGTGCACACTGGCCGCAATTTTATTTAGACAAGGGGAAAAAACAACTACTTGCTTTATAAGTCCAGAACGAAGTTATAATTGTTATTAATTATAATGTGACTAATGTTGAAACTAAGTGTTTGCCAGTGATTCCACACTAAAATACTACCATTGCACTTTGTATACAGGTAGTTGCATTTACATGCTTATTCTCTAAGCATTTAGTATTATACTGAAGTATCCTTAATTATAACAATGCTGAAGATATACAGTGTATCTATACACATATTATACAGGGCCCAATACTGGTGGGTTTACACTCATAATTACATTGACTTCAGTGGAGTTTCCCCTGTTGTGTAGTTAGAACCAAGGTGAAAGTGCCTCAAATACGGTGGGGCCCTCAGCTCCCATTCACTTCAAGGCACTCAACACATCACAGGACTGGGTCCTTTCTGCAGCAGTGTCCAATTAGCATATTAATGCTGAGCTGAGGCGATGCTGATAGGATCACAGGGGCGGACCTACGTTAAATAGCTTTTCTGAGTTTTTCAGGCTAAGCTTATTTCCTGGTACAAAGTGTCATTGCACATGTTTTTCAGAAGCAATGACAAGAAAAAAAAATAAACCATCACAAGAAAGGAGAAGTCTAGCAGAAATATTCTTAATGACATTTCATTTAATCAAGCTGTTTACAAAGAACCACCCAGGAAGGTGATGGCTGCATAGTTCCAGAGTATTACACATCCATCCTCCATAACATACAGCAGTACACAAAGATAAATGAGATCCACTAAGCAAAACTACCACTATCATTAAAATAACCATGAAGTAATGCTGAAGTGGACACACTGCCGGCTCACAACTCATTGCAAAATACTGTATTATGGGCAAAAGTGATGTTATTTTTTCTTCAATTAGTTAATGAATGGGAAGTTTTGATTGATGGCAAGCAGTAGGCTTCATTTTCAGTCAGAGGTGGTCCAAGTGATCATTCAAATACTGACACCAATACTTGTGGAAATGGAGTTTCAGTGTTTAATTATAAAATATGACTGCTACTAGTCTATATTAATAACCCATTATTGACTAGAATCTCCAAAAACCCTTAATAATTCAGTAGCATCTTCTTGTATAGTTTTAGCTAACCTAAGTGGCACGTTATCAATAATAAATACAGACTTATTTCGCAATATTACTTTCTGCAGCATTTTTGTGCTAGCTTTCCAAACACGAAGTCAATGGTAACAACGTGGGCATAATAAAAATCAAAGTCAGAGGTTCAGATATTCATTTTTGCCACTATACCTAGCCTTCACTTGGAAAACATCTGACAAGTAATCTCTCTCTCCCTCGCCCCCCCCCCCCCCCCAACGATCCCAGTTTGTCAGCTTTTGACTTCAAGGACATATGTATGTCCACATGGAATGGAACACCATTACCGCTATTTTGCCTTTTGCACTTGCTCACAAATGCTCAAGTATTCATGCTGAAATTGCCTGCGCTCTCCTCCAGTCAGGAAACTAAAGCAATACCATATTATTTGGCCAAACACCATCTCCACTGATAGAGTGCCCCTTTATAACAGAATTGAAAAGCATGAAATAAACCACCTTTCCCAGAAAGGTCCATGCCAGCCCTAAGCTTCATTAGAAATTAAATCCCTAAGAAATCCTACAGGGAAGGCTTCCTCCTAAGCTGCAGTGTTTCCAAGGGCTCGTCCACACAGTTTCTGTACTGCCTTAACTATATTGGTTTGAAACCCATATAATTCAGTTGGTACAACACCTTAGTGTGGACATCGTTATACCCAGTATCAAGGTGCTTCTATCAGTACAGCTTATTCTCCCAAATTCACAGGAATAAGCTTCACTAGTATAACTCCATCTAGTCACATAGGTGGTTGCTCTGACTTAACTATTTTGGTTAATAAAAAAACCGCACCCCTAACCGAAGGAATTTTAAAAAAATCAGTTTGAAACTGCATGTAGTCCAGGCCCAAGTGTGCAATTGCGGGGAGGGGGGCATCCCATAACCTCAGTAGCTGCACAGGACAAATACTGTGCTAGATCTAGGGGACGGAGCTTGAAAACAAACAATTAGAGCACATCCATGAAGCCAAGTGTAGGAGCTCCACTACATTTGTGTCTTTTCCCAGCTTTACGGATCTTTTAGGTTATGTAACTTCTGAAATGCCATTTTCACGTTCCTAATTTGGCACTGAAAAACTAAAATGTTTTTCCAATCGTCTCAAATCTGGTCCCAAGATATATTCTAATAAACCCCATTTCAAACTCGTCATACAAACTATTTGATAATCAAGACACAGCAGAAAAGCATTAGAAGAATTTTCTAACTATGCATAATACCCAGGGCCGGCTCCAGGCACCAGCTTAACAAGCAGGTGCTTGGGGCGGCCAAGGGAGAGGGGCGGCATGTGCGGCAATTCGGGGGTGGCAGGGCCCTCACTTCTTCTAGGAGCGAAGGATCTGCCGCCGAACTGCCGCCGCTGATCACGGCTTTTTTCTTTTTTTTTTTTTCCCCCAATTGCCTTTTTTTTTTGCTTGCGGCGGCAGAAATGCTGGAGCTGGCCCTGATAATACCTACTTACTTATATCCCATGAAATCTAATGTGATCTTCAAAAACAAACAAAAACAGAAAAGATAATGGTCTAAGTTCATATGACATGCCAAATTTGCAGCTACCAGGGCCGGGCCGGGGCGGAGGGAAGAGGTTGAGGGCTTTTAGAGTGAGTGCCTACAGTTTGGGTTATAATAAAAGCAGGTTCCTATAACTTAGTAAAGTGCTATTAAAAACAAACAACCAAAACCCCTTGACTAGGTATTTTAAAGTTCTCTCCACTTTAAGGCTCAGGAACAGATACTCACTTAATTTAACTAGTTTGCTTGTTTTTTATCATTTCAGCTGTGACTGTTTTTCCAAGTGATAATGCTTATTTCTAATAGCATCCACAAACTACAAGGCAATAGACTCCTGTCTTAAGACTGAAGTATTTCAGCTTCAGGAAAACAAAAACAAGAAATGTTTTAAAGGAAGGCAGATTGGATAACGAGCACTGAATTGTAATAAAGATTCAGAATAATCACATCTGAAGAAACAGTTCATAGCACATATGTTTAGAGAATTTAGCCTTTTTCCTTAGTAAGTTGAGAACAGATTACAATTTTCTCTAATTTATTGGCTATTCCAAGTTATTAGCTGAATACTTCATGAAAAAATTCTTTGTCTGAAGAGTCTTCATGAGCACTTAATTATGAGTATTGGATATATGAAATTAAAGATTGCATTAGTTAGGTTTGAAGCATCACATGATATTGTATTCCCTGATTTGATCAATGGTAACTTAAGTTTCTAAATCTTTTTTCTATTTGAGGTCAATTAACAAACAAATCTAGAATTTTCTTATAGCCGGTCATTATGAGTTATTCTTTTTGTAGATTATTCTTGGTCTATTGATGGTGAGCATTTAAACAAGACTATTTTATTTTCAAAATTCAATGTGGATAGGTTAATTTTGATTTGAGAAAGGTCACATGGAATTGTTTTGGTTCCACAGTTGGATGAGCATTACTCATTTTTCATTAAATATTAGAAATATAAAAATACTGGATCAGACTCCACAGTCCATCATATCACCAATAGTGACCAGAACCAGATGCTTCAGAGAACGGTGCGAGAACCATGCAACAGAAAGTTCTGTAATAACTTCTCTAGGGGCAATTTACTCGTACCACCAATAGAAAGAGATTGATTTATGCTTTGAAGCATGAGGGAGTACTGTCTAATATTTGTAACACACACACACCCCATTTCTGAGAACATTTGTGCATCAGTGACTTTTTGTTTACCAGAACAGCATTTCCAACATTGTGGGGTTTTGCAGGGATTTTAGTTGCGGTTTTAGCAGCCCCTTCAATTTCTTTGTGCAGATTAAATGGCTTATCTCAACTTGGACCCCCCAATACTGCAGACACATAAGCAAGTGCTTAACTTTACTATTAGTAGTAGAACCACTGAGTGGTAATAGTCACTGTAGTAAAGTAAAGCATATGCTAAGGCTGTGCATATCTTCTGTGTGCCCACTTTGCTCACAGTATACAACCCACATTTTCAGAAATGCTGCACTGATGTTCATAGTAAATTAAGACAATTACAACAGAAGCGAAATTTTAAGTGAAGCTAATATTCCTAAATTTGAGACATTCACTCTGCTCTTCTCAATGTCCATTTTATACAACATACATTAGACAGACTATTTGTTTTCTTATATAGACAGACTCACTGCTTTGCATTTTATGTTGGAATAGCAGAAGAGGAGAGATACAATACATCCTTTCGGAAGATGTTACTACATAAACAACTTTAAGAGTTTGAAACTTGCCCTCACCTACAGTACTGTAGCTGATAAAAATCAGCTATTGAGCTTTTACACATAAGTATTAGGGGACTTTCCCAGACACTGTATTTAGCACCACGTGGCTGTGTTCTAAGAGTAGTATTAAGTCCTAAGTGTTTAAAAGGAATGATCTTGGACATTACTCTGGTTTACTATTTTATAAAAATAAGGATCTAATATATACCAATGCATAAAACATGCAGAAGTAAAAAATGTAAGGTACTGAATAAAATGTACAAAAAGGATAATATTGTCAAAAACACTTGTTTTTTAAGTAATTATGCAAGCAACATGGGTTTCAATAGCACAGGGATTCATCTATGTAGAACAACTTGCAGGATCAGGGCCATGATCTGCATCTGAAGATGTTGTACACAGAACTGGGCACACCAAGTCAGAAACCTAGTTAAAAAGAAGTTCTTCAGAATTATGAGCTCGGGAATCTAGTTTTTTAGATACTCATATACAGTATCATAATAAAACACACTGACATTGTATATACTGTATTTAAGAGTACATATTGTATTTTTCCCCAGAGAGCCTGAAAATACATATTAGCTACTTGATCTTCATTTTCACAGTTTATCTTGTCACTAGAAAGCATTCAAGCTACAGATTTGTACAGTTTTGTTTTAAAGTTCTGTAGTATTGATATATCTATGTAAAAATGTTTGAAGCCAATTTAAAGTAGTCCTTAAAAATCTGTAATAAAAAGTCTTAGTATAAAAGCATACAAAACTCCAAAAAATGTAAAAACCCAGAAAGCAAAATAAAGCCAGTTTCTAGATGACAGTTAAAACAACAAGATATCACCAAGGGATACATCGATTTGCAAAAGCTATAGACAGCTCTTTACATTTAGGGCCTGAACAGCCTAATTAAAGAAGGCTGTCAAAAGTGATCTACAATGCTTTTCTAAAAAATAACAAAACAGGCTACTTAAAAGCAACACTTGTTTAAAAATAATCATGTTTAGCACAGAAAATATCTAATTTAAGTCTCCAATAGCCATTATTCTGCCATTTTGTGCAGAATTTCCTTTAGCCCCATTGTGTAAACCCCTGCCCCACAAAGAAAAGAAGAAATAGGATAAATTGGTCTCCATTTCTCTTGTAGATGGGCCCATGTTTAGTATAACTGAGTTCTGATACATAGCTCACCACAACCCCCTATTCAGGGATGCACTTACACACATGCTTAAAATGGGGCTTAAGATTCTTTTCTGAATTGGGAGGCTTTCCTGATTTGAATCTCATACAATTGGTTGGAGGTTTGCATGGAACCAGAATTTAGTCCAGAGTAGTCTTTCACCTCGCTATGCCAGCCCTAGAGTTCTTCTCCATTATCCCACCCCCCGCCTCAGCACTGACATTCTATCACGCCTATAATACACAGCGCCTTGGAGGAATCTGCTGAGATATTATTTTAGCCATGTGAGATTTACCTAAGTAGTCTCCTCATTTCAGATCTTGCTCAAGGTAAGTCTCTAAACATTTTATTGGACTTTTCCAATGTAGCAGTGGACACAATCATTTGGCAATTGAGTACACATGGGTATTTATACACATTTGCCACGGCTAGTGAAAATGTCCTTTTGCTTCTTAGTTATGCATGCTGAAATGCCTTATAGGATGGCTCGAATGCTAGGCAAACTGAGTTTCAAAGCACTACTTGTAATAGGGGGCGCTTCATGTAGGGATCTTCTCTCACGGCGAGACAAGATAACTGAGAATCCATTCCTATCTATACTGAAGGGCAACTACGCTGCAGCTTCATATTTGTGCCTTGCTTGCTATCAGGCACGAAACATGGTCCCCACACAATTAGGAACTGGGAGGTAGCTGTGCATGTGAACTCTGTGTGGAGTCATTCATATTACAATCTGGTTACATGAATTATAGCATAATGGTGTACTGGAGACTAGCTCTTTCAAGGAAAATCTGTACTCCCTGTTTATATTCCATTTGCCGCCCAATTTACAATTGTTTAGTAGTGCCTAAAGGCCCCACAGAAAGATCAGGGCTTCCATTATGCAAGGCACTGTACAAACAGAAGAAGAGGCAGTCTCTGGCCTGAAGAGTTTACAGTCTAAGTTTCCTTCTATGTCACCAAACATATTGTCACCCAGCAGTGATTTTAGCCTTATATCGTTGCACTCAAAAGCAGTCACCTTCTGCATTACAGCCAAACATATTGTCCATGCTGGGAAATTTTAGAAAGATCTCCAGCTACCAGCTTATTGACAAGATCAACACAGTGCCAGAATTGTAAGCACTGTGTCATAGGCTTGCATTAAGCCAGAGCATCAGATCCCAAGGCTTATTACCTGAGGTACCCTGCCATTAAAAGCACACTCATCATGACCCATCAGGTCTTTATTGATTTGGGCCCTGATCTTGCATTGGAGCTTGCTAGTGTAACTCCAACAGATCCCAGTCGGGATTGAACCGGGGAACCTCTGGAGCTTGGTGCATGAGCCTCTACTGCATGAGCTAAAAGCCAACTGGCTGTTAGCTAAGGCGGTAGAGCACACTCATTTTCTTGCTCTCTCTCTCTTCAAGTGGTCTCGGTGCCACTACATGGGACAGAACACCACACCCAGGCGGTGCGTGAGTTACACTAGCACAGCCCCAGGGTGCATGAAGCACTCTATTGGTCTCAGAGGTAGCCAGTATGAGTGCAGGAGTCCTGGCACAATTCCCAGTGCAGGATCATCTCCCTGAAAAAAGAAAATGCAGAGCTAGAAATTTCAGAGTACTATAATTAAGGAAGTTACATCTAAACAAACAGACGGGTTTGTGTATCCTTCAACCCCCATCCCATCCTCTTCAGCATTCCAAGCCTCTTGCTGCTGGAGAAGTAAGCTCCTAAATTTATCAGTGGGTAGAGAATCCTGCTGTGTTGCTTCCTTCACCTCCACAGCATATATCCTGCATACACTCGGGTGGGAAATTTGAGAGAAGGAAGAAAAAAAATAAGTTTCAGTTAAAAAAAATACAACCGAACCCTTGCCATTACAATGGAGGAAGTCAGGGTAGTTCACAGGAGGATTGTAACCCACAGTTGTAGCAGCATAAATGCTGGAAGCAATATGCAAAAGAAATATCAATAGTAGCACTTGTAAAGGGAATGATCTCTAAGCAATAAAAACATTTTGTTCCAAAAGTACATTTATTTATATTACAAAGTGTCTCCCCTCCCAGTCTTCTACACTCTGCTACCCCTACAGCACAGTCACAGTCTAGTAGAAGATTAATATTTCAGAACTTGTCATGGGCAGTTTCACTTGACTCTGTCACTGCCTATGTCTGACAAGCTATTTATCATGCTGCTAAGTGTCAGCCTTAAATTATCCCTGCTGTTATGACAGCAACATTATTCATCAGGATTACAGCCTCAGTACAAGGCTGCTTACAGCCGCTACCGTCTTCTTTTGGGCTTTATCGATTTGCACTATTTCTATTACAAAAATGGGCTATGCACATGACTGTTCGCATCTTGCATGTTGATGTTCAAAGAGAACAAAAAAAAAAAAAAAAAGTTTTAAGTAGAGCTCCCATGGTTGCAACATGCCATTTCCAAAACAGCAGCATTCACTCCAACTGGAGGCACATTTTCAAATGAGAAAGCAGGAGAACATTCTACGCATTATTGATCATAGTGCACAGGCACCCAACGTTAAAGACATTGCTTGACAATTTCTCAAGATGAATTGATCTGCATTTGTTTTAACTAAGTCTCCCTTCCATATCCACTGCAGTGAAATGACAATAAAATCAAGAATTATTTATTGAGATGTGCAGTATTATTCACAGCTACCTCAACTATTCAGGGTATTCACTCAATGTCGTGGGCCCTCAAAAATCAAGTTATGCTCAATGACCTGTTTTAAGAAACTAATACAATGAGTACAGATTAGGGCTGGTTGAAGTTCGTGTGGCCTTTTTTAAAATATAAAATTATCTTCCTCAGTCCAAATCTGGCTCCGTCCCCACCATCTCAACCCCACCTCCCACCCCCACCCTCACCCCAAAAAAAAAGAAAGAAAAAAAAGAAAAAAAATTGGCAAAAACTTTTTCCCCCCCCTAAAGTTTTCTGGTTCTTTAAAATTGACAGAAACTGTTTTGTTTTGTTTTGTTTTGTTTTAAAACACAAAAATACCTCAAGAAGAACAAGTAGTAGCAGTAGCCTCTTGGTTCTGCAACAGTTTTTGCAAGTGTTTCTTGTGCTAATTTTGGATGGTCATCTAGTCCATTTTTAAACATTTCCATTCACAAGACGAAAAGAAAAACACAAATATTCTACAGAAGAAGTGTGAAGGACAAAACTCAAAACAAATTAAAAACCTCAAGGCATGCTGTTTTGTTCTGAGTTTCCAAAGTTTCACATTAAAAAAAAAAATTCAAGTACAGATACATCCAAACAATATCTGCTGGCTACCAGCACAAAGCCCCCACACTCCAAAACACTGGAAGATGTCAGTGTGGTCAATTAATAGAAAAGGGTTAGGTTACTTTAATAAACAGACTTTACAACCTCTTGTCTCACCAACGTTTTCACAGGCTAACATACTTTGTGGGTATTCATACTATAGCATTAAACTAGGCTTTTCACTGACCAGACACTAGCACCATTCACAATTAGGGATGAATATTCAGAAAATGTTGTCAAGTATTTCTAGAATTTTGAAAATTCATTCCAATATCCCCATCTCTATCTATTGTGGAGCTGTAGCAGCAAAGATGCCAGTTCCTGGAGCCTTGCTGAGCATCTCCGCTTTCATTTAACAAATAAAGTACATTTCTATCCCTCATGGTTATATAGAAAAGCTTGAAAATGAGAACTCTAAAGGCCCAGTACTAGAAAGCAAATATATGCCATTTTTTTTTAAATCTCATGGTTTTTAGGGCTCTAACTCATGAGTTTTGAATGCTTGAGGCTGGTAGTATTGACTTCATTCTTACATTTGTAAAGCAGTTTCTTATATTTCTACCTGAAGTCTTGATCCAGGAAAGGAACCCGCTAATCTAACCCCTTCAATAGCACTCCAGGTGGGATAGCTCCTTTATTTCTATCAATAATGTAAAAACTGCATTCTCAATACAGTAGCTACTACCTAACAAAAGATCTCTTCAAATGACTCCTCTGCAACATCCTGCGCCTTACTCCTATATTCAACACTATAACTTTATCAAAGCAAACCATCACCGTGCAGTCCTCCGCTTTCTATCATTCCTCCATACTCACTAGCCTGCTGCTATAGAGCAGAGACATTATACTTAACTTGTTTTTCCTTCTCAATATGAAGCAGAGACCACGCATCCAGTATGACCACTCTCTTCCCCCTCCCTAGTCTAGTAGCAGGTACCAATGTTAGATACATACCAGAATGCCTCATTTTCCAAAACAATCCTATGAACTTAATTATTCCACATAAGACAAAATAATTAAAATAAATACTTATTATAGGCACTTTTCTACATCATGCATCCTATGGAGGATTATAATGGATGTGGAGGCAGAGATAGAGGGCCAGATCTTTAGCACAAAGGTTTTCAGGAGGCCCAGATTCAGCAAGGAATTTTGACTCGTGCTTAATTTTAACCATGTGAGTAGTCCCAAGGGGCCTCATTGGCAGGGGCGGCTCTATGTATTTTGCCGCCCCAAGTGCAGCAGTCAGGCAGCTTTCGGTGGGACACCTGCAGGAGGTCCGCTGGTAACACAGATTTGGCAGCATGCCTGAGGGAGGTCCGCCGGTCCCGCGCCTTCGACGTACCCGCTGCTGAATTGCCGCAGAAACTGCGGGACCGGCAGACCTCCCTCAGGCATGCTGCTGAAGGCAGCCTGACAGCTGCCCTCACAGCGACCGGCAGGCCGCCCCCCCGCGGCTTGCTGCCCCAGGCATGCGGTTGGAGCACTGGTGCCTGGAGCCGCCCCTGCTCATTGGGAATGTGCCTCAACATTTTGTCTTGTTTCTGAATATTCACTTTAAAGTCTTTGATATGTTTTCCTTTCTAGATTTAACCATTTAGAATCTCCAAGATTTCAGACACTTTGTTTTTAACCACAACATTTCACTAAAGATTTTGGCTGACGTAGTTACATACTCAACTTTATTCTGTTTAAGAGTAAATATTTAGCAATCCAAAGTAGAAGTTGCAACTACAGTTTTCCTTTAAGAGTTTTTCAATAAACACAAAGATCAAGGGTGTTAGTTTTTGATTTTAAAATAAAGCTGCAGAACCTAGTTTTCAAGAAAATGTTGTCCAAATCTTACACATCAAAAAGTCAACAGATAAGGCCCATTTAATGATACTTATGTGCCAACTGCTGATTTGAATGACCAAATGAGCTCTCTGGCCTCTTATAAAGAAGTTCACACTGGAAAATTTCAGGGGATCATTGGGACTGAATTTCAAGGGCCAGGCCCTGCAAACATTAACTCACATATATAATGTTACATCCTTCAGTGTTTGAGAGATCAGGACCCCTAATATTGAAAAAGGAGTTCATAGTTCCTGTAGAGTCAGTATATCAAGTTTCTGGTCTTTGGGTGACTATGGTGAAATAGTCTTGTATAAAGGAACTTGCAAAATGTTGCTGGTGCCCAAAATGAAAGTGTTGCTATAGGTTCTGGTACTCTGCAGAAGTTATTTGGAAATACAAGTACATAAAATTTTGTTTTAAATTTAATTTTGAAATTAACTCGAACAGCTAGACTGAGTCATTTAATAAAACAGAAGAGCACGGCAAAAGTAATATTTCCCCAAATAGTCTGCCCCTTTCAATGGGTTTATTTACTTTAGATACACTGATGATTACATTCAGCTGCATTATCTGTTTATGAGCGCTTTTAACTTTGAATGCTGCAGCAAGTGTCAATCTTTATATTATTGAAGGACAATTAGGCAAACCATGTAATTGTATTGTCACTTATTAATTTCAAGCTCCAGTGTCATAAATTATATGCCTTAATTAGTACTGCATGTCAATCACAATCTGGAAATTTGAATGAGAAAGAGGTTAACAAGAATACATAATTAAAAGAAAACAGTGAATAATGGCATGGCTGAACAGTTCATAAAATTAGGTAAGAAAACTGGTGCTGAGTCAGCTTGTAGGTGCCAAGATAAAGAGGAGGTTGCATAAAATACACACAAGAAGCAGGAAGTCAGAGAATAAGACAAAATTGCAATTGCAGCTCTGAAGCTTGGTTTAGATGGCCAACAAAACATAGGGAGAAGATATCTGAAGAAAACTGGGGGAGGGATGGTTACGTCTTACCTACCAAAATTCACAGAAAAAGGGAGAAAGGGATAGCAAAGGATAATAAATACTCTGGACCCAATTCAGCAGTATATTACAGGCACCTAGTATTTTCATTAACTCTATTGGCATAAAGGGGCCACAAAGCTGGCCTTAAGGGATTTCCTTAGCATAGATTTCAGAGTGGTAGCCGTGTTAGTCTGTATCAACAAAAAGAACGAGGAGAACTTGTGGCACCTTAGAGACTCACACATTTATTTGGGCATAAGCTTTTGTGGGCTAAAACCACTTCATCGGATACATGCAGTGGAAAATACAGTAGGAAGATATATATAGAGAGAACATGAAAAAATAGGTGTTGCGATACCACTATAATAAGACCAATCAGAGAGCTCTTGCAGCGCTGGTGGTGCAACTACACTCGTGCTTCACAGCGCTGCTGCGGCAACACTGTGAATTCCCAAGTGTAGCCAAGGCCTTAGACATTGCAACAGACAGCATTAAACACTGAAGAGGAAACAACAAAAGGTGTGATTACTAAATCAGTCAGTGGAAAAATGGGTCCAAAAGAAGAACATTTTCATGTACATGAATGAAATCAGGCAAACAGAAAATGTGAGAATTTGAGAGTGGATAGTCTTCTTCCATAATAAGAGTCGCATGAGCCCCCTGATGGAGAGTAAAGACACAGAAGTCAGGTGAAATGATATGGGAGAAAGTGATCATGGAGCATTAGAGATTTTTAAGTGCTCTAAAGTGTTCCCTGAATCTATCAGTGCAGGAATGTTGAGTCTCCACTGCTTCCCCAAACGGGTGTATCTCCTACAAGGAAAAGGATACTAGAAGTAGGATCTATAGCTACATCACAATGAATTTATACCTAATAGCATGGTATACAAAGACCCACTGCTATTCAGTCATCTTCTGCTGTTTATGTCCTTTCGCTTATCCTAAGTATGAGAGTCTGGCACACCCTGGGAGCTGCTAGGCAGAGAATGCAGTTCCAACAATTTTCTGACCCCTCTGCAATTTTATTTTTTGGTCAATTATAACGATGAGAAGAGTTCCTGAAGGAGGAGAACAAGAGCTCCAGTCTTTCCCCTCTCCAAGGCACATAAACATAAGCTCCACAGACATATCTAGGAAACCCCAAATTTTAATCCATGGATATTTAGGGAAGGGTAAACAGCAGATTCTCCCCCATCCCCACAAAGAAGTCAGCATTCCACCCCTTAGCCAACAAATTTCCCAGGGGGCAAGAGACATCAGAGCCTTGTATTCATCTATCTCCTACCTGCAGATATCTTGAGGCATAATAAAGGAGAGCTTTAAAGCACAGGAGAGCAAACTGTATGTATTACAATCTGCCTTAGCCTATAACTTAAGTACCTGCTGAGCTTCTTCATGGGCTTAGAGAAGGGAGTGTGGGAGAAACCAGAGGAGCCCAGAAAGTTCCCACCCTCTGTAACTCCACAGCATACTGATGGAGAGATGTATATGAAGCGGGGGATAAAGGAGGAGAAGCTAGAGTAGCTGAACTCTTTGCTGTGGTGGGGTTACAAATTACCATACGGATTGCATATAAAAGACATGAAATTACAATATCCCTCATTTATTTACATTTTTACTATTTTGCTACAGCACCCTATCTTTTCAAAGAAAATGATCTCCCTAAATAATCTAATTGATTGACTGAGTGGTACAACACATCTACTACAGCTGAGAGAAGATGCTACTATCTCCCAGTGAAGATGAACTTACCTAATAAGAAAATCAGTGCGGGGGTTTTCTGTAGTTCAATGCAGAGCAAAGCTGACTCTGTTAGCTATTTCCTACCAGCAGCCTTCCCCTGAACACAGCTGTGGCTACTCTATGGAGTCACAGGTGCAGCAATAACCAGCCAGTCAGAACCAAGGCAGCGTGGGTATTATGCTGTAACAGCCAAGGGGTAAAAAGCTATGGCTTACCTCAGACAGGACTTCTAAAAAGGCTAGGTAGTGGAATTAAGGTTCTAACAACAGACACAGTTAATATTCAATAACTGATCCTTTAGGGTCTGGGTATGTTGTAGATTTTTGCACTTCCATGTTTGTTTCTCTTGCTAAGGTAGATGAAGGGTTCAGGTATTCTACCTTAATTGACAAGTTTCAGAGTAACAGCCGTGTTAGTCTGTATCCGCAAAAAGAAGAACAGGAGTAATAAATTTGTTAGTCTCTAAGGTGCCACAAGTACTCCTGTTCTTCTTTTTACCTTAATTGAGAGATCATTTTGTAAACCTATCCTAGTCACTCAGCAAGTCAAAGGTGCTTAACATTTCTTGGGATGAGACCCTAAATACTCACAGAAGATCTAAGTTATTAATACCTAATTTAAATTGTCTCATGTGTAGTAGGAAGAAAGTAAAATAAAACATTGTGATATAGTATAACCTATGAGCCCTTTAGGGCAGGGACTGTCTCTTCCTCTGTGTATATACCACACATACATAATCACAGTGGAACAGTCATTGGGAGAGAGAGATATTGTCTAGTCCAGTGGTTAGGACACCCACCTAGTATGTGGGAACCCATCCCTCTCCACCCTCCCCCACGCCCCCACCCAGGCCAGGTGGCATGGGAATCAGCCAGATAATCTTTTACCTGGCTTGGGTATGTTGAGTCTTTGCTGGTTCCCCAGTGGTGTATCCCCTATGAGGCTCTACAGATACCTGGCCACTTCCAGTGTCATCAATCCTGGCTCCCTCTTCCCTGTATTTCTTTCTTCTGCCTTTTGTCTCCACACTTGCTCTTTGTCTCCTTTCCAATCTCCTCTCTCTGTCTCTTTTCTTTTTCTTTGTCCCTTTTTAATTTTGGGTAATTTATTTTTAACTGTTCTCTAATGGCCCAGTGGCCTCTAAACTCTCTATTGTCTGACATCTTTGATGTGCAGGGATACCCATTATGTCCATCTCAGCCTCTGAATGCAGTTAAAAGGCTTCTAGACCCCAATTCAGCAAAGCACTTAAAACGTGTTTATATTTATACATGTGTGTATGTCCCAATGTATGTCCCCACTTAAGCAAGTGCTTGTGCTTTGCTGAACTGGAACCTTAGAGGTAGTAGGAAAGAGAGGAGATTTTTTGTAACAAACAATGACATCTTGTATTTCCTGAAATCATTTTTTCCCCTAAGCATCTAAAGAAATTGTGCTAAATGCATTCTTAGCCTTTAATGTAACTAGCTGGCTTTTAAAATCACAACTCTATTTTTGTGTGCAGTCGTACCCTCTCACCACCTAACCTTTCAATTTTTCAACCTTATTTTCCTAACTTTCTCATCCCTTCCACTTGGCTTAAACATTTGCTCTCCAGTAAATAAAATGACTATGAGCTTTTAGGTTTGAAGTGTTTTCCACATGTAGAAATGTTGACATATGGTATAACTACTTATAATATATTTGTGACTATAAATATGTTTATTTTAACAACCAACCTTTCAGCAAAATAGCATAAACTATTGAAAGTAATTCAGCAAGTACTCTAAGTGACTACTGTCTAAATTTTATTTCATACCATCCAAATATTTTAAAGAAGAAATTCTTGTATTAATTGTACTACTGTAACTTATATTTCCGATGCACTATTTTAATTTATTGATGCTGCATCCTCTATGCCAGTACTGTATGAACATGCATATTTATATGAGGCACCATATTTCCTTATTTCAGTTAGTTTATTTTTTCCCTGCACCTACTTTATATCTAAAAATCTGAACACTTTAACACACTAACGCTCACTAAATTACAGTTTGCAGAGACAATGTCTCTCTCATCAGACTTTATCCTATTTGGTGCTGAGTACTTCTTTCGAAGTACTGAACACCCACAACTCTCATCAAGGTGCATGGGAGTTCTGGATGTTCAGCACTTTGCAGGATTGATCTCAATAATACTATGAGATACCTGCTATTATTTAATATATAGAGAATTGTATGTAGAAGAGCCATTTTCAATACTCACTGTGGTGAGAATAATTAAGAAGAAGCTTCTTTACTTGTCAGATTTTACATGTCATTTAATGTTTTTTTGTAAAAAAAACATAGAGAGGGACGTTCACTTACTCTTCCTCCCAAAGTGTTCAATGTTCTTTCTGCATTACCTATAAAAGTCCATCTCACATTAGTTTCACACTGCTGCAAAATTATTACCTGCTTTAAGGAATAAAAAAAACATAGTGGGACCTCAGTTCTAGTACTTAATATTTTTTAAAAAGTACAGCTGCCCATATGTCTGAGCCAGCCATTGTACCAACCACAGTAGTGTGGTGTTCTGGAAGCATGTCCATACCCTTCTTAGAAATGTATCTCTTCTCTGCAGTGGGAAGGTGAAATTTCCAGGCCAAGTAACATACTTTTATTTTTAGCACACTAGCTCTACCAGAGCTAGTGCAGCTATGTCTCCTGGAGATTGCACCTCCAGCCCCAGTGTAAATATACCATTAAGGGTATGTCCACACTTCAAATTTTATAGGAGTCGATTTTTAGAAATCAATTTTATACAGTTGACTGCGTTTGTCCACACTAAGGGCATTAAGTCGGCATAGTGTGTCTTCACTACCGTGGCTAGCATCAACTTATGGAGTGTTGCACTGTGGGCAGCTATCCCACAGTTCCCGCAGTCTCCGCTGCCCATTGGAATTCTGGTTTAAGCTCACCAGTGCCTGATGGGGCAAAAACATTGTCGCGGGTGGTTTTGGGTACATGTTGTCAGTTGTCCCTCCCTCCGTGAAAGCAATGGCAGACAATCATTTCGCGTCTTTTTTCCGCTCAGATGCCATACCATGGCAAGCGTGCAGCCTGCTCAGCTCAGCTCACGGACACCGCCACTGTTGTGTCCTGGGTGCTTCCTGGGTGCTGCTGGCAGCAGACGGTGCAATAGGACTGCAAACCATCATCATCGTCATACACTTCTTCCACTGCAACTCTGCTTTCCTGCTCTCCTTCAGATGCCATACAACAGCAAGCATGCAGCTCGCTCATCTCATCTTACTGACTCCGTCGCTGTTGTGTCCTGGGTGCTGCTGGCAGCAGACGGTGCAGTAGGTCTGCAAACCGTCGTCATCCACCGCTTCCGCTGCAACTCTGCTCACCTGCTGTTGTAAATGACCTCAGTCTCAATTGAGTAAATGATGACTGAGCTCAATAGAGTAAATGAGCTCAGTCATTCACCACTTCCGCTGCAACTCTGCTCTCCTGGTGCCATGAATCCACCTCACAGGTCCTCTCGTCATTTGGTATAAATATCTATTCTCGTGCATCCATTAGCATCCACCAATTCCGTTGCAACTCTGCTTTCCTGCTCTCCTTCAGATGCCATACAACAGCAAGCATGGAGCCCGCTCAGCTCACCACTGCTGTTGTGAGCATTGTAAATACCTCACGCATTATCCTGCAGTATGTGCAGAACCAGAACCTGCAAAAGCAGGCGAGGAGGAGATGACAGCACAATCACGATAGTGATGAGGATATGGACACAGACTTCTCTCAAAGCACAGGCCCTGGCAATTTGGACATCATGGTGGTAATGGGGAAGGTTCATGCCATGGAATGCCGATTCTGGGCCCAGGAAACAAGCACAGACTGGTGGGACCTCATAGTGTTGTAATTCTGGGATGATTCCCACTGGCTGCAAAACTTTCGGATACGTAAGGGCACTTTCATGGTACTTTGTGACTTGCTTTCCCCTGCCCTGAAGCGCAAGAATACCAAGATGATAGCAGCCCTCACAGTTGAGAAGCGAGTGTCGATAGCCCTCTGGAAGCTTGCAACGTCAGACAGCTACCGGTCAGTCGGTAATCAATTTGGAGTGGGTAAATCTACTGTGGGGGCTGCTGTGATCCAAGTAGCCAATGCAATCACTGAGCTGCTGCTATCAAGGGTAGTAACTTTGGGAAATGTGCAGCTCAATGTGGATGGCTTTACTGCATTGGGATTCTCTAACTGTGGTGGGGCGATAGACGGAACGCATATCCCTAGCTTGGGACTGGACCACCTTGGTAGCCAGTACATAAACCGCAAGGGGTACTTTTCAATGGTGCTGCAAGCACTGGTGGATCACAAGGGATGTTTCACCAACATCAATGTGGGATGGCCAGGAAAGATACATGACACTCGCATCTTCAGGAACTTTGGTCTATTTGAACAGCTGCAGGATGGGACTTACTTCCCAGACCAGAAAATAACTGTTGGGGACGTTGAAATGCCTATAGTTATCCTTGGGGATCCAACCTACCCATTAATGCCATGGCTCATGAAACCATACACAGGGACCCTGGACAGTAGTAAGGAGCTGTTCAACTATAGGCTGAGTAAGTGCAGAATGGTGGTAGAATGTGCATTTGGATGTTTAAAAGTGTGCTGGTGCAGTTTACTGACTCAGTTAGACCTCAGCGAAACCAATATTCCAATTATTATTGCCACTTGCTGTGTGCTCCACAATCTCTGTGAGAGTAAGGGGGAGACGTTTATGGCGGTTTGGGAAGTTGAGGCAAATCGCCTGGCCGCTGATTACACGCAGCCAGACACTAGGGCGATTAGAAGAGAGCAGCAGGGCACACTGTGCATCTGAGAAGCTTTGAAAACCAGTTTCATGACTGGCCAGGCTACGGTGTGACTGTTCTGTTTGTTTCTGCTTGATGAAAACCCACCCCCTTGGTTCACTCTACTTCCCTGCAAGCCAACTGCCCTCCCCCCTTTGATCACCTCTTGCAGAGGCAATAAAGTCATTATTGTTTCAAAATCATGCATTCTTTATTAATTCATCACACAAATAGGGAGATAACTGCCAAGGTAGCCAGGGAGGGGTGGGTGAGGAGGGAAGCACCGGGTAGGGTGGTGGATGAGGGTAGGAGGGAAGGACAAGGCCATACTGCACTTTAAAAATTATTGAATGCCAGCCTTCAGTTACACAGGGGCTGCAGTGGTGGTCTGTGCACCTGCTGCATTTCCTGCACCTCCACCAAACGCCAGAGCATATCAATTTGATCCCACAGTAGCCTCAGCATTGCATCCTGTCTCCTCTCATCGCGCTGCTGCCACTTCTCCTCTTGCTCCCACCAGCTCTCATCTCGCTCGTCCCTCCTGTCCTCACGTTCATTTTCTGCTTTCCTGGACTCTGACATTGTTTGCCTCCATGCATTCTGCTGAGCTCTTTCAGTGCGGGAGGACTGCATGAGCTCAGAGAACATTTCATTATGAGTGCATATTTTTTGCCTTCTTATCTGCACATTTTAGAGAACAATGGGTAGACTCTTTCACGATGAACCAAGCTGTTAACATTACATAGCACAAGTGCTTTCTGTACAAGGTCGCATTTTACCTCTTATATGGAGGGCCTGCCGATTTGGTGTGAGAGATCACACATGCAGGGCTGGGCAACAGAATTTGGCTTGCAGGCAGCCATGGTAAGCCACAGTCTTTCGGCTTCTTCAACCTTCAGAACATGTGGAAATGATTTCAAACAGCAGCGTCCTCCTTTCCCACACCAAGCACCCGTTGGGTTGGCCATTTAAAAGGAGGGGCTGTACTGGCTGCGAATGCATCCCAAGTCTTCAGGGCAAATTAATCATTAAACATTCTTGCTTTTAAACCATGCATTATATTTACAAAGGTAAACTCACCAGAGGTGCCTTCTCCGGCTTCATGGTCTGTGAGCCCAGGTTGGGAGGGTATTGGCTCCAGGGTGATAAACAGTGCCTGGCTGTTGGGGAGAGTGGTTTCTCCACTTGCATGCTGTGCGCTATCCTCTTCCTCCATCTCCTCATCTTCCACATCCCCAAAATCCTCATCACTGTTGCGTGAGACTCCCCCCTTGCAGGTGTCCACGGACAGGGGTGGTGAAGTGGTGGGGGCCCCCCTAGAATAGCAAGCAGCTCATCGTAGAAGCGGCATGTCTGGGGATCTGACCTGGAGCAGCCGTTTGCCTCTTTGGCTTTTTGGTAAGCTTGCCTGAGCTCCTTAATTTTCACACGACACTGCTGCAGATCCCTGTTGCAGCCTCTGTCCATCATGCCCTTAGAGATTTTTTCAAATGTTTTGGCATTTCATTTTTTGGAACGGAGTTCTGATAGCACAGATTCATCTCCCCAAACAGCGATCAGATCCAGTACCTCCCGTTCGGTCCATGCTGGAGCTCTTTTGCGATTCTGGGACTGCATGGTCACCTGTGCTGATGAGCTCTCCATGGTTATCCGTGCTGATCAGCTCGCCACGCTGGCCAAACAGGAAATGTAATTCAAAAGTTCCCAGGGCTTTTTCCTGTCTACCTGGCCAGTGCATCTGAGTTGAGAGTGCTATCCAGAGCGGTCACAATGGAGCACTCTGGGATAGCTCCTAGAAGTCAATACCATCAAATTGCAACCACACTACCCCAAATTCATCGGGGAGGAGTACAGAAATCAATTTTAAGAGCTCTTTAAGTTGACAAAAATGGCTTTGTCGTGTGGACGGGTCCAGATTAAATTGTTCTAATTCTGCTAAATTTGACCTAAACTCGTAGTGTAGACCAGGGCCAAGAGTGCATTCATTTCTCTGGCAATACTAGTGATAGTGCTAGTATCGTGGTCTCTTCCTGTTCCTACACCGTGTTACCAACTTTCATGATATTTCTTTCTTTTCTAAAAGATCCTGGAATCATGTGATTAGGTCAGAATCTCACCTTTCATTTAAAAAAAAAATTTTCTAGCCCTTGTGGTTGAGGAGAAAAGTTTGAAAACATGACCCTTAAAGATTATAACACCATGAAACATAAAGAACTGAAAATATTATTTTTAAAAACCTCATGATTTTTAAGCCAATCCCATTATTTTTGGTGGCTTAACTCTTTTATTCTATTTATGGTCTTATGCTGCACTCATCATAGTAGTATCTGAGTGCCTTCCAGGAGTTCATTAAGCAATGTGACTGACAGCTGTCATGTGTTTGTTCTCTCATCCTCTCCCCAGGATGTGGAGTGTTTTGTTTTGTAATTTTTTTATGTTTATGTGAGCTAACACCTTTGTGTTGCTAGTGAATGCTGTTAGAAAAACATACTGTACTTTTTATTGGTAGGAGAAATTAAAAAAATATTTTCATAGAGACCACCTTCTTCTTCTTCTTCTTCTGAGTGCAAATCCAATTAGGGGAGGTCACCCCACCTACCAACACCAGAAGGGGCTTTTGGTGGGGACTTTGTCCATGCCCTTGAGCAGGAACATTTGGAAGAAGTGGAACAGGGCCAAATGTGGGCATGTTCAGCTGCTGGTGAACCAGGTGGTCAGGACAACTGGATCATGCCCCTACTACTAAGGGAGAGTGAGGTGAATGCAAGGCTGCACTTATGTGGATCTGAGAGGATGTGGTCTTTGCCAGGTAACCCAGCTTACTCAGGCACATCCACAGTAGTGTTGTTACACTAGTGAACTCCAAGTATTGTGGTGGTATTATAAAAGAAAAGACGACCTTTATAACTGATGTTTGGAATTATTGTATTAATTGATTGGGCCAATTTCTTAATTCCTTTCTCAGGCAAAACTCCAACTCAGTGGGACTGTAAGGACTGAGTAGAAAACGAGTGGGGATTTGAAAATTTGGTCAGTTAGTTTACTTGAAATTGAGGTGTGGGTTTTTTTTTCATATTTCTGAGGTTTTTTTCCTTTCCTTCCCCCCTTTTATTCATCACCTTCTACTGGAGTGCCGTATAGTACCACCAGCCTACCCACTCTATGAACCCAGATCAGCAGAAATAATATCTTACCTAAAGTCTGGTGTTTGGTGGTCCTTTTACCAGTGAACCAATACACACACTCCTTAAAAGATTCTAATGTTCATACTAGATCTGTCGTCTCTCTGTTGAAAATATCACTGACACCTCTGAGACTAACAAGGTCAAGTGCTGTAAGATGGAAGCCTTTTGTACTGATGAACAGTTGAAGGGTGTGACATATGTTTTAGGACCCTAGCAGCTGGTTCAGTGAGAGCCTCTTGGGTCTCTTTTAATGATAAATTCAGGCCCAGCTACTTCATCTCAGAATGGAAATAGCAGTATGTTAACATTCATCCAAACCCTTGTGTCTGTCATTAACTCAGCCCTTCTACTGTAGTTACATGGCACAGCTCAGCTGACATATCACCTGTCCTCCCACCTAACGAAACAGTAGGGCAGGTTATGCATCAGTGCAGCATTTAAATGCCACTTGACTGAAAACTACTGATTACTCCACATGTTTTATGTCTCCGTGTTTTTAATTCTCTTGAATGCCAGCTGATCACAGTTGTTTTTTGTTGCTGTTAGTTTCTGTCTTCTAAAAAAAAATGTGTAGAAAGTGCTTTATAAGCTGATGTTCACTAAATGTGTTAGTAATAAGTATAATACAAATAAAACAAACACGGCTGTACATTTGGGCTCTTTTCAGGAACAAATCTGCCCCTGAGCTGCCCAAGCACCCAGAAGGTCACACTCCTCCTACGGAGCCAGGATCAGAAGGGATGGAATAAATTCAGCAATGAACATCCACCCCCACTGATAGAAGTTTTGGAGCCATTGGTTAGGAACAAGGGAGATTTCCTCCTCCCCCTTCTCTCACAGTCCTCAGTACTCAACCTGATACTTTAATAAGTGCTTTGGGATCCTTAAGGATGAAAGATGCTATATAGATGGGAGATGTATTAATAAAATCCCCAACTGCAGTTCAGCTGCAAATGGGAGCTACTCCAGCTCCAGGCTGGAGTAACTCTGCTAGGCAACTACAGATGGTGTGACAGATGATCTCAGCAGCCCATCCATTTTTTCCGTGTAAATTAAAACAAAAAAAAAAGTTAAAAAGCTATCTTGGCAAGCTAGAGATTTCAAGGGCCTTAAGTTCATCCTCAGGGCTTGCTTTGGTCCCTTTACTGCTAGTCCTTGTCAGAAAGTTTTATACCTGAATCCAGTGGGGGAAAGTATGCGTATGCCAGACATTTGGTTCCACCTTGCCATCAACAGTAGGGGAGAGAGAGGTGAATGCATGGCTTATACATATCTTTCTGGTAGACAACAAAAATAGACCTGTCATCCAAAGAAGAGCCCAATAATTTTGGGCTCCTTTAAAATTTTGCCCACAACTAGTGGAATAATCAGTCAGCCTAACCATCCTGCTCCATGTTAAGATGCTGAAAACTTCGTGAACTTAATGAGTATAATATCCTGGTAATTGTTTTCAAAACCCTAATCGTTATATATGGCAATCTGACCATTGGAGGTTAGACAGTGTGTCCTAAAGAAAGTGTGTGTAGTGGAGAAGTAGGACTTAATTCCACAGATGCAGAAACTGTGGGCAAATTTAGCCTCTAGTATTGAACGTCTCCATGTCACTTGATATCATTCCGGAACAGCAGGTTCTGATTATTATTTATAATGAACCCTTAATGTATGCAGTGCTGTACGATATGTGAACTGTGGTCAACAAGTACAAGGTTCCTGTTCCAAAGAGATTACAGTCTAAAGAAACAAAATGTATAGAAGGAGGTACTATACAATACAGCAGGGGTATGGTCATGGAAGCTGAACTGCTCCTCTAGAAAAAGTTGGCGTATAGGAATTGAGGAAGACAGCTTTGTTGCACCTGAATGGGAAGCTCCTCTATATATGTAGTGGGACATAAAAGGTGATGAATAGTCAAAAGACTCAGAGGGTGAGAAGCACTGGTATAACACAAAGAGCAGAAGAAGGAATAAAGGCAGATGAAAGCACAAAATAGTGCTGGGTTTACAGTTACAGAAGCAAGAAGAGTTCCGATTTATGGTAAAATGGTAAAAGAAATTGGCAAGAGATACTCCCTGATATTTTATGTAGGGGTGCTGACAGTTTACTCTTTCTGTGGATAAGGAGACTTTTATAAGATGCCCATAAGACAGGAATAGGTCACTGAGCTAAGCTATGTGTCTGGAAGCATTTGGGACCTATGGTCCCAATGGGATCATACTACTGTTCAAAAACCTGCAGGTCTTTCATCAAGTCTTATTTGTGGAAGCAATCCTGAAAGGTACTGAGCACTCAGGACGTGATCCAGGCAAGTGTAACGCCGACTGACCCCGGTCATCAGCGGGTGGGACTGAACCTGGGACCTCTGAAGCTTAGTGCATGAGCCTCTACTGCATGAGCTAAAAGCCAGATGGCTGTAAAGCAGACTCATTAATCTCCCTCTCTCTAAGTGATCTCAGTGCCACTAGATGGGACAGAACACCACCCCCAGGAGGTATGTGGGTTACACAAGCACCTATGCATGTGAGTATCTTTTGCAGGATCCTGGCCTAGGTTGAGTTGCCACAAATGGAAGCTCTGTATAAAGCTATCACAGGTAGAAGAAGATATTTTTGTAAGTAGTCATTCATTCAATGAAGTATGATACTATGTCATTTCTAAGAGTAAATGTCACTGTTTAAAATTAATTATTTTACTGAGTATTTCTTAACAAAAAATGAATAAAAATAAAAATAAATAAATTGAAGGGGCTACAATGTTCCACATTACTACATAGTCCCCTGTATGAGTACAGTCTTCTATTGAAACTTCATCTATCAAAACCCCTTTGAAACTTACAGAATGACAGAGGTAAAACTCTAGAGCTCCAATGCAACCAACGTGAGCAAATGCTTGCCTTCAAGCATATGAGTAGTCCTTTTGCCTTCAGCACAATTACCCATGGTGATCACACTTTCTGGACCAGAGTCTAGTTCCATACCTCATGTCTTCCAGTGGACATCAACTCCATTAAACATTCACTTTCAAAATACCGCTTTCCTTGTTAAAAAATGAAATTATTATATTCTATTCCAAAATAGTGACTTGCCAGGGCAGATACTGGCTATGTTCTCAAAGAAAATTCAGCATTGTAATAAAAATAAAATGAAGATTAATGTAGTGAAATAATATTTCTTTGTTTATGGAAATTGCCTTTTTCTTTTCTCTTGTTTACTACCTTTTCCCCCAAAAATTGAAATGAGGATGAGACATGTTTACAATTTTGTGCCATTTTTTTTTTTGGAGATGAGAATTCATTAATAAAGGTTAGACTCATTCAGACTTTAAAAATAGGACACTTATTATTATTGTTGCCTTGCGATCTGCTTGCATGATAGTTTGTCCTTGAAATCAGTGGGACAGCTCCACATGAATGAGTGCTCCAGACAAGCACTTTGTTGATTCAATGATGTGAGATCAGAGTCAGGCCCATACAGCCTAAACCATTTGAAACCAAAGTACCAAAGTTTCTTTGTAGCTACAGCACTTATTACTAATTTTAATATCATCAAAGGTTATGCTCCAGTTGTGTTTATTGGTTTACATTGCATAGTTTTATTTGCAAAGCACTTTGTGATGCACAGTGTATGCAATTAATTGTGTGGAATAAATTATAAAAAGAATCTCTTTTATGTGCTGGTATCTGCTGGTATCAAGAAAGTAATCTACATAAACAGCCTTGAAGCAATTTCTTTCTCACCTTCCAATGGTGATGCCTCTAACTAGTCAAATTATCCATTCAACATATTCAGTGTTATGTCCTATACATCATAGTCACATTTAATATCATATGTCAGAGGGTTAACAGCAGGTAGGGATTTTATCCATGTTTGGGCCTGAAGTAAGAAATTTTGCCAATTTATGGGCTTCCAGAAAACTTTGATATACTGTTAATGGAACAGTCCTAAGTCTTAGTTAAGGTACTGTACTAGAGAAATGAAAACAGGCCTATATATTAATAATATGTGAACCTCAGAAGGCTTAGTTCATATTATTATTGGAAAGTTTAGACAGAATTAGATCTGAACTGTCCAAACCTCTCTAGTTTGCAAAAGTGGGCTCTACATCTCTTAATAATAAGCTGCCTCACAAGAATTTCAGTATTTCTTGCCTGTAGTTGGGCCAGAAATGCACTAAGAACAGTTACTCTGATGGTACTGAACAATTCAACTCTTAGGCCATGGATAGGAAATGCAGAAGAGTGTGATAATGATTCAGGACTAGCTCAACATTTCTAGCCCACGAAAGCCTATGCCCAAATAAATTTGTTAGGCTCTAAGGTGCCACAAGGATTCCTCGTTATTTTTGCTGATACAGACTAACACGGCTACTACTCTGAAACCGGTCAATTCTTAGTTTCTCCAAACTTATTCAACCTATACTACTGGTAATATATTCCCATTGCCAATTGGTGAGCCATTGTTAATGGACAATTATTTGTTTTATTTTCAGTGGGAAATTTTGGGGAGCATTTACGATAGAAATGAGACTCTGTGGGATTTGTTTTTTCCTTACTATTGTTACAAAAGACAAAACTATGTTAAATGTCTGACTTTGTTAGCTCTGTTGTGAGTAAGGCCATTATTGCCAATTTGGCAGACAATATTTTGTCCTTGTTGGAACAAAAGTATTGGAGAGATCAGAGGTGACCTAGAATGAAGAACTGCTCAGTTCAATAATAAGAGCATACACAACTCATCAGCAGGACACCAAGAGATAACACAGCACATCAGTGAAACACCAAATCCAAAGCTGATTTAAGTCAATGGGAGTCTTTCCATTTATTTAAGTGGGCTTTGGATCAGGCCTCAAAACAGCATTATTACATTATCAGAACAAATTCTTATTGATCAATCACAGCCTGAGGGAACATGGCACTGGATCTGAAAAATTTTCAAAGAGCTACTGTTTCACAGAAAATAATCCTTTCACTAGATTTACATATAGTTGAGTCCTAAATATACCAGAAAAATTACCTTTTTTGTTTTCTATATTAAAGAAGTTTTCTAGAGTGTAGGCTAAATTTAAGAGTTTCTGGCCTATAGAAGGTGTAATATAGAACTGGGAGGACAGCTTCTAATTTGGATACTCTTAGGTGACATTTTTTACCCTTATGCCAGTAACCATCCTTTCCCCCCCACAAAAGTCAGTCTGTTGCAGATTTAGGTGTCAATCCTAAACTACGTCCCACTGTAGACATCTGACAGAGGAAAACCATTTATGGTTCCCTGGTCTTGGGGCTGCTCTAAATTACACCCAGCTAGCCATGGCTCCAAGGGGCCATTTGTCAAATGGAGGTTGC
The DNA here is from genome assembly GCF_013100865.1 of Trachemys scripta elegans. Taxonomy (NCBI): domain Eukaryota; kingdom Metazoa; phylum Chordata; order Testudines; family Emydidae; genus Trachemys; species Trachemys scripta. The sequence goes on from NC_048299.1 coordinate 183,238,782, forward strand.
CAGAGCACAGCAGCACT
>NC_048299.1:183243798-183514203 GCF_013100865.1 Trachemys scripta elegans
GTATTGTTTTGCAGCCTGGCAGCTCTTGCTTGAGCTATGCTAACTTGAGTGGAGTTTACTCCGGTATAGATAACCGAGTCTTCACTGCAGTTCATTAGGTGATCGGCACCTGGGTCTGAGTATCTGGGTTGGCCTAGTCCAGGTCTGAGCAGCCACACTGCAAAGCCAGACTCAAGTTAGTGCATCCACACTGTTGCTGTGCTCACCCATGTGTGTCACTAGGCCTTCTAGGCTCATATCCCATGATTCTTTGTCCTGTGGTAAGATGAGCCATTCTATTATTCTTTCCAGAGAACTGTGGGAGAGCTTGTTTGTACTTCTGGGCAGACAGAGGGAATTGTGGGAAGCCATTGGTCGTCTATCAAGTGGCTTAACCTGCATCCTCCATTTGAAGTGGTCAAGTTATCAGACCAAATATAAGCAGCACTCGGATATTAGCTTTTAGTCCAGTGTGGGCCAGCTGATGCACCACACTCATGAGAGAAGGGTCTGTGTGCAGCCTGAAGCTGGGTTAGGACCAACCCTTGAGTAAGATCCCAAATTAAGTCTGCAATAAAGACCTGCTCTTAGTGGTTAATTGTTGTGCTATTCACAGGAAATAGAAACAGCCTATTATTTTAATCTATTAAAATAATAAAGTTGTACTTGTAACAAAAATCTATAAAGGGCAGTACGGTGATTCAGATGTTCTTGTCCTGGATCTTTTTGTATAAGAAATACAAAGCCCCCAAAAGATTACCTGCAAACTACCTGTTATTCATAAGACTTGCCTTCAACTGGGGAATGAAAAATGAGACTATAGGAACTGGAGCAATATTAGTAAAGCTGGATCAAGAAGGAGGGAGAATGTGCTCTGTTAAGATTGAGGTGTAAACACTGTATATTTACATGGTGGTAGAACAATAGCCTTGTTTGTTTTAACCTCACTAATGTATTTACCAACCATAAAGATTTCTGTGCACTGATTAGGGGTCAAAAGGTTAACCTGAAGTATTATTTAGCAAGATTGCTCTTTATTATAATGAACATAGATGTGCATCAATAAAGTGGTTATTTTTCATGCTTTTTAGTGCTGTTGAGACAAATACAGTTTTAAAAGCCTAAAATGTGTCCTAGTTCTTTGAAAAATCTGTGATTAGTCACTAACATATTATTTTCTGTCAGCTCTTTGAATTCACATTAATTGCATTAATGCAATAAATTAATTAGCATTACCATTTTATTTGTTTTCACAGCTGCTTAGTCACAATGAATATTATTTTCTTAAATCATGTTGTCATAAAGTGTTAATTATAAATGTCTTTTATAATAATAATGGTTTCTATGCTAGTACTAAAACCCTTGTAAAGAGTCATTGCAGTAAATGCAAGATTATTAGACTATTTCCAAACAAAGCCAAAATGCTTAACAAAATAGTTGTTTCATTAACTTCTGGTAATGACTGATGGTTGCAGATCATTTAGCTAGTTTATAAATCTTTATCTGTATACACAAAGCTTTATTAAACTTCCATCATTTTTATATACTTCATATCTATATTTAATGTATATAAATAGGGTTGCCATGCCAACCCTCCAGGATTGGCCTGGAGTCTCCAGGAATTAAAGATTAATCTTTAATTAAAGATTATGTCATGTGATTAAATCTCCAGGAATACGTCCAACCAAAATTGGCAACCCTATATATAAATGTGCTCTTTTTTAACACTACTGTGGAGAATAGCTCTTTGCACTAAGTGGGCTCAGGCCTGTAAGTCTAACTGAGTCAAGTCTGACATTGAAATCAATGGGAGTTTTTCCTCAGGATAGGTCTATACCAGGGGTTCCCAAATTGGTTCGTGGCTAGTTCAGGGTAAACCTCTGGTGGGCCGCGAAACGCTTTGTTTATCTGAGTGTCTGCAGGTACGGACTGGGCCTCCGCTTCCCACAGCTCCCATTGGCTGGGAACGGCAAACCACGGCCACTGGGAGTTGCGAGCGGCCGTACCTGCGGACGCTCAGGTAAACAAAGCATTTCACAGCTCTCCAGGGGCTTACCCTCAACAAGCCGCGAACCAAGTTTGGGAATCCCTGGTCTATACGATAGCTAACCCTCACTGTAGATGCAGCTGTGCCACTGTAGTGTAGACAGAAGGGGGTTTATCATCAATGCAGGTAATCCACCTCTCCACGAAGCAGTAGCTAGGTTGATGGAAGAATTCTACTGTTGACCTACCTGCATGTATAGTGGGGGTTAGCTTGATCTAACTATGTCGTACAGGGCACAGAATTTTTCACAGCCCTGAGGAAATTAGGTAAGGCAATCTAAGTTTTAGGTGTAGAGCAGGCCACAGGATCAAATCCTACATCTATCTTTACCCACCAGTTCCCTCCCGCTCTTTTTCTCCCCCACCCTCATTACATTCAGGAAGACACAGGATATAGGCTTTAACCCTTTCTGTACTATAAGGCCCTGATTCTGCAAGGTGCTAAATACAGTCATATCAAGGTACATTTACAGCGGTGGATCTATTTGTGTGCTTCACGTTGGTCATGTACTTAAGTGGCCTGCTGAATCTGGGCCTGGGTATCTAATATGAACTTTGTAATAAGGGGGAGGAAAGGAGATGTGGGAAATATTTTTTTTAAATTAAGCTTTTTTAGGCTTTCTCCTGCCCTTGTACAACAAATAAAATTGTGGTATAGTAGTCTGTGTATCGGATCCAAGTCTTCAATGACTCATTCTGCATTAGAAATCAGCGGTAAATCCTGGCCCTATTAACTCAATAGAAGTTTTACCGCTAACTTCAGCGGGAACAGGATTTTTACCCCAGAAATCTACTGTGATATTCAACACATACAGTAAGATCTTTGATGTTAAACAACCATGAAAACCAGTGTATTGCCCCATGCAATACCTTTTTTTCAGTCTGTTCTTCTAAGAATGGGACATGGTATTTTTTTTATTTGCAAAGAACCACTCCCAGCTTCCTTCCTTGAACCACTGTTATAGACTTACTAGAGGCATCGTCACTAAACATTACTAAAAGCTTACGTCAGGGCATAGCTGACACATTTTCTGTTTTTCCTATTAAAAAGTCACACACAAGTTAGACTGCTTGTTCTCTAGTCTCCTAGATAAGAAAACCAACTGTTGAACATAAAAAAAGGTGTTTCCACCTACAGCAAGACCTTCTCAAGTGGTCTCTGGAGAAAACACCTGAATAGTTTCCAAACATCCAGTTGTGCCAATGCTACAATACTTTAGAGTAATTACAAGTTTCTCCTTAGCTTCTACACCAGTTTCCCCACTGCTCATCATATAATCAGATTTTTATTTAAGTACCTTGCTAGCAAATAGAGAGGGAGGCAATATCAGGTCAACAACTCAGCACATGGGAACCTGGAGTGGCCCGATAAGAAGAAATAAATATCAGCATTGTGCTGGTTCCTGTTTTAGTGCTTTCACACCAAAATTAATTTACTATGTAGAAGAAAAATCAGAACATTCTATTAAAATGCAAAATATTCGCATTCGTGTGATTTATTTTTATAAAGATCCAATAAAGAAATTCCATAGGTGATTTTGGAAACTTGTTTAAGTTGTGAGGCTTACAGTTAAAGATTGACAGGAAGAATGGTCTTGTGACTAAATCATTGGGCTGGGACTCAGTGATCAGTGTTCAGTTTCTGGCTCCACTACAGACTTTCTGTGTCAGCTTGGGCAAGTCACTAATGGCCAGTTTTTCAAAGGTATTTAGGTGCCTAAAGATGCAGATTGGCATCTAGTGAGATTTTTAAAAGCACTCAAGCACCTTACATGCCAAAACTGCCATAAAAATCAATGGGAGTTAGGTGCTACCTGCTTATGCACTTTTAAAACTCCCACTAAGTATCTATCTGCATCTTTAAATCTTTTTGAAAATCTGGCCCTTCATCTCTCAGAGCTAGATAGTAGCGTTTTCACAAGCCCTGAACAAGGGGTGGTGTGTACTTGCACTGCTTCAGGAGCAGACCATGCCTAGGTTGTGACTCTGTATGATAGGGTGTGGGGGTTTGATATAGTAATCTGCAGCAGTCCTTTACCTAGCACAAATTATTTCCCTTGGTGGTCTGACTCAGCTGTGCTGACCAGCATATGGTGGGTCTGGAGCCACAGCTTCTATATTAGCAATACAATACTGGAAAAAAGTACTTGCATTCCCTGCCCTGCACACCTGCATGGGAGGGGGATTACTGATTCTGGGGATGCTATTCCCTCTCTCGCCCAGTGACTTCTGACATGGGTAAGGGGCGATTTCAGCAGCGGACAGATGGGCTCTTTATATGGATTTATAAATTGAGCTATTCTGAGGGCTACCTGATGAACTTCAAAATGTTTTGAGGGATGTTAAGCATAGATTAATTTAGAGTCCTGCAGGCTGTAAGGCCTACATTCAGAATATAGGAGGGGACTTGTTTGTTTGGTGACAGCTGTTATCTTAAAGAACATCACACGGAGGTACTGGATTGCCTCCTGGATTGCCTCCTCAGTCTACTGGCCATTTGTTTTTCATCTGCTGATACTTCCTCCAACATTTTGTTTTATAATGTCTATGAACGAATTTACAAAGTAAGCTCTCCCAAGCTGCACGGCTGAAAGGAAATGCATACTGTGATGATTGCAGATCATTCCGTGATGGAAAATATTTATCATTATATACTGGACCCAGTTCTTATGTAAAATTATAATATCCTTGTGTTTGTGTAATCAAAATGCTCAATCTAATCAAGCCAAAAAGATTTCTTGGGAAAACATTGCTAAGTGTCTGATCCTGTTACAAGTTGCTAGTGCCCTCAACCCTTTGGAGCTCAGTGGCAGTTGAAGGCACTCAGTATCCCTCAGAAAGAATCCTGTCCCTTGCAGAAATGAGCCCCAGATTTGTTTCTCATTGATCCTTGCTGGAAATTCAGTGGGATAAATGATATGTGCTTGTGCAGTATATGTGCGGAAGATTATGAACTCTAAACAAGGCTGAGTCACATGTCCAAAGTGTGTGTGTGGGGGAACGTGTGTATTAATGAGGGCAAAAGAATATAGCAAAGACTGGAATTAAAAACAGATACAATTAAACTGATATTATCTGTACAATCTTACTGAACAATGCTGATCAGCTGCAGAGAATTACTGAGAGCAGAAAATATACACATGGCAGAACAGGGAGGCTGTGAGAACTATGAAATCTAATGACAAAGGTGAAGATCATGGCCCCATGTATCACAGAGAGAACTCTCCATGTGCCTGATCCAAAATATACGGAATCAATTGGAGTCTTTCCACTGATTTAAATGGACTTTAGATCAGCCCTCGTGTGCAGGTGACATCATTCTTGCACCATCCTTCCCCTTTTTATGTCCCTGAAGAGGACTATCCATGGGGTCCACACCCAACTAATAGAACAAATGTCAGGGGTATTGAAATTACATTGGATTGAAATTTCATGTACTTGTTTTCTTTCTCAATCCTGTGGCAGGTAAGGGCAGCAGGGGCATTGTGACAAAACAGACAGCTTATTTCAATGAAATGGACGTCTGATGCCATTGGACAAAACCCTGCCCTACCAACAAAACCCCACCAGAACGAAACATACCACTGCACACACAATTCTCCCTCTCTGGTGAAGATGAGAGAAAACAAATTACATGTGACAGATGTTAGTCATGTCGCTTAAGACATTACTGGAAGGAGCTCAGATACTTTGGTGCTTAGGGTGGCATAGGAACCTATATAAGAAAGTAGAATGTTTTTATCCCACCCACTTACTTTAGTTCTTATTTTTAACAAACAAACAAATTTCCATCATTTTATTTCAAGTAACTGAAAAATAGTTTTATGATTTTTGTATTATTATTATTATTAAAAAAGTCCAGTAAGAAAAAGGTGAACTTCAGCTTTTTGGTTTTTAGAAAAAATTTGCACAAAATTGATGAGCAGTGTTTGTTTTAAAGAGTTGCCTGAATATTAAGCAATGATCTAATCCTAAAACTAAACGAATGAATGCCCAGCTGATCATGGACCAAGTCTAAATATCAAGGGAAAATGGTCTACGACCTCCTATTTGGAGTTGTGTATAGTGGTAGTACTCCAGCAACACAGCCTGAGGAGACCTGGTCCTGGAGGGGAGAGAGAAAGAGAGAGAGAGAGAGAGAGGAAAGAATCTAGCATTCAACGAGCCATGTGAGTGAGGTGAGTAGCTCCTCATCTATATATACTCTATGCACAGCCCCAAAGCACTTCAGCAACTTCCTGGAGTGGGAATTCTATTTTATACCTGTTTTGACTTTGCACACCAGACCAGCCTTTTCTCTAGTGAGGCCGGCCCAGCATATATGTCCTAGGTCTTGCAGGCTTCAGGAAGCTGCACATATTTTCTTTAGTTAGTACATACAATGCATATGATCCAGTGGGTAGAATTAAGTTGCAATAGGAATTTTAGCCCTGAGTTTCCTGTCTTTTATGAGTTTGTCATCTCCTCATGAGCATTGTAATCACATCGCTTTCCATGATTCAGACCAAATTCTTCCCAGCGGTGCTAAGAGAAGGAGGATTGTCAGTCAGGGCATGTTTCTGTGGGGTGTGTCTATGGGATCCACACAGCTTGCACCTCAATTTGCACCTCAGCAAGGTTTGGGCAGGATATGCTTCATAGCCAGCCCTAGGGATGCAGTGCTGGCTGGCACACTAACCAGCCATAAGTTGTAAGGAAGGCATAGATTGACAAATGTGAAACTTTGTTTAAAAATAGAATAAAACCAGCAAATTCAAAAAGGGTGAAATGTGAAATTCACCCTTATACATGGTGTCTATGCACCTCTTGGGCCATGCACCACTTGAGTTCCAACCCAATCTCTCTTTCAAGGGCTTAGGTCAGGTGGGACTTAAGTAGTGAGGTTTGTTCATCCTCTGCACAGGGATGAACTTCACCTAAATGCTGGCAAAAATGTCTTAAATGAAACAATTTTTCATGAATTACATGAAGGACCAAAAAACGTGACTGAAATTACTAAAACACTTTGCTTTTAAACTGTCTAACACTAAATGATAGATTTAAGCTATTTTTAAATGTTAGAGCTCATGTAGTTGTGTTGAAAACATGTCTACCAAATTTCACCTTGATGCAATTTAGAACAGCCATGTTCTAAACCTCTTTAAAAGATTGGAAATGCCATCAGATCCTTAATTATAGAGGCAGTGCTGGGCACTGTTATAATTATTGAACTTACCTAAAGTCAAATTTGCAGCAATACAAGCTTTCAGCTCCAAACAATACCTTTGTCATTACTTGCCTGCTTCTGAGACTTGTTTAAATATAACAGGCATTATTTGCCACAGTTTGTAATTTCACATAGTGAAATATGAAATTGACTAGATTGGATCATATTTTTTAAAATGATTCAACGTTTCCCCCCTATTTCATTTAAGGAAAATAGCTTGAGTGTATTATTGCCAAAAGTCAGATTTTGGTTATATAATATACATACACAGTAGATCTTATTGTCACTGAATTATGCTTTTTAAATGGCAATTTTTGCATGATTCACATTATTATACTGCATGGAGGAAAAAATACAGAATTACAATTTTGTGCCACATCCTGTGCTCACTGAAATCAATAGAAGTTTTCTCATCAGTTTTAGAAGCAGCAGGATTGGCCTCTTAATGTCAGAGTGTAGGTAGTGCAAAAGATCCCAGTTCTGAACACATGTGCCAGTTAATAGTGAATGAGTAGCTTGTATCTAATTCATAACTTATCAAATTGCTAAACATTAAATACCTAGACAATCCAGCACTGAATATATTTTAAAAAAACATTTTAATGCCTGAGCTACCAAGCTACTAAATTATCTTATTTATATATGCATTGATTTTAATAGGTAACTGCTAATTTGGTAAAGCAGTTGTCTAGCAAAGGCAGTTAATTTTTTTTGTAGTGAAAGTTTTTTTTGGTGGGCTTGATTTTTTTCACTTAAACTCTATACTTGTGTTGTGCCTTTTGGAGCATATCTCTGAAATGATCACAGCAGTAAATTGCTTGTGCTTGTCTGTTGATTGTGAAGTGAAGAAGCTGGTTGGGCTAGCAACTGAAGAACTCTATTTATCCACAGGCCAGCTATACTGAATGAAGTTACAATAAGAACTAGCCTCATCACAGCTTCACCACTGACCCCCAACTTGACCTTTAGTTTGACCTTAGTTATGGTCCACTTCCATTTACATGAAAGTGAGATAAAGGGCACAATATAGTCCGTATTCACTTCCTGGATTTACAGACAGACCTCACTAGGATTAGTACATTTATTTAACTTTGAACCACAGTTGACAAGTTTGCAGTTTACAAGTGAATGATAATTTTTGGTTACGTGCAATGCTGAATTGCACCTGTTTTTTCAAATTCCTGTCTGGGGGAAAGGGAGACAGAGGTTCCCACTGCTGAATAAAATAAAAGATCAGACAGCTTAAGGGATCAAACAAATAAAATATACAAGATAAACAATCTCAGTACTTGCATTGTTCTCATCTTTGAGGCTCCTTTAGCTACATCCAACTCAACTCTCACATTTTTAAGTCGGTAGTGCATACAATGAAAAGCCTATTCACAGGTCCCACAGCAGCATATTATCTTACCGGAAATGATAATGAGAATTTCACTACTTATGGACTCCAGCGTTTTCCAGATTTAGCAGGATGGAAGTTAGAATCACCAACTGGTGTTCCCTTCCGGCTCTCTTCTGCCAGTTTATTCAATAAAAGTGTGCACAGGGCCTAGTATCTGTGTTTCAAGTAATTGTATTTGGTGGTGGGGGGGAGTTGTTTGTATGTAATGGGATTTTTTATTGCCGCAGAGAGATAAAGCACACATGGTGTATACTTAAAATAAATTCAATAAAGGCAATGTAACATATTTGCCTCATGCCTGACTGTATTATTTCTTGTGTACAGAAGCAACTAAAACATTATTTTAAAAACAGTTATTTCTGAGGCCAGAACCACTGTAGACAGATATTTAGGGCCTGATCCCTTCATGTGTGATGCCTGCAATAAGTCAATAATATTCACTGGTTTATGGGCCAGATTGTGTTTGCACTTGGTGGGGGTGCATTGGGAACTGCTCCATCTGTGCACATATTGGGACACAAGACTCCCAAAATGAACTCTGCTCATTCCTTTCCTACTGTTTGTCTCCCTCTCTTGTTGTGTCGCAACTAAAATTTAGATGGTGAGCTATTGGAGAAGGACCATGTTTTTTTCTGATTCCTGTGAAGCAGTTAGTACACTTCTCGGCCCTAAATAATATTATTTATATTAAACTACTTCCTAGTAGCCTCTAATGTGACTCAGCCTTAAGTCTTAAACAAGTGGCCAGCCACTTCAGAATTAGATATTTGCTATATATTCAATATATATATAGATATTCCTGCTCAGATGGGAGCTCCACCAATGCTCTTTTGACCAAACTTGGGTCATTGGAGAACCCTACCACTAGATCTCTCCAAGTTGTGAGGAAAGGGAGATAATTTAATGTCTTCTGCCGTCATTCCTTCATATAACCTATAGTCACGCAATTCCTGGGACTACAAATCCCAGAATTCCCTTAATCTGGGAGAAAACCAGGCAAAGATCAGAGCTGGGGACTGAACAACTCTTAGGTATGTCTACACAGCAGATGGTCGCATGCTTCCCAGATCGGGTAGACTGACATGCCCGAGCTATGCTCAAGCTAGAACGCTAAAAATAGCAGAGTAGCCAGGTCGGGCTTGACACCTGAATAAAAATGCACCCAGACACGCTGGGTTCATAGTTGGATGATTGACCTGCCACCCATGCTACACTACTATTTTTAGCTGCTAGCTTGAGTAGAGCTAGTGGATGTCTGTCTACTCAAGCTGGGAAGCTTTCTCCCAGCTGCAGTGAAGATGTACCTTTAAGGACACAGGTCCCTCTGTAGCAATATCCATACAGTTCACCAACAGTGTATTTAAAATGAATGTACAATCTGACAGCAAAGTCATATATAAAGATATATTAAAGGCTTGCAAATTATTTGAATGAACTTAGCCAGGTTGTATGACCTTCATCTAAACAGAGAAAGGATGTAATAGTATCTACTTGTACTCTACCAGCATACTCCTGCCACCACCCGCTTCTTGCAGCGCCTAATTAATTATCAAAGGTACCTCAGCATAGTATGCTTGTCCAGACTTCATTGGTAAAATAGATTACACTATGTTCTGGCATATATATGTTATTTGGCCAGTATTTCTTCCTTCCTAGCCCTATAAAAGGATGGCACAACAGTTTGTCTATCCGTTTTTAGGATGAAATATTGTGATGTGCTGTAATGGAGTTTGGGGTAGTGAATTAGGAGCACACAGCCTAAGGGTGAGCATGTTTAAGAGTGACATAAATATTGACAGATTCTTTTGGTCAAAATGAAAAAAGCATTTTTAGTGTTCAATATGCATGTCTTCCACCAGAAAATGACAGAGCAGCTTTTGGGCTGGTCTACTCTTGCAAGTTTTGCTGGTATAACTGTTTCAGTTATGGGTGAGATTTTTAACCAAAATAGTTATACTGGTACAACCCCTAGTGTGGCCATGGTTACACGGAATAAAGATGTGTTATACCAGTATAGTCATTCCCGTTATCATGAGGTAGAGTTATACGGAACATATTAGTTCCGTATAACTTAGTTTGGAAAAGGGAAGACTGAGAGGGGACATGATAGCAGTTTTCAGGTATTTAAAAGGGTGTCATAAGAAGGAGGGAGAAAACCTGTTCATCTTAGCCTCTAAGGATAGAACAAGAAGCAATGGGTTTAAACTGCAGCAAGGGAGGTCTAGGTTGGACATTAGGAAAAAGTTCCTAACTGTCAGGGTGGTTAAACACTGGAATAAATTGCCTAGGGAGGTTGTGGAATCTCCATCTCTGGAGATATTTAAGAGTAGGTTAGATAAATGTCTATCAGGGATGGTCTAGACAGTATTTGGTCCTGCCATGCGGGCAGGGGACTGGACTCGATGACCTCTCGAGGTCCCTTCCAGTCCTAGAATCTATGAATCTATGAATCTATATTGTAACTTATAACTACACGATATAAAGCAACTTTATGCCAATATAACTGCATCCACCATATGCTAATATAGTTAAAGCGGCACAGATTGCTAAGGTAGACAGGTTCCTATTTTCACCAGTTTCTATGATAATATTTTGAGCAGTAGGATGACTAGCATCAAAAACATTTTTATTCTCAGTTACCTGAACGGTGGTTAGCTGTGGTCTTTCTGCTGCAGTTGGATTCTATATCTCTAAACACCAGTCTCAGGCATACTGATTTTGGATTAGACTTGGATGTACCAGGAAAAGTTTTCCTATGAGCTGCTGAGCCTCATACAAGTCATGGTCACCTAGAACATTTTTGTTTTATTTAATACAGGATTTAAGAGGTCTGAGGTTGAGTGATGATCCTGATTTTGCTAATTACTTGCAATGGTAAGTACTCACTGTTATAACATTCTCTGGGTCCAAGAAGAATTGCTTCCACACAGCAGTAGATATAACATTTATCCAAATATTGCTACCTTTCTCTGATTTGGCCAGCTAGGAAAAGACAATGTGGTTACAGGATGTGTCTGTAATAGTGGCAGCATTGCTGGCTGTAACTGGATCCTGGTAGAAGCAATGGTGGAAAATAGAAGCTGGTGGAAAGTAGGGAATAGCTGATGGGAATACTAGTGATAGAAGCAGGTACAAAAGATGATATTTTCCCCCAAAATGTGTTTTAATTGAGGAATTAGTACACAAGTTCTAAATCTATCAAACCGAAATGGGTTTCTTGGGTAGCAGTTATAGTGTCCTTTACAACAGAGAAAACATAGGTTTTTGCTATAATAAATATAAAAGTGATTCTTTATGACTGTGTAGATCTCTCCGCCTGTCTTAGGTCCTTGACTAACTAGGCTTTTACTTCTTAGTGTCAAAACACAGGATCTCCCTAAGCCCTGGCCTGGCTTGACTCAGGCTACATCTACACTACGGGGGGGGGGTCGATTTAAGATACGCAAATTCAGATACGTGAACAGCGTAGCTGAATTCGACGTATCGCAGCCGACTTACCCCGCTGTGAGGACGGCGGCAAAATTGACCTCTGCGGCTTCCCGTCGATGGCGCTTACGCCCACCTCCACTGGTGGAGTAAGAGCGTCGATTCGGGGATCGATTGTCGCGTCCCGACGGGACGTGATAAATCGATCCCCGAGAGGTCGATTTCTACCCGCCGATTCAGGCGGGTAGTGTAGACCCAGCCTTAGTTATTCTTAGATTTAAGTTATACTGAAGCTGAACCCAAGCAGAGGTGAGGTGATGCTGGCGAGCAGAGAAAAGTATTTTGAAGAGCTTGCAGTCTACATTGGTTGAAGCTACCCAACTAATACTAAGCTCTCACACAGCAGCCTCTGCGAGCAATGATTTCTACCATTTCTGCTTGGCTAGGGAATGCTGTCCCATTCTGGTGGAAGACCTAGCCTCAGTTATTCATGCCTTTGTCAAAGCTCTGCATTACAGCCATGCAATAAATTTGAACATGAAGCCTTTAACATTTAGGAAATTCCAACTAGCTCAGAATGCAGCAACACATCTCCTCAGCAACACAAGCTACCCAGCTCTCAACGACAGGAGAAGAGCTTGTCTGAGCATGAGAGAGAACTTTCCACAGGGCTGGCCTGAGACCATGGAATGAATTCCTCCAAAAAACTAAGGACAATTACAACCCACCCTCATTAGTGTAAGGCACATTTCTTTGACCTTGCCTTCTCTAACATAAATACATAGCCACAGTATATATAAAAGAGAAAAAGACACTATCAAAACAAGACACTTCACAGTACATGAACAAACAACACATGGCGGATGTGCTTAATACACTCCTGGAGGGTGCTCAGATAGGATGGTGATGAGCACGGTATAGAAATCTGTATAAAACAGAAAAAACCTGAATAAAATAGAATGAATGTTTGTGAAAGTGAATTTCAAAATCACATGGATGAATAATTGTAATAACACGTGCAAGTATCTGTGCTGGACATGCTTGCACACTCACACATCAGGGAGGAGAAACCAGACTATCTGGCCATTCCCAGCTTGCACACAAAACCAACAGAGGTTTGCCTTGACTTTTACATCTTTCTTGAAAGTGCTGCCTCTAAATGGTAGCAATATAAAAATAATAATTTTTGAGATATCTGGTGTTTTGACACAATCCCTGACAAGAATGGGCGAGTAGGGAGAGGAAAGAGAGGAATTCCAGAAAAAGCATCTTGGTTCATGATTAGGGCCCCGAGTTCTACAGTAATAATAAATACTATAGATAGGGTTAGCAAAATACCCAATCTCCTTGTGAGCCCAAGAACAACCCTGTAATGATCAGATCTAAAACTACATATATTTAGCACTCCCTAATACTCCCAAAATGTATATAGTTATAGCTTCTAGGGTCAAATTAGGGTTGATGTGCAGAAGGTATCTTATTCAGCTCCTTTGCTCTGTCTCCCCCTAAGAATTGCTCTGTCTCCCCCTGAAGAAGGAGTTAAACCATGGCAACACTGCAGTATAGTGGGCTACTTGTCACTTATTGTCAGGGGAAAAGTGTTGATTGCTGACTCCTGTGCTGCTTGCCTTTAGATAAATAGACATACAAACTTCTGGCTATTTGGACCTTGCAATCTTTTATTCCCAAGAGAAAACCATTGATCTTTTCGCCCAGAACATACGTCAAAAACTAGTAGCAAAATACCCAGGATTCCCAGCATTCTATTCCCTTGGGCTTTCTCTGTGAGGAGAGAGATTGATTTTTACTTTTTAGGGTGGATTTGCTCCTAAATTAGCCCTTTTTGCAGCATTTCATTCTATAACGTTGTAGTAATGGGGGAAAAGAAGAACTAGCAATGTTAACTACATGGAGCAAATGGATTTTTTTCCCTTTTGGTACTTTGAGAGGAATTTCAAACAAGTCAAACTTTTCTAGGTCTGAATGTTACCTAGTAGGGGTTCTAGCCATGTTGACACTACCAAGAGTCCTATGTCGCTGACACTACACAATTTATCCCACCCGCCCGAAACACTGAATGAAATCTTCCCCTGCCCCTCATAAGGAAAAGTCATTAACTGTATGAATGCCCTGAGGGAGAGAAGAACAACCATCAGATCTAGCCTCAGGGTTAGCTGAGGGCACACAGCGCACATACATGCACACATAGTGCATTCCCATTAGTAGCTGGCCAGTCTCCAAGAAAAGCAGCTCTTGTTCGGCACAAGGCACAAGAGAACTATTATTCATATGTGTTTACAGAAACAGCTGTAAAAGGAAGACATGAGTTTACAACGGTGTCAAATACACGTGTTGGCTGTCATGCCCTAATGCTACTGTTCTGCTGATGAAAGAAAGGGAAAGTAAAGGATCTGTCCTTATGCAGTTATTTATATGCATTGGCTGAAACTGAATGAACTTTTTGTGATCTCCCTATTAAGCGATCTGGCAACAATTTTCGATTATGAAAGAGAAAGAATGAAAGAGAGGACTTATTTTCTAAGTTAGCCAATAACAGAAAAGTTTGGGTTTGTTTTTAATTAAGACCTGAAGAAGGAAGAGAGCAACATCTGGGTCTCTTCTCTAACACTTCTACCAGGGAGAAAAAACTATGGGACCTTCTTTCTGATGTTTATTGCTAATTGCTATGGGCAGCACTAATTTTTATCTGTCTGAACTTTGCTGGAGAGGAAAAACAGAAACAAAATAAGCATATTGCTAATATTTCAACAGGGACAACCGATGAGAACCTTTAAAATCTCATGAAACTGTAAATAAGGTGCAAGGTGTTGAGTGCCTCCTGGAAAAGGGTGGGAGAGGAGGAGAAGGGGGTTAATTGGTCAACATTTTACTAATGTACAGAAAATCAGACTACACAAAGCATTACCACTGATACCTCCCGAGAGCTAAGCAAGACTTGGGACTTCATTGTGCAGCTCATACACTGGCAAGTTCTTATGTGCTTGTGTGTGGTTCTAATATGGTGATTAAGCATTTACCAACATGAGTAACAACTGCACAATTTGGCCCTGACTAATTCTAAGGACTTTTTCAATCTGACTGTGGTCTATATGGGCTCACAACTTGCATTTCTCTAAATTTCAGTTTTGAGGAAACTCAAAATCTCAGAATGAAACATCACTTAAAATACATTTTGTATCTAAACTGTGAGAACTTGTGGTTTGCTAGTTGTTTGATGGGCACTCAGCACCTTGCAGGATCAAGCTCTAACTGCTTAAATTATAATCAAAAATACCATTTAAGATTCCTGTAAGCATGGCTGTTGTTAAGGCAGCTGGGAAATACTTGAAGGATATTCCAAATAATACTGCCATCTAAAATAATGTTTATAGCTACCATTACCCTTGTTTACTATGGAATTATTGGATTTATTTTTAATCTCCAATAACTCTGTCATTGATTTTGTTTTATATGCCTCATATTATACATGTTTGCTTTTTGGCATCCAGCCGTAACACCTTCATAACAGTTTTGATTTCATTAATTTATTGCACTGTTTCAGAAACATGCTTGGTATAGTATAAAAAGGCCCTTCAACCTCAGCACACCCATTGAGGTAGCTCAGCTCCGGAGGCAATTTTAGATCAAATCTTCACAATGAGGGGCCAATTGTAATCATGGAAACTTACATACTAAATTTTAATAGATTATTACACACATATGGGACCCTCTCCAAACCTCTAATCATTTTAGTTCCCCTTCTCTGAACCTTTTCTAGTGCCAGTATATCTTTTTTGAGATGAGGAGACCACATCTGTATGCAGTATTCAAGATGTGGGCGTACCATCGCTTTATATAAGGGCAATAATATGTTCTCCGTTTTATTCTCTATCCCTTTTTAATGATTCCTAACATCCTGTTTGCTTTTTTGACCGCCTCTGCACACTGTGTGGACATCTTCAGAGACCTATCCATGATGATGCCAAGATCTTTTTCCTGATTCGTTGTAGCTAAATTAGCCCCCATCATATTGTATGTATAGTTGGGGTTATTTTTTCCAATGTGCATTACTTTATATTTATCCACATTAAATTTCATTTGCCATTTTGTTGCCCAATCACTTAGTTTTGTGAGATCTTTTTGAAGTTCTTCACAGTCTGCTTTGGTCTTAACTATCTTGAGCAGTTTAGTATCATCTGCAAACTTTGCCACCTCACTTTTTACCCCTTTCTCCAGATCATTTATGAATAAGTTGAATAGGATTGGTCCTAGGACTGACCCTTGGGGAACACCACTAGTTACCCCTCTCTATTCTGAGAATTTACCATTAATTCCTACCCTTTGTTCCCTGTCTTTTAACCAGTTCTCAACCCATGAAAGGATCTTCCCTTTTATCCCATGACAACTTAATTTACGTAAGAGCCTTTGGTGAGGGGCCTTGTCAAAGGCTTTCTGGAAATCTAAGTCCACTATGTACACTGGATCCCCCTTGTCCACATGTTTGATGACCCCTTCAAAGAACTCTAGTAGATTAGTAAGACATGATTTCCCTTTACAGAAACCATGTTGACTTTTGTCCAACAATTTATGTTCCTCTATGTGTCTGACAATTTTATTCTTTACTATTGTTTCGACTAATTTGCCCAGTACCGACGTTAGACTTACCGGTCTGTAATTGCCAGGATCACCTCTAGAGCCCTTTTTAAATATTGGCGTTACATTAGCTATTTTCCAGTCGTTGGGTACAGAAGCCGATTTAAAAGACACGTTACAAACCCTAGTTAATAGTTCGGCAACTTCACATTTGAGTTCTTTTAGAACTCTTGGGTGAATGCCATCTGGTCCCGATGACTTGTTAATGTTAAGTTTATCAATTAATTCCAAAACCTCCTCTAGTGACACTTCAATCTGTGACAGTTCCTCAGATTTGTCACCTACAAAAAACGGCTCAGGTTTGGGAATCTCCCTAACATCCTGAGCTGTGAAGACTAAAGCAAAGAATTCATTTAGTTTCTCCGCAATGACTTTATCGTCTTTAAGCGCTCCTTTTGTATTTCTATCATTGAGGGGCCCCACTGGTTGTTTAGCAGGCTTCCTGCTTCTGATGTACTTAAAAAACATTTTGTTATTACCTTCTGAGTTTTTGGCTAGCCATTCTTCAAACTCCTCTTTGGCTTTTCTTATTACATTTTTACACTTAATTTGGCAGTGTTTATGCTCCTTTCTATTTACCTCACTAGGATTTGACTTCCACTTTTTAAAGGAAATCTTTTTATCTCTCACTGCTTCTTTTACATGGTTGTTAAGCCACGGTGGCTCTTTTTTAGTTCTTTTACTGTGTTTCTTAATTTGGGGTATACATTTAAGATGGGCCTCTATTATGGTATCTTTAAAAAGCGCCCATGCGGCTTGCAGGGATTTCACTTTAGTCACTGTACCTTTTAATTTCTGTTTAACTAACCCCCTCATTTTTGCATAGTTCCCATTTTTGAAATTAAATGCCACAGTGCTGGGCTGTTGAGATGTTCTTCCCACCACAGGGATGTTAAATGTTATTATATTATGGTCACTATTTCCAAACAGTCCTGTTATTATTACCCCTTGGACCAGCTCCTGCACTCCACTCAGGACTAAATCTAGAGTTGCCTCTCCCCTTGTGAGTTCCCGTACCAGCTGCTCCAAGAAGCAGTCATTTAAAGTATCGAAACATTTTGTCTCTGCATTTCGTTCCGAGGTGACATGTTCCCAGTCAATATGGGGATAATTGAAATCCCCCACTATTATTGAGTTCTTAATTTTGAACCTCTCTAATTTCCCTTAGCATTTCATCATCACTATCACTGTCCTGGTCAGGTGGTCGATAATAGATCCCTAATGTTATATTCTTATTAGAGCATGAAATTACTGTCCATAGAGATTCTATGGAACATGTGGATTCACTTAAGATTTTTACTTCATTGGATTCTACATTTTCTTTCACATATAGTGCCAACCTTCGTACCAGGCAGGCAAATCACCATACGGTTCTCCCGGTCATTACAAACCCAGCTATCTATGTTTCTAATGATTGAATCTCCCATTACTAACACCTGCCTTTTCCTAGTAACTGGAGTTCCCTCCCCTGGAGAGGTAACCTCAGTGCGAGAGGATACCCCAACATCATCTGGAAGGAGGGTCCCAACTATGGGAAGGTTTCCCTCTGCTCCCGTAGACTGCTCTGCTTCCCTGGGCCTTCCATCCTCCTCAACAGCGCAGGGGCTGTCTGACCGGAGGTGGGACAATTCTACAGTGTCCCGGAAAACCTCATCAACATACCTCTCTGCCTTCCTTAGCTCCTCCAGTTCCACCACCCTGGCCTCCAAAGCCTGTACCCGGTCTCTGAGGGCCAGGAGCTCCTTGCACCGCTTGCACACATACACCACCCGCCCAGGGCAAGTACTCATACATGC
The DNA here is from genome assembly GCF_013100865.1 of Trachemys scripta elegans. NCBI lineage: Eukaryota > Metazoa > Chordata > Testudines > Emydidae > Trachemys > Trachemys scripta. The sequence goes on from NC_048299.1 coordinate 183,262,307, forward strand.
CGCACTCAGCGCAATACACTGGATAGCCCCCACTCTGCTGCTGGGCTTCTGCCTGCATTGTCTCCTAGTTAATGAAGGGGTTGTTTAAAGCAAGAAGTTTTGACTATAGTTTAGTTTATAGGTTTTAAAGCAACAATAACAGCAAAGGGCCCTTGCCCCCTTCCAAACTCCCTTGCGAAACTCCCAGTTAGCAGCCCCTGGTCACAAAGCTCCCTGGTCGCTTGCACACTGCTTTATAAAGCCCTGGCCTGCTTGATAGCCCCGCCCACTGACTAAGGCTCAGCCAATTAACAGAGGCTTCTAGCTTTCAAACCTTCCTTTGAAGCTCACAGCTTCCAACTGCCAGCCACAGCACACGGTCCTTCAAACAAACAACCAACCAAACTGACAGACAAACACAAGCTCAGCACACAGCAAGTAACCCCCAAACACAAACAAACACACACTACAGACAGTCACTTACCCCAACGGTGTTGAATTTGCTCCTCCTTCACCTGGAGAACTCCCTTGTGAAACTCCCTGTTAGCAGCCCCTGGTCACAAATCAAATTTAAATCTCGGCTCCAATGAATTTGTATCATTGTCACAAATAGTTGACCTGAAACTGAATTTTTCAATTAGTAAACTATTTGTCTGAAGTTTTTTGCCCAGGTCTACTGTGAAATATCATGCATTTTTAAAACTAACCTATATAGCTTTGTCAAATAAGGAAAGTACGTGTTATGATCCATTTTCCTACTATAGTTCTAGAAATTCTAATTCAGCAATGATGCAGGTAGTCATTAGTACAATTTACCAGAGTCTATTGTTTTGCATGATGTACTCACACCTCATCACATATTATTGCTTAATGACAGCTGTACGTGTTTAGTCTTCTGTAAGTGATCACAGGTAGGGATGTGTGAAAGTGATGGAAATTTGTCCTAAAAATTTGTTAAAATATATTTATAATTCCATTCTGGCCCAGAATAATTAGCTTTTGGCAAAATATTCATGAAGCGTCTAATGTTACACAGACATCTGTGAAAATTCAAGGTAGTGATGGGCAAACTAATAGGTCCAAATAAAATTTTGAATTTCAAACTACACATGTTGACAATGGAATATTTTTGCTTGAATATAGGGCTGCTTCTAAGTGCAAATGAAGTTGCTGCCAATCAAAAATTATACTAATTTTGAGATAAAATCCATGAAATTTCACTGGTTTAGCATGAAGTTGATGAGTTTTATGAAATTTAAATGAAATGGAAAAGCCCTGCATTTTTTACAATTCCATGAGTATTTGCAGCCTTAATCACATCAATTATTAATTTCCTATCATATCTTTCAAAGGTGTGCTATTTAATGACACTGACACATAAGTAATCATGATGTCAGCATTCATCAATAAAAATATCACCATTGAATATACCCAATCAGCAATGAGACCTTCCCTCAGCATAAAACATTCTCAAACCGTTTGCATTCTAATACTTTTTGAATGGTAATATATCTAAGTCTTAGCACCTTCTGGCAGCAAGATACATAGGGCCAGATTGTCAAAATTGCTCAGGTGTGAATTTTCAAATGTTGAGCACCTACTACGCAGATGTTTACCCTGCAAGTGAAATGTATGTTTGTACAACAAGTAGGCATACCTCTGTTAGTTTTAAGATAGCTAGCATTGGTAACAACAGCAGTAAGGATGTGATGGCACTAGTTTCAATATGGGCTAGCAACCTGAGCATAAGCCCTCTTGGGCATATCTGCACTGCATCTGGGAGGAGTGATTCTCAGAGTAGGTAGATTTATACTAGCTCTTCTCCAGCTAGCATGCTGGATACTGCAGCACAGGCAGTGGCTTAGGCGAGCCACCTAAATCCAAGCCTGCCCAGCCCCCTTAGCCAAACTTGAGTGGCTAGCCCAAGCCCCAATGTCCACACTTCTATTCAAAGCACCTTAGCTTGAGCTGATGCCTCCCAAATGCAGCACAGACATACCCTCAGGGACCCTAGGTATGTTCTCTGATTGCTAGCCAGTATTTGAACCAATGCCAGCAAGTCTACACCGCTATTGTTAGCCAGGTTAGCTAGATAAAAGCTGACACAGGTATGCCTACCTATGCTGCAATCAGAGCTTGCACTGTAGACATACCCTAGGTAGGTCTAGATTTTCAAAAGAGCTGACCTCCCATTTAGGCACCTGAATAAGGGCCATATTTTAACCAGCACTCAGCAAGCATCCAGTAGCTCCCTTTGGGATGTCTATGGTTCAATATGTCAAGCTCTCTTGAAAATCCAGCCAACAGAGCCAAATTGAGAAAGTGGCACAAACGCCCCTCAAATGATTACACACAAAATCAGCATTGCTTTGTACCCATATTCTAGATCTAGGCAGCCACACAGACACACATAAGAAAAGAAATAATATACACTGGGAGCTGTGCATATGGGCTATCAGTGAGGCAGGGTTTGTACATACATGAACGTGCAGACCAAAACCTTTAATCCCCTCCCCCCACCAACCATGGTCCAGAGTGTGCTGGCATTGCTCCTATCAGACAATATAATATAATTGTATAGCAGGTTTTCTGCAGGTTTTGGGGGTGTTGGAACAATTTTTATAGGGGAGGTGCTGAGAGCCATTGAACCAAATTATAAATCCTGTTTGTAATAGAAACCATTTCAAGCCAGGGGTTGTGGCAGCACCCCTAGTTCCAGCACCTATGGGGGTGTGGGAAGTACAGGGGCAGGCAACTTCTGCTTCAGACCTGTTCCTGGCAGATTTTCTGGTGGACGTCCTTTTTACAGCACCTGCCACCATTTGCTTCATATTGTACCATGGAATGAGCCTTCAGAGTGACAAAACAAGGGGGGGAATCAAATTTGTCATACCCATTAATTTCTCTTCCTCATCTAAATATTGTATACATGGTACAAAAACTGTAAATCTAGAACATAAGTTATTTGGTGCTATTGGTTTGGGGGTAAATCCTACCCCTGTTGGTACCTCCTCCTTTATGGATGGGTCCTGGGCTGTACAATGGGCATGGTTCAGCTGAGCAAAGTGGGTAACAAGATTTGGTAGGAGGTGTTATACAAAGGATATGTTTTCCTTGGCATGGAATGGCACAGCTTTGTGGGGGTGGCTTTTGCTCTCAGCATATATAGTTGTTTGCTGGGATTGACAAAGCTACTCCTCCTTTCTCCCCTTTGGAAAGGGCATGCTAAGGTGGAAGAGGCAATTCCCACCATAAGACAGATTTCGCCTCCATGGAGCAACTTCTTTGTAACCTGGGATGAAGGGGTAGGATTCCTCCTCCAGTGGCGCTGGAACATTTTTTACAGTGGGGGTGCTGAAAGCCATTGGTCCCCACCCCAAACTTTTTACCTCACCCCCCCCTTACTCCTGTCCATGCCCTCCGACTCCCCAGAGCTGCGGCCAGGAGCAGGGCCTTGGCTGGGGAGGGGACGCAGACAGGGGTAAGGGGGCCGAGGCTGGGACCTCGTATGCGGGGCTGGAGCAGAGCACCGAGTGCGGGGCCGGCGGCAGCGAGGAGCTGAGCCCCCAGGTGCAGGGCCAGGAACATAGCCCTGGGCGCAGGGCCTGCAGAAACCGGGATCCCGCGTGCAGAGCCCCAGGAGCGGGGCAGGCGGCAGCTGGGACTCCACGTGTGGGACCGGGAACAGAGCCCTGGGCGCAGGTCTTGCAGCCGGGAGTCAGGACCCCGAGTGTGGGGCCAGGAGCAGAGCCCCGGATGGCCGAGCTGGCAGCATCGGGACCCCGGGTGCAGCATGGCAGGCGGGACCCCCCACAAAAACTGGGGGTGCTGCAGCATCCCCCACACACCCTTACTTCCCCCACCTATGCCTCCCTCCCCAAAGCATCCCCCAGAGCACAGTCAAGTAGCTCAGCTGGGCATTTGGGACTGGACTTTCCCCTTAGGTCACTATAAATAAAGGCCAGTTATAAAGCATTCTAAAATAGTATGGACAATGTGTTATGTACCAAGTTTTGTTGCAGAAAAGCTAACATTATTATGACATAGGAAGGTTTAGATTGCAAAGACATGTACTTTCTATGCGAGGCTTTCATTAATAAACTTTGCATGCTTTGTTTTTTCCTTAGCATGAAGCGGGGGATGGGGGAAGGGTGGCATGAAAGAGACACCATTTGTATTACAGTTATTTGCAATCTAATTTGCCAGGCCAAAGGATAGTCTGAATGATCTAATTCTCAATATACTACAGGACTGAGGTGAAGTACAAATCATCTTAGAGGATCCAATAATTTTGTTTCAATTGATCAGTTTCTTAGGCAGTATCCTTCAGTTGAGACTTTTCAGATAAGTAAAGTAAATTAGGTTGAAAACAAAATGCTTCTTTCTAAATTCTGGATTTCTCAATGTATTTTCAGTCCTATAAGAGCTTGGTAGCTTTTCTTCTATCAGCTTGAGGCCTACTGAGCTGCATATACTGTACTCTATCAAAGCCCAGTTCTTTTCAGCTCAGTGAATAAAATACTGCAGTTTCTCCCATTGACTGACTGAAATAAAATAATCTATGATGCATGAACAAGTCTAAATGAAATAATAATATCCTTAGCAGTGAAAAACGGATTGGTAATACAGTAATTGAGCAGATTTATTGCCATCTCCTTGAGCTAGCCTGCTGAAACAGCCTGCTATTTTATTTAATCTCATATCAGAGGAATTACTGGCTGGTAATCCATTGTTAAACATCATTTAGAATGATGGATGAAAATGTCAGCTTTTCCAACATAATCAATTCATATCTCATTAGCACATATTATTTATGATTCTCATAATGGGACCTGCAGGGGTCTCTAGGGGGAAATGGAGACCTCAGCTGTTGTTGAAATGAGATGAGATATACTGTAGCTTATGAGTTAATAACTGCATATAAAAAATACTTCCCCGCAGTATTGATTGTCCTTACCATTTTACAAATGAATTGAATGCCTTGGCTTCCCCTGTTGCTGTGCACGGCAGCTCTTCCTCCTACTTATTTCAGGACTAATAATTCCATTTTCTTTAAAAAAATTAAAAAGCATATTAGAAAGACTTTAAAATAACTTTTAAGGCAGTCATGGGGGAAAAGAGCTTCTGAATGTAAAGTAATAAGAAACACTTTACTGCTCTGTTGCTGTTTGTTAAGGACTTTGGGCACTTTTTTCCCCCTCAGTACCTATGAAGACAAATCGACATATTTCTTCAGCTACAGCACAGTTGCATTTTACGGATACTTTCTACCGTATGCTGCCTCAAAGACCAATGAAAAGCAAACCTTGATTCATGGACTTAATGCAGCTGATGGTGCAGCAGTAATCATGGTCACAGTGTCAACTGCTGCCTCAATTAAACTACATTTGAGAATCATTTTATGCTTCAGCTCATAAACATCAATAAAGGAAAATGAGTAATAAATGACTGTCTAGAGTACAAAGGACCAGCTCATATTTCAGATGAAAATGAAGACAAAATGTAGCTTTTATTTGCCTGTGGAATTCCCATTAACTGCATCACTGACAGGAGGGAGCTGGATCAATAGTTGGCTGGCCGCAGAAAACAGTTTCTGGCTGTTCAGCAGCCAGTGCAAAAAGGAAAACTGTCATATTGTGATCTTTATCAGGTAATCTTCATTACACCAGACCAATGATATATGTATATGCTGGTCAGCTAGGGGCACTTCTAATTCTTGGTTCTATTTGTGGTCTGAGTGCAGAGTGCTCACAAATTATTTGTTTACAGCCATGAAAAACCTTCAATGTTCATCTCTTTTATTCTTTTTATAGGTAATCCATACTGGAAACTTTCGCTCGAGACTACTTTATTCACTCAGAATTTTTAAGAAAGCACTGTATCAAAACTTATCTTTCTTCCTGCTTAAGAAATACTTTGGTTGCTGAAGTGAAGCTTGAATGAGACATTTACTAAGTATCATTCTGTAAATTCTTGGAGGGTATATGTGCCTTATTATGAATTGTTCCCACCTTATTTGAACAAAGAAGCTGTGAAGGAAAAACAAACATTCCATCTGAGATGTTAGTACAACACAGCTCTTCCAAGTTTCAGCTTGTGTGTATGGCAAACTATATCCCAAACCAAAAGGATGGCCTACCATTTTTTCCAAGAGAAGATATTTAACGTAAGTGTCATCATAAACAGCCAGAATCTCAGCTGGTGTAAATTGGTATAGCAACTTATGCAAGTCATCTGGCCCTATAGTAGTGAATTTTAGCCTGGTTTGGTAAACAACCTTTTAATGAATAGCTTTTCAAAGTACAATCCAGATTTTTTTTTTAAATGACACACACATACGTAGGGAAGCCACATTCCCTACCATATAAACTGATAGGTAGAAGCGCATCATTAAACCTTCAAGTCTAATCTAATAAGGAAATCTGAGCTGTATTATTTTTACATTTCTTCAGGACTCCATCCTCTCTGACCGGTATTTGTTCTTTTTTCTCTCTGTGTAGTTCCCTGTTTTTATTAACTCTCTCAAAGAATCAGTATTGCCAACCCCAAGTATTCAAAAATCATGAATTAGCCCCTTGTCCCCCAAATCATAAGATATTTTTAAGTATCAGAGGGGTAGCCGTGTTAGTCTGGATCTGTAAAAAGCAACAGAGAGTCTTGTGGCACCTTTAAGACTAACAGATGTATTGGAGCATAAGCTTTCGTGGGTGAATGTTTACATGCATCCGACGAAGTGGGCATTCACCCACGAAAGATATTTTTAAAACTCATGATTTTTAAGACGAATACTACTAATTAATAATATATTTGAGTTTTTTGTTTTGTCATGCCTTCTGATTTTTGTGTCTTTAGTGGAGATCACAACCTGCAAAGCGTGTGTCAGCATTTCAGGGTCTAAATGCAACCAGAAATGCACATGCAAAACTGCAGAGCTATCTCCTGGCTGTTCAGAGAAGAGTCTCCTTACCCTTTCCTAATTGCTGGAATGGGGGAACTATTATTCTATCCTTCTCCATCTTCATCCCTTATCCCGACTATCCTGTCCCCTTCGACTCCCCACCCTCCTTGCTAGCCCAACCAGTCTCCTCCTCCACTCACTTTCCCTCTCCATGCACTCCTGCAGTCTTAAGTCCCCTGCCCACCCCCTTCATTTATCTGTCCCACATTTTGCCCCTTTCCCTTTTAAATATCTTATTCCTCACATCTTCTTTCTGTCACACCCTACTTCCCTGCACAATCGCCTCAATCTTCACCTCCTCCTCTTCAGTCTGCCTCCTGCACCCCACATTCCCATGCACCCCCAAACTCTGCCGTTTCTATTCCACATTCCTTAGCAGTTTTCAGTCTCAGCATCAGCACCGCAAATTCCCCTGCACCCTGCTCAGTCTCTTTCTTTACATTATTAGCCATCCCCTTCAGTTTCCCCATTCCCCACATGACATCCTCAGTCTCCCTCTTTCCCTCCACATTCTCCTCCACCCTCTTCACTTCCCCCTGTTCCCATATCCTGCTGCAATCCTTCAGTCTCCCCTGCTCTTCACACTATCTCCTGCTTCCCACTTTCCCCTGTCTTGTATAGTTTCCAGTTCCTGAAGGTACCCTAGCTTCAGTCTATTGAAAACAGTGGGAGGTGCAGCCATTTTCACTAGGGCAATATGGCTTCCGCATGCAAAGCCTGTAGGGAATGCTGGCCATCTTGTCAAAGGGCAGTTTGGCTTCAGTAATGAGAGATAGTGGCCATTTTAAATAAAAGAAGTGTTTGAAGCCAGGAATCTGAGATTGTTACACTAAAAAAAAGAAAAGAAAAAAATCCCTAAATCTCACAGTAATACAAATCTCACAATCATATGATAAAATTGAAAGAATCCTCAGCATTTTCACTGACCCACAACAGACCCAAATCCTGCAAACCTGGTGTGCAGAGTTCAAATCTCTGGTGACAACAGTGAAGATGTGGGCATTAACAGGCAAAATCAAATAATTAATCCAGGATAAAAAACTGGGTAGCACCTGAAGAATATAAAAGAATGAGTTCAGGCCTGGGAATCAGGAGAAGAGTTCTAATCCTGACTTTCCAAGTAGACTTTAAATAGAAATCGCTATAATAAAGACTGGTAAAATGATTCCTTTAAATACTTCTAGAACCATAATCAAAGCAAAAGCAAAATTTTCAAATATTCACACATTCTCTCATTGAAAAGATCTACTTAAAGCTTGCATAGGCCAAACCGAACTCTTGGTGAGTTTGTAACATGTAGGCACATCATTCATCTTTTCTGGGGGACAAGGAAATAGTGTAAAGGGTTACGTTGATTTTCATGTTATGTTCTGCCCCATATTGTTGTGAGGCTATGTATGTTCCAGACTTTTCTTTGAAAATTTCCCCACTGTTATGATTTTGATTCAGGTCACATATGGTAGCAACAAGGAAGTCTACACAACATAATGATAAAAATAGCAGTGTTTGCCAGTGCTTTGTTTACGCTAGGCCTCACACCATTGGTACCACAAGTGGAGCTGTGCTGGTGTTCGCAACAGTGGGAAATTTATCAGAAAAATTGAGAAAACTTTTGGTTCAACTAGTCAAAATAATGTAACATAGTCCAGTAAAGGAGCAGATCCTTTTCATAACAGAGTACATAAAATCCACATTTAGATTTTTAATGGACTGGTTTTCATCTCCCAGGATTTAACTGGAGTTGCAAACAGAAGGCATTATAGTGTCATGGCTGGTCAGTCAAGTTAATGCTGGCTTTTTGTTGCACTCTTCTTCGCCTGCAAATGAGTGGCACTCACAATAGCATACAGCCCTTTCAACCTTGGAAAAATAAGAAATATTCTCCAGTCTGATCCTTATAATCAAATGCCTTTTTATCAGTTTAAGCAAAGGGGTAAGTCAAAAGGCACAAACAGGGAATAACTTTTGGAAAGTAAAATTTGATGTGTGTTGATCACAACAAGCTGGGGAGCATGGATCAGTGTTCATGTCCCACTCTCCTTCAGTACCCGGCCCAGGCCGGGGCAGCTAATGATCCAAATGGACCAAATTCAGTGATGAATCCTGGTCATGTGCCACTCTGAGGCACGTTGTGCATACAAGAAGAAGACAACAAGCTGATCACTAAAAGTGAATTCCACTATGCATAGCAAGAAGGGACAGGGTGTTAAATTACAGCAAATCTTAAGTGTATGACTATTGAAAACTGCATCTGAAAGCAAGTAAGTACAGTATTAGTAATCAGCGTAAGCAGGTGGCTGATTTTAATATTAATTTTGAGTGGAAAATAGTAAAGTAGCAGATGATATCTGTAAAGGTGAGCAAAATCAGTTAGAAAAGAGGACATTAGGTAAGGGATGGAATATAGTTTGCTATTTTGAAACTAACTCCAAACCAGGCCACTTGGTTAGGATTGGCAAACCAGATTTTGTACTTTTGGATAATCTAAGCACTACAGCTCGATGTACACACTTTCCTTAATCTGTGTATTATATAATTTTAGCATTAGCTTTATTGAAAGAAAGAATTCAACATCGTATATGAGTAAAGAGGACGTCTGAAAGACAGAGTGCAGAAATAGGGGAGGAGATCCATAATGTAAAGGTAGCAACATGTAGGGAGGTCTGCCAGATGAAGTTGGATAATATATTGTTCCTTTGTGTGGTTATTTCTCAATGGAGACTTCAAGGTACTGCTATGTTTCATAATATGCTATATGATTTATAATTAATTTTAGATTACAGCTATATCATTAGGCTACAGAAATAAAAGTAGTGCCTTTTTCCTGGCTGCTTTATTATTGTTTGAAAAAGCAGAGCGGTTGTAAGAATTTGACAGGGAGCTTTGCAAATCATTTGGCTCCTTTGAACTTACTGTAGCTGTTGTTTTTTTGGAACACTCTCAGTGCACAGTTAAAGCTGCAGATGAAAGATCCTTTTCAATTGGGTTAATGTGACTCAGTTTTTAAACACACTTTTTATTTGGATGGAAAAGTCAGTGTGCCCCTTTTGTGCCGAAATATGGTTTACCACACTAATACACATACACAGTAAAGGCAGATTTATACATGGTTCATCTGTATGGCTCCATGATACTTTGGATAAAATGTAGGACAGGTGCCTTATCTCATTCACTTTACAAATAAACATTCTAAGTGAAAAATATTGAAATATAAATATGTACTACCCTTTACCCTTTATATAAATTAGACAGGTTCTGGCTTTCCCACCCCTTTTTGCACTTAGTGGATATGTAGTTTGTTATATTGGATGAAAGCACAGGTATGTACTGTTTTATGCTAGCAGCTATCAATAGTATGTACTTAATATATTATACTGAATGAAAGACTTCATAAATCAGTTATATAAGGGATCATACAATGCTTTTAGCAAATTTCTAGAGAGTCATAAAAACTATAAATCAATGTATTTTTGATTAATCAGCTCACACTGTCAGCTTTTGAGGAATCTCTTTGATGTGTCCTTCTTACAGGGTATACAGTAGCGGGAGAGATATCAACTATCAGGGGTGCGGGAGGAGGGGAGAAGCGTGAATGAGAAAATAGCAAGCACTGTTAAAATAGTGGCCATATTCACGCCACACCCAAAGTCCTCTGTCCTGGGACAGAGCTCAAGAGTTACACATAACGGGCCTGATCCTTCATTCTTGGACATTGAGATCTTGCACCAGACACCATGAGAGCTTTGAGCATACAAGGAAAGTAGAATCACACCCTAATGCTCTGATCCTGCAAAAGTTTATGCAGGTGCTTAACTTGACATATTTGAGTCGTCCCACAGAGGTCAATGGGACAACTCATGTATGTCAAGTTAAGCACCTGCATAAACCTTTTGCAAGATCTGGGCCTTAGATGCTAACACAGTGATCTGAGAGGGATTGAGCACCTCCAACCCTCTCCGAAGTCAATATGAGTTATGGGTGCTCACCAGGAATTCTCAGGATCAGACACGGCATGGAGAAAAGGGATCAGAATCCCAGTCAAGTATCTCTCTTTAAGTCTAAATGCCTTTAAATAGAAATTGCCAAAGATGAATTTTTCCAGAGAAAATACTGTTAAATAGTAAAGTCCCATGAACATTGTAAAAGACATCTGACATCAATATTTAATTTTATTAGTTATTCTACGGGTGCTCCAGGGAAACTGATGGAGAGCATTCTCAGTATTGATTAGAGTGTTCAGCAGTCCCATTGCATACTATTCACAAAACTACACAATTACAAATTAATTACTCAATTCATGATAAATATAAATGTATCATGAACAGAGTAATTGTTCATAATTTTGTGTTTGTGAGCAGAATGCAGTGGGATTTCTGAACTCCAAATTGGAAATTCTAAGTATTAAGTGATTGTGATTTAAATATGAATACACACATTAACATTTTTTTTAAATCATCCCTTTTACCCCTACAAAGTGATCCTGAAGGCATATATTTTGACATCTTGTGCAAATCTCATAATTGTCCCTTTCGAGCACATTATGGGGAAATAGATCATTACTTATTAATATGTTAAATGTTGTTGCTTTCTGGTTTTAAGAAAACAAGATTTAATAGCAACAGTAATGAACAAATGCTTAATGAAAAATGCATTGGATGTGCTTTTAAATGAATAACTAGGAGCCAAATAATGCCAATCTTTAAACAAATCCATGTTGTGAGGTTTATCCATCACACAGTATTAGAAACTTCCAAACATTTATTTTCTGTGTGGAATGCTGTGGTTTCTTTTGGTCCCTCTTATGTTTTTTTGTTACGTTTTGATTAAAATAAGGAGTTAACCAACTACATGCAGAACTGAAGGATCTATGCGGAACTGAGACAGGGATCATCAACCTTTGGCACGTGGCCCGCCAGGGTAAGCCCCCTGGCAGGCCGGGCCGGTTTGTTTACCTGCCACGTCCGCAGGTTCGGCCGATCATGGCTCCCACTGGCCGTGGTTCTCCACTCCAGGCCAATAGGGGCTTTGGGAAGTGGCAGCGAGCACATTCTTCGGTCCGCACCGCTTCCTGCAGCCCCCATTGGCCTGGACTGGCGAACTACGACCAGCGATCGGCCGAACCTGCAGATGTGGCAGGTAAATAAACCAGCCCAGCCCATCAGGGTGCTTACCCTGGCGGGCCGCGGGCCAAAGGTTGCCGATCCCTGAACTAAGACAAGGTTCAAAACTAAAATACTAATTAATTTAAAAGGTTCATAAAATTCAAGATAGAATTATAATACAAGTACCTTTTAAAACAAGACTAGTACACTTTAGTAAATGCCTGAGAAAGTAAATAAAAGTTAGGTTCCTATCTGTCGTGTGCCTTTGAAAATCTTCCCTTAGTATGCTACCTGGTCATACATGAAAGAAATGTTTCACAACAATATAATCATATAGGGTGAAATTCACCCTTGTGCAGAGGGACAACACAATGCCTCTCCAACTCTTCAATTTCTTTTACACTATCCAAATAGACTGTATTTATCTAGTGTGCAGAATTCTCCAATAGCTTCTGTATTAGGTACTGTTATTCTGGCTACCCAGCTAAACCCCACAGATATATTTAGCTTAACTAGAAATTTCAAGTGTTTTGAGATACAACATTCTGGCCAAATATTCAAATATAAATAAGTGTGTTGCAGCTGCAAAATATGTGTGGCCACATAAAAGCAAATGATTGTGACCAAGATTTTTAAAAGTTAGGCTCTTAAGTCTTTAGGAACCTAAATAAATTGCTTGATTTTCAAAAGTGCTGAGTGCTGAACAGCTCCCAGGGAAGTTAAAGGGAGCTATGGGAGGCTCAGTACTTTTCAAAAAGGTCCCTAAATATTGATTTAAGGGCCTAAACTTAAGAATCTATATTTGAAGAATTTGCCCTGTATTTTCAAAATGGCTATTTATGTCTGCAACAGGGTACTTGCTCACAGTAACCCGTTTACTCATGCATGGGTTTTGTAGGAGCCATTTATTGTTCTAAGCTTGCAAATTTGCCCTTCTGTGTCATGCCCTCCGAGACGTCACAAACGTATTGATACATTGGTATATGGTTTCACTGAATTTATCTTTGACTCCAAAATTGCTAAGAACTGTATATTAAAAATTCTTTAAACTACTTTTGGTTAAAATGTAAGAATATATCTCATTTTCAAATAATGTTGTTTGTTTCAAGAAGGTTGTTTGTTTCAAGAAGTTGTTTGTTTCAGTCACTCCGAAAATTCCTCTGCTAGACTCTGCAATCCCCTGGTTGCTGAGAAGGAGAGACAACGCAAGAGGGGGGAGTAATTATTTTTAAGGAAGGATAGAAAGAACTCTGGGTTCTTCTGATCACAACTAAATCAAATTCTATGAGGTAAATTTTCAAAGTGGCATTTTAGATGAAGAACTCCCATTGACTCTACCGAGCATGGCATGCAGGTGAAAATCTGGCACAACACTTTGAAAATATACTCTTGTGTATCTTGATATAGTATAGAGTAAACAAAAGGACATATCAAATAACGCAATAACACAGCAGGGCAATGATACCCTAGTTCTATTCTTGCTGTGCACTGGGCAGGAAGTTTTCATTTCACACATCATCATTCACTGTTTGCTGCAGTGACTCTACACAGTCAGAACATGCCAACAACCCACAAAGCAAAATATTTCATTGTGATTTTCCTTTAGAAAAATAGAGGCATGGGACTTGGATTTCAATTACCTTATGTTATGGTGTGAGCAAAGTAGGAAAGAAAAGAATCACATCTGCTGATTTGGTAACAACCCACCAAATCAAAAGCATGTTCCATAAACAATTTTCAACCAGCACAGAAATAGACTTCTTTAAGGTACAGATGGTATATATAATTTATTAGGGAGGCAATGGCTGTCAGTCAGTCTCGCTCTATTTAGAGAGTCACTGGTGCCATGGGTGAAAAAGAATGCTGTACCAGAACAACTCTTTTACTTGTCTGATATTGATATACAACCGTAGCTCACCGTTTTCACCAATGACAGTACAAATTCAGGGAAGGATATGGACAATACCACATCAAAGGGATCATAATCCGTTCTAGTTAGAAACAATCAAGAAAACAAAAAATGCAGTGTCTAGCTATGAGGAGAAGCAGGTGCAACAATATAGTTTGTGTATTCTGGGCTATCATCCAAGTCCTCTCTCCTCTCATCCTTTTCCCTCTCTCTCTCTCTTTCTGCTGAGTACTCCTGAGAGTGAAAAAAGTTGTTATAAAACATAAAAGAACAGAATTAGAAACTTCTGCAACATGAATAGCTGGCCCATGACAAATGACATTACATAAAATGATGGCCATGAAAAGCAGGTGGAGGCACAGGCTTGGAACAAGAACGCTGCTGGCAGAGCTCATGTTTGAACTGTTGTTACCATTTTAATGTCATTTGCAGTAAACCATTCATAAAACTTCTGACCTCAGCTGACCCCTATCACTGTGTTTCTTTTTATTCATGCTTCTTAAAACAGTTTTCAGAAGCCATGTATGAAAGTGTGATGTGATAATGAAAATCAAGTTAAAAGGTACCATCACCACATGGATGTAGCCCAGTTGTCAAAAAGGTAGGTTACAGCTCAGCCATTAAAAAGGGCAAAATTCTAGTCTGCCAGTTTTGAGCTGCACTGTGCAAAGCCAAGTGACTTCAAAAAATGTTAAGAGCTTTGAAAGAGCCCACATTGTACCAATCTGCTGGTTGATTGACACCTCAAGTCTCTGAAAACTTGTATTAATGATAAGGGGAAATTATGGCGTTCTAAGTACAGGAAACTAATGGTTTCTATACAGTACATATTTTGCAATCTTTTGAAACATTATCATCAGTGATCATTTCAGGTGTGTTGTTTTAACGTGTGACATGTGAGAACTTTGGATACACTGTCCACATCATGACCAGCCTGCAGAAAGACAGAAACTTTCTAAACATAATGACTCTTTATATAAGTGATTGCTATAAAAAAAATGCCAATTAGCATTTGAAAGTAAAATCAGCTTTACTGCGGTGTTTGTGGCATTCTCATACTTATTCTGGGAAATGTCAAATTTTGAATAGGGGCCATTGTGGTTATTATTTATACAGCAATATGCATCTTCAAAGCATTTCTAATTAATCTTCCCCCTTGTAGATAGACATTATTACCCCATTAGACAGATGGAGAAGCTTGTACACAGAGAGCTTGTTACCTGACCAGACGCACACACAGCTAGTCCAATGGTAGGTTAGAATTTAGGAGCTTGTAGCTCTCAGTCCCGTGCTCCATTCAATAAACTATATTGCTTCAACAGCTCCAAAATGGGGATTCCCATCACATCTGGTGGTCTTTAACATAATAAAAAGCCCTGGACAGGGGACACACTTAAAACACTTTAGGATTAGTAATGGTTTTAGAGACATTTTCTACACTTAACACCAGAGCTAATATCTTAGAACCAGAATGATTTGTTTTAATCACAGCTACTGTATACTTGCTACGATGATTCCAAAACTGGAAATGCAAAGGATAACTTTTCCTTCACCCCATTCAAATCTGGTTGCCATTTAACACCCTTCCCTGTTTTCAGCTGATCATTTACAGATTTGGTGCTTTTTATTTACTGTCAATACCCTGCTGCTGTGGTTGGGAAAATGAGTTCCAAAGGGACGGAGATACTGTGGTAATATTACTGGTAAGAATGACCAGATGGAGCCGCACCAAGTTACACCATCTGAGGATCTGACAACTGAGTTTTCCCAGCCTTCAGAGCATGTAGAATACTTCAAGTGGAAGAATGCGATGTTTCAGAGTGGTACAACTGACAGTTAATATTTACAAAACTCACTGAAGGTGTAAAGCACTATATATGTGGTAACAATTATTTCCATCTCATGTAGACGGACATAACATGATGGAAGGATGTTCTCAAGAAATGAATTACTTGATGTTCTATTGCATTCTCTTTCTCCCTCTAATCCTTTGCTTCCAGATTAGGTACACCTCAGGGCACAGTGGGCCAGATTTTAGTCTGATTTAAATTCAGAGAAACTTCACTAAATCCAGTGGAGCTACTCCAGTGCTATTGAGATCAGAATCTGGCCCATTGTCACTGAGACAATTGCAGAAGAATGCAACATTTCCCCTCACTCTGAATGGGACAGGACTGTTTAGGTAAACAATTATTCATCTTGTTAATGTACAAGAATATATATTAGAAAAGGTCTACAGTTGTAGAAGAAGAACCTTTAGCATACAGGAGAATAACAAGTTTGTGTTGCTCCTCACTCATAAAAATTGCTTTCTATACATAAGGGAGATAAGGTAGGTGAGGTAGTATCTTTTATTGGACACCTCACCAACACTGTCTCTCATATTCTGAGATCAAGGCAGCTACAACAACACTGCAAACAATTTCTATACATAAGTTCATCACCCATTATCTCCCCAGAACATAGCAGAATTGTTGCTAGTAAACAAACGGACACTTCCATAGCCCCAAGCCAAATTCTGCCCTGAAATAAAGAGGCGCAATTACCACTGAAGTCATGATGGTAGGATTTGTCCCTTGCTCTCTTACAGAGACACCCCAAAGAAAATGGTCACCTATCTATACTATTTTTAAATTACCCTATAGAATTTAACAAAAAATTATATCTTGCTACAGAATTCTATAAAATGATTTTTAAAACACCGCTAAATTCTATAGATTTTTAGGGTATTTTCTATAGAGTCCAATTAGCTTCACCCTACTAACTTCTATATGACTTTTCTGTAGGTGTCCTTTTAATTATACATCTCTCCTTCTAAGTGACACTATATACTGCTGAACTAGTACATGATCTGAACCCTGGGAATCATCTTTCAGATATGGAGCACCTTAGCCCACACTTATATAGCTGTTAGTTTTAATTATTTTGATGTTATACATAGCTGGGTAACTTTGTTATTTCAGTCCTGGTTTCTTTCTAGCAATTAAAAAAAAGAATCCAAAACACTCTGGGATTGAATCTCTATTGCCCTGTACTTCCAGCAGTCATTTGCACCAGTGCAAAGTGGGTGTAAAACACTACCATTTGGATTTGGCAGCAGTTTACAGTCACATTGGAAAATCAGGATGTTGACTTTACTGTAATAAAGGTAATGTTAAGAGCCTTTGCTTGCATATTAATTTGAAACATAACCTACATATAATTTAACTGAAACTATTTATTATAGGTTACTTATTTTACATTATTACTTGTGAGTCAGTGACTGTGAAGCTAGGCTGGTATTTTTTTAAGACACTGCTGTTGGTTTCACTACCATGTGCCAAAGGCTAAGACTACTGACTGCTCTTTAAAACACCTGGGAAATGTCAGAAAAGATGAAGCCCATAGAGATTTGAGATGCTTCCACTTGAAACTCTATCTAAATAATGATTAATTACTAGTTATTCCGATAGTGAAAAAACTACTTGTAACTTAATAAAGGCCTGCTAGTGAAATAGGTGTTTTAACCATGGTATTCTGAGCTTGTAACCAACCTGATATACATGCATTTAGACTTCATTCATTAGTATTCATTAGAAAGAAATATTTTTCAGAAATTAGAACTTCATCTTTTGGCTTAATAGGAAACCTGGGTTTTTATTCTTTTTGGCACCTTTTATTTTCTTCCTTTTATTGTGTTGTTTTGCATGAAAAATTCAGAGCTTTGGGTGTGTTTGCATTGCGCTTTTAGGAGCTCAGATCCTCCGTAAATATCCAGCATAACTTTTAAGAAAACTGGGTAGAATTTAGTACCACAGTCACAAACCCAGTCATTGGCTCTGCTGTTCTAGGCTGATGCAATGCTGCCACCATATGGTAAGTCTCAGATGGAACACAAGGATAAAAGCATCTTTTAAATCCGATACGGTTTCTTCTTAACCATAGATTTGACTCTGCAAAAACTTATTACTAGGTGCAGTACTTAGTAGCAGGATAGCAGAGTGGCCAAATGATTTTTATCACAAGCTTCACAATATCTGGTGTTTTTCTTAAAGTCCCAGCTACTGTAGGCATGTGATTACATATGAGTTTCTCAGCTTTCTTTAAAACAAAAATAGAAAAAGTTTCTAGCCCTCCTGGGTGTAAAAGCCTGAAAACGTGACACAAGTGCAGCTGTAGGGCTCAGAAACTAGAAGGCAAAAAAAAAGCGCCCAAAATGTATTAAATTTTAACCGTATGATTTTTAAGCCATTTTCATGATTTTTTTTGGTGGGGGTCTGACTCATGATTTTTAAATGCTTCAGGCTGGCAATACTTCAGGAGTAATGACTGAAGTCAATGGGCTGTTCACAATATTAACCATTGCATCTGATGATATTTATGGGATCATGCCCTAAAAGGTTCTTATCAAGTACAGAAGCAAAGCTATATAAAATTCTGTAAACGGGACATTTTATAGGTAAATGGCTATCACATGTCCCCTGATTCTAGTTTTGTGCATATTTTCTTTGCTCAGTATCCTGAGTGTGGACTGGTACATAGCTGTGCTAATCCTCCTTTGCTCCCCATCATTCTTGCTCCTAGGGGTGAGTAATTTATTACAGCCTTTTACTGATTGTAGATCATCATTCTCTTGGTACCCGATGAGCTTTGCTGGCTGGATCATTTTGTAGGCTCCATCTCTCCCCTCTTCAATGGGATGAGCAATACCAAGTACACATTCCTTGCTTTCTATCCTGCGCCAGGACCTAAGATTAAAGAGTTCAAAATAGGAACCACCCAAGGGCAGAGAGCAGTTACTCCCCCTTGCTCACCGGCAGGGCCATATTAGAGCCACACTAAATCTAGCCCTTAATTGTGAATACTTTACGTTTGTCTGCTGATGTCCATCTTGGAGTGTTTTTACATCAGCCTTAACAATACTGGGTCAAATTCAGTTCTTCCTCAGGCACAATTCCCATTGTGATCTATGCACTTCTGGACTTACTTTACACATGGTGTCAATAACAATTAAAAAGCTATTTGAAACAGTCATGATAAAATCTAATTTTGTTATTAATTCAACCCAGATATTTTTTATTGGAAAAAATATACATGAGACTTGAAATCAATGGGAATTTTGCCATTTACTTTAGTGGAAGCAGAACAGGGACCCAGAAATCAAGCAAATTGTTTCAGCCTGAAAATTTGGCTGAGAGTAGAGATGAAGCTGTTTTCTTTAAATGGAAAAAAAAGGATAAATTATCTGTTACTGGGTTATATGTTCATACGTGAAAACAAAAACAAAACAGTGTTTAGGCAGAAAGAAATCAAACTTCCAAACTCTAATTAGAAAAATGCCTTTAAATTTGAAAAATGGAAGGTCCCATCCTTGTCTCACTGAAGACAGTAACAAAACTTGAATTGATTTTATTGGAAGTGGGACTGGGTTCACAATGCTTTAATCTAAGAAGTCTGGGCCTGATCTTGCAAACACATGAGTAGCCTCAACTAATGCAACTAAGTAAGCAAAGTCCATTTATTTAAATCTGAATACTGGTGATACTATAGCAGAATTTTCAGAAGCCTTCTTGATCCATTGTTAACTTCTCACATTCACTAGCTGACATTCCAGTGATCTGCTGCACACCATCTATCCAGCTCCTCACAGTTGTCCCCTTCTATGATGAACTATCACCATTCTTTCCATGATAACTTTCTCAAGGTTATTTCCATCTCTACACATGATATGACCAAAGTATGTAAGCCTGCATCTGTTGATATCTGAGAACAGTCCACTTCTCTCTAATAATATTTCTAAAATAAACTTTTATCTCAGAGATACACGAGTCTTCACTAGCACCATATCTAAAAGGTTTCAGTTTTCCTCTTGTCAGCAGTATTAGTTTCCCAGGATTCACCTCCATAAGCTTTTTCACCAGTTGAACCTCCATGCATTTCAAGATGGCATGTTTTTTCCACACTTTAAGGGAGGCCATGGCTGAGCAAGTCATCCCTATTCTTCTGATTTCTCTGGAGCTGCCTCCTTGGTTGCTCACGCTCATGCAACTAGTACCATTGGTCATCAGTAGACTGCTCAGGTGTGTAAAGGCTATTTGTGTAAGAAGCGAGAATCTTTGCTATCTGGCACCCATCCATTTCTCTAGAATTGTATCTTTTTGCAGAAAGAAAAAGATTACATTTGAAAGATAGTTCCTGAGCTTTTGGACTGTCTAAAATCCAAATACATCACCTCACAAATTTGTATGCACATATACACAATAAATAAATAAAATGAAGATTACTAATCACCCAAACCAAAAAACCCACTATTTTTGAGAAATTTCACAAATGTGGCCAACAGTAGAATGATGCACTACTTGCCAGAAAAATTGAATTTTTTCACCCATAACTATTTCCTTTCATATTTAGGGCAAAATATGAAATAAAACCATAATGACTCCATGAACCTTAATTTCCAAGGTTTCATATTTAAGTTTTTGAAAATATTTATAAATATTTAAAATGAGCCACAAAATTCAGATCTGTTCTTTAAAACCCCTCACTCTTCCTCCCCCCCGCCATAATTCTGTGATGTCAAATTTGGATTAGCTCATTACAAAACAGGGGCAAAATTCAGATCTGGATTCTAACTTTCTATCCCCCAAATCAAGTATGGGATTGCTCAGATCTGGCCTTTTGGTTTGTGCTCATTTCGATTTGTACTTATCATATACATTTGGCGTCTTACTATGAGTATGATTTTTTTTCACAAATATAATCAGTCTTAATCTCCAAAAACTTATTCACTGGTACCATGATTTAATGCAATTTGATATATAGTCAGCTTCTTGGTAATACTGCATAACTTTGGATGTGGAAAAGCAGATGAATTTTAGTCTAATTTAACTGAATTTTGGAAAACTTAACTCACCTACTTATCTGGACTGAGTAATTTTTTGGACAGAGATGAGTAAAATGTTTTTACTTTTTCTTCATCCTCATAGAGGAGAGTGGGTAAATAAACTTCATGCCTAAATTGGTAAATGTTCACGACAATTTTGCAAAGCTACTTTAACTATCTATCCTTATTTATAAATATTACGGCTCGTATGGTCCTCGAGCTGCAATTCCTAGGCATAACAGTGTTACTTAAGAGGTTTACCTCTGTTCTGAAGTCCACTGAGGCCTTCACTATGCATTTCTGTGTTTTTGTGGGTTTAAATGAACCTATAATGTTATTTTAATGCGTTTTTTTCTTTAAAAAAATACATGCTCCCATCAAGTAACTGTATTTGTCATGATTGAATTCAATGGATTATAATGACCTTTTATCTTTATTTTAAAGCTTTAGATCATGGTAGGAAGGGCTGGTTTAAACAGCTCCAGATAGGAATGTTTTCTAATTGAAAGTCTTCATCAATCTTTAATGACAGCATTATAATCACTGCTGAATGTGTTCTACCACTTGCTTTTCCCTGTAAAAGCCATTTTTTTAGACAGGTCAGGGATATTTGTGTTTATGAAGGTTAAGGCAATGGCAGTATTTGAAACACTAAACCTTAAACCAGGAGTGGTGCAGACACATGTAATCCCATTTTCACCCTGAATTCCCCATGATGCTCCTTTGAGCCTTTCCTCAAGAGACTACTTTCACCGAGCCCTCTAAGCAAGGGCTATCAACTGTGTGGCCTTCCCTGAAACAGCTTAAATGAAGTTCACTATACTCCAGTACCTGTTGCACAGCCAAAGCACTGTAATGGCGACCTGTGACAACTTTTACAGCAGTCTTTATGATAATGAAGAGAGCTGGCTAAATAATGTGAAAGAATTAGTGCATGTATAAAAGGCCCTTTAAAATTGTGTGAAGTAGCAGTCTCCTAAAGACCTTTTGATACCATCATCTTTACAGACCCTAAACTGAATGACAAATGTATACCTCTATCCTGTTAGTACTTATTCATGTGCTTAACTTTAAGCACATGATTAGTCCCATTGAAATCCTGGTCATAATTAAGTTAATTAAGTAATTAAAATTAATTAATTAAGTTTTCATCCAATGAGAACTTTCAGGAGTTTGCAGGTGTAGGATTGTATTGGTTGGATGTTGTGTTCTTTTCCTTTTTTTTTTTTTTTTTAAATGGAAAAAATTAAAAATGGCAAGAATGGAGGGAAAAGCTGTTTCTTCTAGTTCATTGTTGTTAATGTGAGAAGCTGCTCAGTGGGACTGGCTGCTAATTCCAGTCTTTGGGAAGCTAAAAGCAAGTTTTAAGGATTTTTTGTTAACTAACTCCTAACTAGACTTCCAAACAATGCTCTATATTTTTTAGTCACTAATGGTATCTATACTATGCCCTATTTGAGTTTCATAAGCATATTTAGAAAAATACTTGTTTTCTATATACAATGAAAATCTTGTTATCTTTTTTCTGCCTGTTACTTTGAGCATAACTCAGACTAAATCTGGTAACACTTGTTCAAAATAAATATTTCCAGCAGGCCTTGCTGTGGTTTGCATCACCTTGATTAATTTATGCAATGATGCAGCAGGCTGTTTAATTGATAGTGATCACTGAACTTTCTAAATCTGTAAAACTTCAGTGGGTTTAAGCTTCCAATAAATGCTAGTATCTATTTTTACACCACAGCTTCCATTTAACAGAAAGGCAAATACATCAGTTTAGAGCTGCCATTGCTGCAAACACCAAGAAAGATCTCGTATTCCTATGGTGAAGTAGGAGTGACTCTCTATATTATCATTTAAATATTTTGTTGTACATATTTTATCTGGCCTCCTCAAATTAGAAAGAGCAGGGATTTTTAATAAGGAAATACCCAGGGACCAATTAATTATCTCCCACTAAAGTCTCAAAACAAAATTGCCTAACCTTACTTGCCCCCAAACAACTTACTGCCTAAAATTGAATAGTGCATACTAGTGACCATGGGCCAATTGTTTTTTTAAATGGCCTCTAATTTTGTGCCTACAGCCACTGCAAACACAAATAAAATTATTTTGATATCTAATCGCCTCATTCATTTGCCCTTGCAAATCATGCAGTACACATCTAAAATCTTATCAGTTCCAATTACAATGTTCAGGCCACAAAACTACACCTGACTTAAATGCAAAATTATAATTAAAAAAATTAGAGGTCAGCTTGCAGAGCCTTTGACTATGTGGCTCTCTAAGAGAAATCTTCATGTATTTGTATACAAGAGGATCAATATATATGGAATGGATGGGGTTTCATTTATAGGAATAAGCAAAAGAAATCTCTGGTTTTACGAAAGATATCAGAATGTTAATAGCAGTGAACACTCAGGTGTGTACCAATGCTCCTCTATTGCAGAGCAGAGGGAAATTTGCCCCTTTCAGGAGGTTTTCAACACCTTGCAGGATAGAGTCCTGTGTCTGAGTGCATTTCTATTATAAGCCCTATTGTAAGAAGGTTTGAAACTGACCACAAAATTTGCTATAGTAAGCCTCTGGATGGGAGCACAAAGTATTTAACTATTTTACAATTTGTTTTGGACTAGTTATTGCTGTAAATGTGGTCATACTGGGCTCTCTCTCTCTCTCTCTCTCCATTCTGGAGGCCACTTGCACGGGATTCTTTTGGGAGGCACATTGCAGCCTCTGAGGGTTGTTCCTTCTGTCTCGTCAACAGGAAAAGAAGGATGGAGAAGATGGGGAGCTTATTGAGTAACCACAGGAGCTTATTATTGTTACCCTTGTCCACCCTGCCCTTTACACCTTTGTCTGATTATGACCCTCACTTGTTTCACTTTTAAGTTACATTTTACACCCTTTGAGTAAGGGTTAGCAGCTTTACCAGTTAGATGAGGTACATCTGGGTGCTTAAAATAAAAAAACTACTATTAAGATTTGTGCCCCATTGTGCTGAAGGGCTGTACAAATATATCAGATGCATGGTACCTGCCCCAAGGTACCTGTAGGCTCAGTGGAGAAGGCACGGAATGACAGATAGACGATATATAAGTAAAAAAGCTAGAGAGGTGTAGCTTATCAATTATAATATCACTTTTGAATCCATCCCCGTTTGCACACGCATGACCCTTTCTTTCTGTCCTAGTACTACTCAGCATTTTCAACCATTCCTGCCCCAAAATGCCCACCTTCATCCTGCTCATCCATATCATATAGTCTGCCCCACAACCAATGTAAGATGTGTTTGCTAAACCACAATGAGGAGGAGAGGTGCACAAGAAGCCTCCTAACCCAGGCAAAGCTACTCAAGGGGCAGCACCTAACTGCAATCCTTGCATTTCTTGCAGAAGAAGAAAGATGGCTGAAATGAGTCAGGGACAAGTTCCCATCCCCTCTCTGACTATAGAATGGAGGTAGTCAGCTGGGATGAGCATTCTGTGTCATCCTATTGGCTGATGCAAAAATGCACATAAGCACGCCTACCTGTAGGGGGGGCCACCACTGCTATTGCTTCTGGAGCAGTGAGGCTTGGGTCTGGTAGCTAAATGTCTCTGTATAGCCCAGTATGTCTCACTATGGGAGAAAAACAGTCAACCAGTTCCTAATATTACAGCGCAAGAGAATGTTTTTAAACTAGTGCTGGTCAGAAAATGGAGTTGTTTTCTGTGGAGAATTTTGACTTTTTGGTGAAAAATTGAAAACTGAAATATTTTGTACAAAGGCTGAAATAGTTCAGATTCGAAATACCACCATAGTACCTCATGGAGTTGTGGTTTGGATGCCTCATACTCCCATTTTTCTATATAGACTGGCCTCCCTGCTTGCACAAAATCTCCCATGATGCACCACAGTTGCATTTCTTCATGAAGGGGTGTGGTGCATCATGGGAATGCTGTGGTCATGGTGCACCATGTGAGATGGAGTACAGCTGGAGAACCTTGCCCATAGAGGGGAATGGAACATGAGACAACCAAACTACCACTCCTATGAGGCACCATAGTGGCATATATAAACGAAAACACTTTTTGGTTTCCAGGCATTCATTTTTCAATGAAAATAAATTTTCTGAAGAAAGCAGACACTTTTTGCAAAAAAAAAAAAAAAAAAATTGTCAAAAACCCAGTTTTCCATTGAAAAATTTCGACCAGCCATAATCTAATGGACCTCAAAGAGGATTCCTGCTCTCCATTCCCAGCTTTTCTTAAGAGGAAATGACAATATCTGTAGACATTGAATATTTTTGTGCAGGCTCATACTGTATCTCAGCAAGTATCTCTGTAAGATTACATTTTCTGTAAATGAAATGGAAAAAGAACTCTCATATCATCACATACTTCACTGCCTGATAATACATTGCTGTCCTGTTTAGCACAATCATTAATCAACATGGATTAGACATGGATTAGACATGGATTTACTGCACATAGGTAGTCACTTAAGCCTTGTCTGCACTTCCATGGTAAGTTGACCTAAGTTATGCTAGAGCAGTAGTGGTCAACTGTGGGCCTCAGGCCGCACACGGCCCATCAGGATAATCCACTGGTGGGTTGCGAGACAGTGTTTACATCGACCGTCCACAGGCACGGCTGCCCGCAATGCCCAGTGGCCGCGGTTCACAGTTTCTGGCCAATGGGAGCTGTAGGAAACGGCGGCCAGCATGTTCCTGCAGTGTGCGCTGCTTCCCACAGCTCCCATTGGCCAGGAATGGTGAACTGCGGCCTTGCCTACAGACGGTCAATGTAAACACTGTCTCGAGGCCCACCAGCGGATTACCCTGATGGGCCGAATGCAGCCCGTGGGCCACATATTGCCCACCACTGCACTAGAGAGATATAGCTTATCGGTGAATAACATAATTGAAGTTGACATAGCTTAGGTCGACTTACCGCGGTGTCTACACCACGCTATGTTGATGGGAGAGACACTTTCCCACTGACTTACCTTACTCTTCTCAGGGAGCTGGAGTACCAGAGTTAATGGGAGAGCACTCTGCCAGCGACTTAGCGGGTCTTCACCAGACCCGCTAAATTGACACCACTGCATCGATCACAGCAAAGCAGATCTACCGGAAAGTGTAAGCCATAGCCATACTAACACACTCTTGAAGATCTAAATCAAGCAAAACTGGTAAACATTAGAGAAACTTCCTCTTCACGTGTCCTCTCCCCATAGCTATCAAAGTATTTGTTTAACAGGGCTAACAACATCCCCTCTAGCTCCCTTCAGGTCAAGTCTTGGTCCAGAAACTAAGGATGGAAATGAGGGAAAAGGAATAGATTTAAAAAAAAGTGGGAAATATAATATCAGGTTGCTGAGCACAAAATGTGGAACATTTTGAGAACCCTGAAGTTGCTGACAAAAAGCTGTAACCTGAAGTCCTGCTTCTTTCAACCATGGCAGTGCCTGTGACACCTTAACAGGTAATCTTCATATAAGGATGAATGGTTTTAAAACAATGTCTCTAGTGCTCTGTTCATTCAAAAATACTTTTTTTTCCAACTACTGGAATGTATGTCTTCCAGTTCATCTCTGTTAGTCTTCAGCAAACAGTTACTTTCATCAAGGCAGGGAAATTTCTCTCAACATTCATGCCTGATCCCTGCCCTCCCTAGTACATTTTAGTATTCCAGAGCAGTGATACAATGCAGTATCTTATTCTATGCCTATACTTGTGTATTTGTTTTGCCCCACTTATCATAAATGAATAAAAATAAATAAAAATCATTTGGTTACATACAGTGGTTTTTTTAATCAGTTCTTCTCTTAAATATTAATTCCCCTTATTTGGCCAAGTGAATATACAATCTTTGAACTGCTAATCCAGTGTTTCCCAAACTTGGGACGCCGCTTGTGTAGGGAAAGGGCCGGGCCGGTTTGTTTACCTGCCGCGTCTGCAGGTTCGGCCGATCGCGGCTCCCACTGGCCACGGTTCGCTGCTCCAGGCCAATGGGAGCTGCGGGAAGCAGCAGCCAGTACATCCTTCGGCCCACGCCACTTCCAGCAGCTCCCATTAGCCTGCAGCAGTGAACCGCAGCCAGTGGGAGCCGCGATCGGCCGGACCTGTGGACGCGGCAGGTGCACAAACCGGCCCGGCCTGCCAGGGGCTTTCCTTACACAAGCGGCATCTCAAGTTTGGGAAACACTGTGCTAATTAACTTGTTCAGTGATATCAGCTAAAACAAATGTGGAGAGATGAAGAGGTATCATTACTAGCATCGGCATATGCAGATCATGTGGATGCAGTTTGATAGCATGAAACCAACCAGTACCTATTTGGTACAGGCTAAATTCCTTCATATGTAATCTGTTTATTGTTCAGTCAGCAGTCCCATTGACTTCAATTGAAGTTTCGCCTGTATAAGGATTTGATCCATGGTGCTGACAGAAGCTACTTCTGTACATAATATTCTGCAGCAAAGTCCATCTGTTATGTTTTCTTAAAGAAGGATATTTCCATACTGGATGATTAGGTATCTGGCCTAACTCACCTAGATCTGATGTAGTTTTGTTCAGTAATGTGCACTGAATGGAAATAATTTACCCACGTCTGAGTGGAATCCCTGGGTACTATAGTGGAGTACTGTAGCTATGACAGACTATATCCCTGCGTCCAATATTGTAATAATCTTTGTACACAGTATGCCTTGTGAGGTATCACTTGAAAACTCGTGATATGCTGGTCATCACTGTCCTGGTAAAATATATGCGGCAATATCGTATGTAAAGTTATAAGAGTCCACTGTATGGTGTTACTAAAACATGTTCCAAATCTGAGGAGTGGCCAAGCCAGTTCTTCAGAAACAAAGGACAAGCTGATGCCTCAGCCAGGTATAAACAAGCCCAGTGGGCCATTATCTGCTAAATGGACATTCTGTGGCAGGAAAGAGGGCATGGGGGGAAAAATCTACATTTTAGCAGAGAAATAGCCTGGGGTTCCCATCCACAGAGACTGCCTGTCACCGCTCCCAGATGGAGATGCTTCTCAAAGAGGGGAGAAGTCTATAAAAAGAAAGGGGAAACACCACAAGGTATCTCCTCCACTCTCTCTCTCTCTGTCCATTGATTCACTGCATCAGAAGGAACAAAGGAAGTAGCCATGGAACTGGGGGAGGGATCCTGTCCTAAAAAGTTTGGCCAGGACTGTTGAGAGCATGTGGTGAGAAAAACTTTACTTTGAATTTAACACACAGACCAAGCTGAGAGTGACTTACATACTGGAGGCCGTTTGTGAGCAGTCCTGACTGGAAGCTACAGCAGCAAAACAGTGTAAAGAGCATCCCAGGTTAGAAGAGGGTCACACAGCTACTCACTAATCTAGATTGTATCCTGGGTATGTCACAGCATCATATTACAAACTAAGACCTGGATCCTGCAGTGAGCACTGTGTGGACATGTCTGCCTATGTAAAGCTCATTGCAGGATCATACCCTATGAGTTAACGTCATTGGGATAAATGTTACATGCAAGAGGAACTGCTCAGTGCTCTGATATACATAGGACTTCCAAAAATTGTTTTAAAATAAATATTTAAAACAAGTTCTTACACATTGGGTTAAGCAGGAAAACTGGGAAGGCCGCCTTGGGATGGACAGAGGAATGCTCTGGTAACACAGTACTGGCATTCTGGAAATACAGTCCTGATGCAGGAAAGTGCTTTAAGCATGTACTTAAATCCATCCCTATTTATGGTAGCACTTAGGCACGTATGTGAAGAATCAGGAAGTTATGTTTTCTTTTTTAATAAATATCATGTGCACCTCACTTTACTTGTGTGATATTATCCAACCTGACTACCAGGAGTAAATGAAAGGTGACAGTAAAGGAGGAAACCACCAGGAAATGAAAGATGCAGGTACGTGGGTTAGATGAAACATACCAACGCTTGCAATGAAAGATTAAGGATTAGGTAAGGGGAAATATGCATGTAGACTTTTATTGTTTTTACTCTTTGCTCTGCATGCTTTGTCCCTTTGGATAAATAAATAAATAATGCTTTGTTATGAATAGCTGTTTTTGAGTCACTTTAATCAACTCACTGGTCACAGGTCCCCAGAGTGAAAGGGATTAGTGCTAAATCCAGATGGGCCTGTCACGTTAACATGGTTGAGAAACTAGGGGGCTGCCACTCAGTGACCCAGTTCCAGCATTGTTAAACTGCATACTTCTCCCAGAGAGGGGTGAGGTGAGTGAGGCTATCCCTAAAGAGGTACTCAAGAGGGACTAAAATGAGTCTAAAGCCCAGTTTTTCCTGTAACTGTGATAACATGCTTAACTTCAAAGACATTTAATTTCCACTGATTTCTATGGATTTATGTCCAGGCTTAAATTTAAGCATGTGCTTAGGTGCTGTCCTGAATAGAAATGCTTTCCTCAATGCCTTAATGAAGACATTTTTGGAGACAGGTTTAATAGCCTAGATATGATTTTTCCCAGTTTTTTAAAAGGACATTGCACATCTGAGGTGTTATATTTAGGAGTAAATGCAGGCATAAACTGCTGTGATGTTAGCGCTGCATTATTCTGTCAAAGGCCATTATTTGACCTTATTAGAAAGGGAAAATTATTATAATCAGTCAATATTCTGGCTGGGCAAGTAAACTACTCTAGTTCAGTTGTAGGTATCAGAATATCATTATTAAATATAATGTGACATTCATGTGAAAAATAAACAGTTTACACTGTTAGACATATAGCTAAGTTCCATAAAATCCTTTATATACAACCAGCCTCATACCTAGTCCTACAAGGAGGACAGCCACAGCAATGTGGTTTTGGTCAGTGATCCAGTGGCTGGATTAAAAATAATCTCTGTAAAAAGATAAAGAAAGAGTTGCAGGTTCCAAAGGAAGAAATCTGATAAAATTAAAGTGTAATAGACACTTCAAACTGTGTGATCTGACCTAATAAGTTATTAATAGGGAACCATTACTCCTCATACATTTTTTATTAGGAAGGCATTGCCTTTTTGTCAAGATTAGTGGATTATAAAATATTTGTGCTACACAATATAAATGACCCTACCTATTAATAAGTCTCTAGAAAGATATGCTTAAATTGAATTACATTAAGAAGAGAAGTGCCAACTGAAAATTAGGCATAATTAATGGGAACACATAAATAAACCAAAGAGAGAGGGAAAAGGACATTCTCTCCATTGATCATTTTGAGGATTAATTGCTGATATGCTCTAATGACATACCAACTATTACTGTTTTTATAAGGATCATTTCATAGAAGATGAAATTCATGTAACTATGAATATGTATTGCAATTTATTGCCAAAAGATAATTACGTTGATCACATACCTCTAA
The DNA here is from genome assembly GCF_013100865.1 of Trachemys scripta elegans. NCBI lineage: Eukaryota > Metazoa > Chordata > Testudines > Emydidae > Trachemys > Trachemys scripta. The sequence continues at coordinate 183,292,477 of NC_048299.1, forward strand.
TTAGTCAGTATAATTTTGAAGGGCTAAAAGCTACAGCTTAAAATGTAATATACAACAAAGGCTCATTAAACACTTTCACTGAAGCAGAATGGTGATTTCACTGATATTCAACTACTAGCTCTTCCCTGTGAGTTTGGAGTATGACTGCACAGGACAATCTGCACTGAAAGTAATGATGTGGGCAATATCACTTTATTATTTTCCATGGGTTGGAGCCAGTGATCCACTTAGTGCAGTGATACCTTAGAGATACAGGAAATTATTTTTACATCTCATTCACATAATGGATATTGTGAATTGAGTTACACAGTGAATGAGCACCCTGGATCTTCTCAATTTGCTAGCATATATAAGGTTTCCCTGATATCAAAGCACTGCCTCCAATGTGCTATCGTGTAGGGGAAGTAAACATTTTAGATTTTGTGTCTCAAACTCTTACAGAACTTTTGAAGTATGAATCATTAGCCAGAAATTTAAATATAAAACATTATGGCGGAGCTATATTAAATTTTATATTAAACATGGCAAATTCAAAACATCTTCCTTTTTGCTCACAAAGTTAAGTTTTAAAAATGCTCAATATTCAATTTAATATAGTTATCAAGGTAAAATAAACAAAACTTAATATAGCTTGAACTTGCTAGACCAGGGATCAGCAACCTTTGGCACGCGGCCCACCAGGGTAAGCCCCCTGGCAGACCGGGCCGGTTTGTTTACCTGCTGCGGCTGCAGGTTCAGACGATCGCGGCTCCCACTGGCCACGGTTCACCGATCCAGGCCAATGGGGGCCGTGGGAAGCGGCAGCCAGCACATCCCTGGGCCCACGCCATTTCCTGCAGCCCCCATTGGCCTGGAGTGGTGAACCACGGCCAGTGGGAGCCGCGATCGGCCGAACCTGCGGACGCGGCAGGTAAACAAACTGGCCCGGCCCATCAGGGTGCTTATCCTGGCAGGCCACGTGCTAAAGGTTGCCGATCCCTGTGCTAGACCATGTTATTAATGCACAAAAACTACAAACAGGTCATGTTAAGGGCCAGGCAAAACCACAAAAGAAGACCATTCATTGTTAATGTGTTCATTTACTATCCTTTATTTTCCCCCATTCTACCTAAGTAATGCAGAAGTCTGAGAGCAGTGGATGTGGTTATCCATCGTGCCACAAGTGCTGGGATACATTAGAACAATGGGATACATTGAAAGCTGAATGGCAGTCTTAGAATCCAATTTACCACAGTACCATTATTGTTATTATAATAAAATATTGACATGGTGCTATAAATGTACATGTGCTTTACAGAATAGAGAAAACATGTTTTGAGCCCTGCCAGTGCTTAAAAGATCTCGTTAGGTCTTTCCTTCCTATTAAAAAAAAAAAAAAGGAGACTCAGTAAAAGCATTAGACACATTCTGAAGCGTATTTTCATTATTATTTGTGAAAGCCACCATAAAACCAATGTGTTCTTAAATAATGGATTATTGGCACAAAATTTCTTCATCTTGCCATGGTGGAAGCAAACACTGTAAAAGCATAAAATGCATATTTTATATTCTATGCTAAACAAGCAGAGTAAAAACACATGCTAGAGACTTTACAAGTAGAGTGGATGGGCTGCTGTTTAAACCTCAGTTATTATCATTATTATTTGTATTGCAGCAACGTCAAGGAACCCCAGCCTGAACAAGGATCCTGTTGTGTTAGGTGCTGTACAAAGACAGAAAAGATGGTCCTGCCCAGAGATGTGTTCCTGCTCCTACTATAGTCAATGGCAAAATTCTTGAGTGGCTGCAAAAAGATACTCATTGTTTTATTTATGCCTCACAGTATCCCAATAAGGTAATTATCATAGAATCGATCATAGAATTGTAGGATTGGAAGGGATTTCTAGTCCAGTCCCCTGCATTCAAGGCAGGACTAAGTATTATCATACTGTCCTTGACTGGTGTTTGGAGATTTTTAAGAGCAGGTTAGACAATGACAGAGATTCCACAACCTCCCTAGGCAATTTATTCCAGTGCTTAACCATCCTGACAGTTAGGAAGTTTTTCCTAGTGTCCAACCTAAACAGCTCTTGCTGCAATTTAAGCCTATTGCTGCTTCTCCTATCCTCAGAGGTTAGAGAACACAATTTTTCTCCCTCCTTTTTTTAACAACCTTTTATGTACTTGAAAACTGTTATCATGTCCCCCCTCACCCTTCTCTTCTCAAGACTAAACAAACCCAATTTTTCAGTCTTCCCTCAGAGGTCATGTTTTCTAGATCTTTAATCTTATCTGTTGCTCTTCTCTGGACTTCCTCCAATTTGTCCACCTCTTTCCTGAAATGTGGTGCCCAGAACTGGACACAATACTCCAGCTGAGGCCTAATCACTGCAGAGTACAGCGGAAGAATTACTTTCTGTGTCTTGCTTACAACACTACTGCTAATGCCTCCGAAAATGATGTTTGCTTTTTTTGCAACATGTTGACTCATATTTAGCTTGTGATTCACTATTACCCCAGATCCCTGTCTACAGTACTCCATCCTAGGCAGTCATTTCCCCATTTGTATGTGTGAAACTGATTGGCCTTCCTAAACGTAGTACTTGGCATTTATCCTTATTGAATTTCATCCTATTTACTTCATTCAGATCATTTCTCCAATTGTATATTGCTACTCCCATTTATGGATGGGGAAAGAGAAGCACAATGAGTGTAGCTGTAACCTATAGATCCATCTAATGGATTGGATCAAGCTGCCCATAAAACATCATTCCTCCTTCTCTCTGGATCTGCCAAGGGAACTCGTTTGGTCTGGGAATCTATGCAGGGGAAGGTAATGGGAAGAGGGATCTTGGGAACAGAACACATTGTTCCCCTCCCTGCAACTCTGTGGGACATCTGCTCAGGTAAAGTTCCTCTGCACTGAGGTAGGTAGCTGCACAACCAACTACCCGTTTGTATGTGCAAATATGGTAGGCCCCTTGAAAAACTGAACCTAAGTGAACCTGTTAAAACATCATAATGTAGTTATAGTATAGGGAAAGGAGCTATATGCTTAGTCTTCTTTTATAACCAGTGTTCTATAAAACCTGTACCACCTGGTTTAAATAAAATATTAGGATGATTCTGAGGTCCATGTGCCCCTTTTACTATCCGGTTGAAAAGAAAGAGGACACTTTCATTAGAAATAATCCAACTGAAACAAAACACCCTACACTAATCCCCTAAAAACCTTATCTACTCTTTGACACGGTTGTAACAAACACTTCCAAAGTTCTGTGCCAACATTGCTCATATGTTCAGTGGATTTTAATTAGAGCTCTGAGAGCTTGGGAAAATTGGCCGAGTGAGCAAGCTTGCGTCTTTCAAAGGGCACCACAACTGACCTTTCACTCAGCTCACAATCAGAGGGTGAGTTTAATTAAAATCAGGGCAAATAACAGAGTCAGGGGGAAAAAATCCCCATTCCAGAGATTAGTGAAGAAAAAAGTGATTAAATAAGAGTACAGTGAGATGAACAAAGTAATCCATGTAGTTTCTTAATTGCACACTGGACACATCAATGGATAGGTCTTGGAAACCATTCTCAGTGAATGCTATGATACCATTCTAATAGTTGCCTTAAAAGGGTTTAGTCAGAATAGAGGGATTAGAGAAAGAAAGAGATTACTAAAAGGAAAACTACAGTAGAGAGAGAGTGAGAGAGAAAGATCTTACTTGTTCTGTTGCTGGATTAGTAGTAGCACATAGATGGTACAGCATCTCTTATTTATCATACTAGGTTTTTGATTCTGCTAACTAGCTACCTAAATGCTAAGAATCATCAACATACACATTTTCTGAAGCAGGTGCAACACCAGCTTTCCCCCTCCTCCTCCACACCTTGCTATGTCATCTCGGGCCACAGTATTGTGGAAGAAGGGCCACACTGAAAGGCCACTCATCTCTGTTGGAGAAGGCAGAAATGATCTGTGGTATTCCCCTTACTCCTACCAGAAGATGACACTGCAGCAGCAGTTGCTTCAACCTTCTGTCCTTACCTTTTTGCTTGCAGTAGATAGCATGTTAGCGCCCTTAGTTCTTAGATGGAGTCTGCTAGACTTCAGGAACCAGCAGTAGCTCCACTTCTTCTGGCACTTCCCTCTCCTTTTGGGCCTATCCAAAGTGGGAGAGTAAAAAGGCAGTCTGCTTCCCCATCCCATGAAAATTCGGGGAGGAAAGAGAGGGCACAGCCATGGGGAACCATTGGAAAGGGTCACAGTGGTGGGAACTTTGGCAGTGGACCAAAGTGTAATAGTGCATCAATGAGTGAGTGGTGGATGTAGGCACAGGAATAATTTATAGAAGGAAGGGAAGATCAATGGGAATCTGAGAGAGAAGGAGAGATTGGGGGTGGGGGAGGAAGGAAAGAGTAAAAAAACACAAGAAAGGATGGTGGTAAAAACATAGGTGAAGAAAGGCGGAATTATGAAACATCATAATAGACTGACAGAGAAGTCATACTCCTTGCAATCCATAGTGCAATCACAACTTCACTCCTGTAGTATATGCCTATGTCTCATTATCAAGTCAAGGTTTCACTATGGGAAATACTTATGAAAGCATCTTTCGTCCCTTGCATGAGTCTGGATTTGTCTGCAAATTTCCCATGTGCTTAGTTTAAACCTTATCCTATTGACTTTAAATGTAAACTGATTGTTGGTGGAGAATGGCCCTTTCTGAAAGAATAGCATTGTATAGTATTAAGTGGTTATGAAATTTAATACATGCCCTCCCAGATATGTGAGAGAGAGATTGTGACACTGGCAAACCAGACGCCAACTCTTGTCAAGACTGCAGGCGTTAACTAAGGACTGACAAATTCATAACTGGAGACCAGTTCACCTGTATGTTAGTTTTGCTCAAAATAGGTATTAGTCTTATAAAAATGTACTTAGTGTTTAGACTCTATGAAATACTTGTAAATTGCTGCATGCATTAATCTCACTTGTCATGTCTGTATTTCATGCTATGAGAAAGTATATAAGTGTTGCTTTATAACTTTGAAATTGTTTGCTCTGAGCTTGTGAACCCAGATATGGGAATCATGCCTCCTCCTTTCCTCCCTCCCCCATCCAGAAGGACTATCCACATGTAAGTGGGCCATTATAAAATAAAAGCTTTGTTAGTTGCCCCATCCACCCACAGAGAAATGCCTGCAGAAGGCCTAAGGCCTCATCCCACTGCTTGCAATGCTGGAAGAGGGAAATAAAAATAGTTGACAAGATTTTTCATCTCCTTGCTGTTTGAACTCTCACAGGGCCAGAGAAACCAAACTGAAGCCAGAGATCCCCAGAGATTACCTCCTGGGTCCACCCTGAAAGACATTTTGAACTGACTGATCACTACAACTCTGTCACTCTTAGGATTTAGATGGCAACTCATTTGTGTGTATATGTTTGCTTACTTTATACTGTAAATAACTTTTTTATTTCTTTTTCCTAGTTCATAAAATTTCTCACTTGACTGGCTACAGGCATCGTCTTTGGTGTAAGATCCAGAGTACCAATTGAGCTAGGGTAAGTGACTGGTCTCTTGGGAATGGAAGCAACCTAAATATTGTATGATTTTTGGTGTAAGTGGCCATTCATCAGTAAGGCCAGTTTGCCTGGGTGGAAAGATAGACCGCAGAGTCTAAGGGGACTGTCTGGGCCTCTGTGATGAGGCTGTTATAGTGATACAGGAGTTCTCATTTGTTACTGGCTTGGTGAAATCTAATTATAGAACATACCACCACTTTAGGATATCTGCCCTGTTTTTGACCGGGGTAAGCACTCATAGTCATCAGCCACTCCAAACAGTGTAACAGAGGTTGTAGTCAAATTTATTAAATAAATAAGTTAGACAAAATAAATACATCTAGATAAATCTATAATCCTAAAATGTATAAGAAAATAAGTGTGTCTTTAAATACCAGTATTTCCATATGGCTTGTTTTATAAGCCCAGACTACTAATACTAGACCACCAAACAGCTGGAATCACGAGAGTCATTGAACATTGTGATTTGTCCCAATGTTTGACAATTGCTGAAACATAAGTGCTAAATATTAAATAATAACTTTTGTGATGAACCACTGTGAAAATGAAAAGAGCATTCAACAGCTCCCATCATTTCTTCTTTTATACCTACTGTGAGATGATCTAGTGGCTGCACATTGAGTTGCGAATAAAATAATAAGGACAAATATTCAATAGCTCATACAGAGTTCATTTTACACTGGTTGCACGATACACCTGGGCTTCTTTATTTAGGCAGGGGTAGTTCTTTGTTTCTACAGTTATATTTAGCAAATTGCAAAGAAAGCAAAATAGCATTTTAAAGATGCTGCCACTATGTAGCAGCAATTACTAAAAAGCACAGTTTTTCTGCAAAAATATTGTGAACCTCCTCTATTGAGTTTAGGAAGCAGAGTATTGTAATGCTGATTTCTTGTAGATTTCTCTCTTCCATGGACGCAACTATAATTATAAAAAAGCAAAGGGATGCCATTTAAAGTTTGAGAGAAAAGCTGCCCCCTACAGTTTGCATGCACACAAGAGAGCAAGTAATTATCTGCATTGAAAATAAATGTTTTGGCATCAAGTCACTGGTTACATAAGCAGGTGAAAAATTAATTGATATTCTGGGCCCACCAAAGCTTGCTTGGAGCAAGGCATCTTGTTCAACAATCTCTTTGCTAGCTGTTTCATAGTTAAATAAAGTTAAGCTCAGAATTTGGTATCCTGAACCTTTTAACTTCACAACAACAAAAAATGGGCTGTTGCATCACTTAACTGATGGTGCAGCCTGACAGTTAGGCCCTGACCAAGGCTCCGGGACAAGACCAGGGAGCTCTTCTCATACCCCAGCTTCACCCAGCACTCACCCTTAGAAAAAATCGACAACCCTTCTTATCTTGCCTGATGGTTCCTGATTGGCTACTGCCTTCTCCCAGCCCTCCTAGCCACTGGACGACCAAGTCTTTTTGGTACCTAAGCCTAAGTGGCTTTTCTAGGTGGCAGTTTTCAAGGTGATGACGTTGCCCGCAGAGACCAGTGAAGGCCCAGTATACCCATCACATACCCACATTCTAAAGTGTTGTGCATTCGGTGAGTTGTGCAAACCCTCACGTATACCCATTGAACAAGTCAACCCCACACACAAATATTTGTTTGTAGTTTTGCAGTTGTCTGCAGAAGTACTAAATTTGCACATACAAGTTGTACTTTGCTTGCACATATGTTTCGCCAGCACAATGGGTGTAGTTACATTTTCTGCAACCCACCGGTCAAACAGGGCTCTGAAAATTTGTTCATCTTCCTAATAGATCAAAATGAACTCTGATGTAAATGGGTGTAATTTCAGCTTAATTAATTGAGTTGAACTCACCTCAACCAACAGTCAGTTTGGTCCAATCAGCCTAAATATATTCCTTCATTTTCTTTTTTAAACATAAGCAGGTATTCAATTTGTGTCCCAGTTAAGCAACCTGAACTTTTGCAGGTAAAATAATCACTGAGACAAAACTACGGAAGAGACTATTTCCACTCTGCCATGTGTTCCTAGAGTTTAATTTTCATAAGACCATTTAGGAGATAATTCTTACCATAGATTTTGAATTAAGATTCCCTCCCCCACTCCCCGAAATACTATGTCCAATCTGTTAATTTTGTACCCTGCACCCTCTAGTGGCAGTGAACAAGAATTAATAGTCAAAATCAAGCTGTGTGATGCTCTGTTGTTTTATAAACTGCAGATTTTTCAAACGTGCCAGCTTTAAGAAAACTATGCTGTTGAATCATGATCTATAGATGCATGTGCGTAAGATCAGGCAAGGAGACCGCCAGGCAAGCAGAAACAAATAAAAGCACAGAAGATACCAGTGGGAAGACTGGTCCATTATTTCATTTTAAAGAAAAGAAAAGATCTTTGCTTAGCATTAGAAAATGATCTCAAGCAACAAAATTCAGGTTTGTTTGGCTCTGGTGGATTGAATCCTCTCATCAGGTCTGTATGGGCACCCGGGTTTACCTGTGTGAATCTATTTATGGGATCAGGATCATACTTTGTTAAAATACCAGCCATTTGCAACATTTAGATCTGGTTTCAGGTTTGGATTTCACACTATCCCAGGATTCAGTTGTGCTCAATTGTTGTTTTGCTTCAGGCCCATTTCTATTTGTAATTATATTTTTAAAGGCATGTTAGCATGTACATTTTAAAATAAATCCTGCAAAAGCTAGGAGCAACAGGAGTAGTATGTTGTATATCAGTGTGTCTTCTTTATAGTGATTGGTTCACATGTCTGTTTTAAATGAATTTTTTCATTATTCTCCTATGAACATCAATCATTCCCTTTAGGGGAACCCAAAAGCACTTTCCCCAAGCTCAAAGGGGGGGGGGGGTAATCACATGAAAAGTCACATACATACAAGGTTAAGATAGATTTAAAGAAAAAGTACAGAAAGGTAATCTGATGTAGGCTGATAGTGATCAAAAAGTTGTTAACATCTGATGACTGTCTGGCGGTGTCAATCAAGTCCTAGCAGAAAATTGTACACCTCACAAAACCCATCGTTGCAGTTGCCACTAATCTACAGTCTTGTTGGCAGTTTTAGAAAGACCAAGGATGGAATGTGCATTAACTTGAACTACTTGATAACCTAGGGATTCTTTCTCCATGTCAGAATTGAGGTATATTGGTGAGGCAGTGTTGAGGAGCTTACACAGCTGCTGCCTTTGCTATACAGAGTCCACCTTACTTTTCACAGCTGTCACGCTGGCTCCTTTCACAAGGATGACATTCATTTAAACACTTTTATTAAATGTCTATCTATTTATATGGCCCGCATCTTTGTAGCATCTGATCACTGTTTTACAGTTGTCCAGGAACATCTAGATTTGATTTCTGAAATAATATTAAAATACACCAGCTGTTTTTTATATAAAAAGCACACATTTTCCAGATTATTTGTGTACTTAGTCCTAACTCAGGTTGTTGTGGTGGGGGGTTTTGTCTGGTTGGTTGGTTGTGGGTTTTTAGTTTTTGTGTGCGTGTGTGTGTGTGTGAGAGAGAGAATTGATTCAGTTTTCAAGTATCTTAAAGTACCTGCCAATCATGCTATGATTTCTGTCTATCTTACTCCTGTCAAGGGATCTTGTCCTCATAATGCCATCAGCTTCCAGCCTCTTCTGCTGCTGAGCACGGTAACCTTAGACACTGCAACATTCACAATAAATAAAGCCACAGAGCTTTAACTGCTGTCTTCCAGAAGAAATGACATAAAGAAGGATGATTGCTCTAGAATGTGTTGTCCTCCTAAACCACATGATGCATTCAGAGAATTAAAATTTCAACAAGTCATTTACTGATAGCCGCTCTGTGAGTGCTACTTCACCGGCTTAAGTTTCTTGTGGTTCCACAGACATTTATAGGACAGGGCTATGTTATGGAAAGCTGCTACGTAGAAGAAATTCTAATTGTCTTTCTCTGCCAATGTGTGTTCTGACTGAACAAGGTCAGGATTTAAAAAAAAATAGTTAACTCTTTAATAAATGTCCCCTAATTTTTAATAGCTGTGAGTGTTGTGGAATAGTAGCACTCCTCCTCAAGTGGTCTGACTAGCTGACGTGCATTCACTATTGATGGGCAGCGTATGTAAATGAAACTGCAGCAGCTCAGTGGTGGAGGTTTTTAGAACACATTTGTCACTGACCAGGTTTTCTGAGATCCTTATCATTTCTCTGAAGTGAATAAGCTTCGGTGGAACATTTCTTGGAACAGAATATGTTTACCATCCAAGTATAACAAGGTGGTATAAGTTCCACAAAGAGGTGATAGCACTATCATCTTCCTTTCCAGAAGGGTGACAGGTTGGGGGGCTAATTAGTAGCAATAGAAAGAATTGGATCCCAGCAAAATGCAGATTTTACATAAATTGCAATTTTGCAGCTAAAATGTTGCTCTCTAAAGAAAACTATTTCTCCTGGTTGTATTCTATCTCAGAACCATTATTTTTTAACCTGATTCTCTTTGTATCCTTTGACTGTAACCAATTAATTTATAGACATATTTCTGATACTTTTTTCCCATTAGGCTTCTTGTCTCTCAGTGGGTTAATTATTAGTTTGCGAAACTTCGGACTGAGTCACAGAGTTCTGTAATATGACCCCATGTGATTAAGCTTTCCTGGTCAGAAGCAATCCTTCTAAATGTTCTTTTTGTTCATGGGAACCCCTGGCAGAACCAATGTGCAACCAGAAGTACTCTCAGGACAGTTTAGTCTCCCAGCTGATGGGTAGTTTCTTTTGGAAGTCTTCCTTTGTCTCCCTGCCTCATCAAATTTAAATTAAAACACATTTTTCTCACTTGTCCATACCCCTTATTTTTTTTCTCCTTATGTTATTATTTTTTTCTCTTTATTTGACTCTGCAGTGATGGATTAATGCACAATCTATGGATCTGGGTTTGAAATTCGAAGGACCCTCAATTCTGGATGTAAAGATGCTTGTGGGAGAATATGTCACTTCTTTTGGAAGAAGTCTGCTCAAGACATCAACAATATCATCAAGCAACCAATAGCTCTTACTGTTCTTTGAGGAACTCCAGTACGAGGAAGATGAAGACAAATTAATGGGAATTCAGAGAAAATCTACAAAATTGATTAAACTGGCTGGAGCTGACATACCTGTCTGAGGAGACATTTTTTTAAAAAAAGAGGGAGGAGAATTGTTTATATTGAAGGAAGGGTATGTAAGTAGTAGCAAGTGAATGACATTTAAAGAATGAAAATATAGGACGATTATCAGAAGAAACTGCTTAGCAAGGAGAGCTATTTGAATGTGAAATAACTTTCAGAAGGAGCTGGCAGAATTCACATTGAAATTAGAATGGAAATTAGAGAACCATACTGCAGTGGGAGTATGTTGAATGTACAGACCTTTTCCACTTCTCATTTCCATGATCCTTCAAATGACACAGAAGGTTGATTCTAATATTTTTAATGGGAGAGTGAAACTGAAAATACAGTATCTATTCTTCTTTTGTCACAAAAAGATTCACAGCCTTAGCTGGTGTACATTGATGTAGACCCATAGATATCAATGGAACTACAGCAATTTATATCAATTGAGGATTTGATCCTCAGTGCAGAGTTCTCATCCTATCTTGTCCTCTATGAGAAACAGAATTAATTACATGTGACACTTGTTAGTTGCCCATCCATTTCATCCTTATCCATAACAATTTTACATTCAACAACAAACTCTGTGTCCAAACCATGGGAACATCCATGAGTACTATGATGGCTCCCCAACATGCCAACCTGTTCTTGGGCCACCTTGAAGAATAATTTATGGACATAAGCACTACAAAAATCAATGATCTTCCTGAGATACGTTGATGATATTTTCATCCTCTGGACAGATGACCTAAACTTCCTCATAGTTTGCCAATACAATGTCAACAACCACCATCTGTCCATTAAACTCTCTCCGGAACACTCCCACACTAACATCCATTTCTTCGACACCACAATCAGCTTCAACAATGGAACCCTATAGATTATACACAATAAATCCATGGATCACTACATCAGCCTTCATAGTTCCAGTAACCACCCCAAACACACAAGAAATCTGTTATCTACCACAGAATATGCTCTGAGGAGAAAGTCCAGGATACAGACCTTTACACACTTAAAACCACTTTCATCAACCAAGGATACTCCACCAGAGAAGTAGATTATGTCACGGAATGGGCCACTCAAATACCCCAAGACAACTTGCTTCAATACAAAAATAAAACCTCCTCTGACTGCACCTCTCCAGTTGTCACCTACCATCCCAAACTGGAACTGATAGGGAGTATCATCTACAGTTACAACTCATATTTGATGGGAGGCCATCCTGAAAGAAATCTTTCCTGAATCTCCTCTTCTGGCCTTCAAACTACCCCCAATCACACCAATCACATCATCAGAAGCAAGCTCCCTACAGACAAGTACACACCAACTCAAAGCAGACCAGACCCTGCCAGAATAGATGCAAAACCTGTAGACATATCTCCACTGCTATCATGATCAACACCACCCCTCAACACAACTTTCAAGATCCATAGGTCCTACACATGCCTATCACAACATATGGCGAACCTCATCCATCACTCCTCATCCATCACTAAGTGCCCCCAAAACAACTATGTGGATGAAATGTGACAGTCACTACATGCTCAAAGGTACTCACACAGAAAAATGATAAAAGACAAAAACACCATATCACCTGTGGGTGAACACTTTTCACAAAATGATCACATTATATCAGACCTCAGTCCTCATCCTCAAAGGAAACCTGCAAAACAGCTTCTTCAAAAGATGAGCATGGAAGCTAAAATTCATAACTTTGCTAAATACTAAAAATCACAGACTGAATAGAGACACTAGATTTATGGCTTATTACAACAATCTATAACCCATTTAAAACCCCATATCCCCCATTTTTTTTTCTCTTTTCCCCCTGTGACTGGAGAGGTGTTAACGGGCCAGTTCACCTTGAATGGTCCCCTGAAATATGTGTTAACTACTTATGCTAAACTATCTGTTCCACCTGTATTTAGCTGTGACACGCTGAGTACATTTTCCAGAAATGAAGAAAGCTTGTCTCTCTTTCCAACAGATCTTGGTCCAATAAATGATATTACCTCACTGTCCTTTTCTCTCTAATATGCTGGGGCCAACATGGCTACAGCAACACTTCATACAACTTGTTAGTCACACCATGCACTACTGGAAGATGCTCAGATACCATGGTGATGATGGTAGTACAAGAACAAGAAACGAATAGATACTCACACATACCAGAGAGTACTGGCACAAGCAGCAGAAGGTGGATAGCATGCAACTTTCAGAGAACTAATACCCAGAATAGAGCACCAGTAAAGTATATATAAACTACATGTCATTGAGTATCCCCATCCATTTCCTATGAACTCAAATAATTATTTTTATGGCGCAGTACTCTGCCAAGTGATCATTATGGCCTGAGTTGCTTCTTTCTTAGGTTAAAAATGAATAGTCTTCATGCCCATAAATAAAATCCTTTCTAAAATACATTTTTAGTGAAACTGCTTCCAAAAGCTGTTAATGCATAGCCAAATATTAGAGAGATTCTTTGATCAGGGTATTGTAATGTGTAGCCAACATACTAATCCTGCTATGCAAAATATCTGTAGATGAAAAAGAAATATATAAGATTGTAGCTTTAAAAAATATCAGTAGAAGGCCTACATGAGCCACAATGGAAGATGTGTGTGAAGAAGTCTTCTGTTTTATGATGCAAAGCTCTTTAGCTCCACAAGTTTGTTACTCTTATAGTTGTTATGTTTCATTCCTCATAATTTAATTCCACTGACGGTGTGCAACAATAAAGGAACAACTATATTTACAATTACTCCTTGGCATTTACCTTCTTCCCAAACAATAATCTCCCTGGCCCGACCTTGACCTATAGCTAGACCTTGGCATTTAGTGATACTGTGGTTTGTGGTAGCAGTAACCGCAAAATAGGATCTTTCCAGTGGCTTCAAGCCAGAACGTTACTCACTAGCTAATGGTTGGATTGGAATGATAATAGATATGGGTGAAAAAATCCAACATTTTGTGTTTGTGTTAGTGTGAAATAAGTAAGAATAAGCAGAGAAAACTACACTAGTAGGCCATAAAAGTTTACTTTGAGCCTACAAAATGTACAGTTGTAAAATAATGCTAAGTTGTATCTGAGTGACTATGTCCACAAATATAACGTCTATGAAAGAACCATGAACATCTTTAGTTTAAAAACTGAAAAACATGCTATCTGAAACAATTCAGCCATGCGATCATGGTTTATGCTTTTTACTTCCCTCATTATACTCCTGCAAAAACCTCATTTTTACAAAATAGGGAGTCTAATTCTGCCCTCAGTTACAGCCAAGCAAAAGCACTGAAGTCATTAGGGTCATACAAGCATAAACAAAGGCAGGTTTTGACCCAGGATCTTTATTTTTAAAAGACAATTTCAACACATACAGCAGTTTCCGCATCTCTGCAAACTCCTGACGGCCATGGATATCCCTAGCAAGCCCACCTAGCAAGAAGAATAGTTAGTCTAAAACCAAAACAAATCCCTCACTCCAGGGGGATGAGTTATATATCTCCCTGGGAGGAGATATCATGGGACAGATTTTTCTACATTTAATCATGTTGAGTAGTACTTTACCAGTAGTTGAATTGATTTCAATGGGACTATTCACAAAGAAGGTATTAGTCTACATAATAAGGTCACCAGACTCTGGGACCAAGAATCTCACCTTCTATACTTCATAATTTATGATTATTGGTTCTGTCAATTAACACACCCACATCCACACCCTTTTTGCTGTGTAGCCTATGTTAACCCTGAAGCTTGTCTAAGGAAAGGGACAGATGAATCCTGGCCTACTCCTCAATCAGCCAAGTCAAAAATATAAACTATATAGGCCTGATTCACCACGGTTTTATTCCATCTTCATACCGGTATGACTCTGCTGAAATCAATGGAGTTACACTGAGATAAAACTGGAGTACTACAATAGTAATCAGAGCCTGTGTCTGGAAATTTTGGATGAGAAGACCATTTGATTTGGATGAGAAGACCTTCCAATAACTCATCTGGCATATTAAACAGGGGGTTTCTCAATCAGTAGCCTACTGTTCCATGGGTGTCCGATGATCACTGGTCAGTTTGAGCCCATCTCTATAATAAATATTTCTGAAAGCAAAATTTTGACATGGCCACAGGAAATTCAAACATCTGCTTGATTCTGATTTTTAAGAGAGAACTTAACTTACCCACCAGATTCTCACACTTTTCAATCTCAGCAACACTCATGTAAAATATAAGGTACATACAGGATTACCACTTCAACACTATCAATTTCACTGATTACCTTTCATGCTTAAAAGTCATTGTTTGTTGGGATTTCCCTTTATTAAAGGGTTTCAAAATGCTGACATACTGTTTTCAGAAATATAGCTCCTAGTTACCATATATTTCCATTAACTTTCAGCTTTCTGTTGTTGCAGTGCATGTCCGGGAGACACTTGCCAAGAGATCACACAATTTCAGTGTGCTCCAATACTAGGAAAGCTTATACATTCAATGTATTAAGCTTTCATTTTCCCAAATACAGTATATGACAACAAGTGAGACAAATACTTAGAACAAATAATACTTTTTGTTCTCAGGGATGCATTTTCCAGTAGTTTTAAATTGTTGTGATACCTTAGAATATAAAACAATATTTTGAATATAGGCATGTTTTCATTTTATAGGAGATCTATGTCCAACCAAAAGTTGCTAATCATAGCTATGATGTCCAAGCTTAAAAAAAAAAAAAAAGTAATTCCAGCTGGTTACAAATAACAACACTAAGTTTTTATTGTAAAATATTTTGAATGGATATTCTAAGTATGATAAAAAGATAGACTACCTCAGAACATGAAAAAGACTTTGATTAAATATTTTTGATTACCTTCATATGCTATAAAAGTTGTTCTTAGGCATTTTCTTTAACCATTATGCAAATATGTCAACTTATTAATTATTCAAAATAGGCAATACATTAGTAATCAGGATCCCCCATTACAAATCTGACCTTTAATTGAATTCTATAGAAAGAGACTGTGAAAAATGAGCCTCTTGATTTATGCTAAGAATAAAGGTTAAAAAGCGTTTTCCTAGTAGATCTAATTTTTGTCATTATTGGCTGAGCAGAAATATTGAAATAAAAAACTTTGTTTCCCAAGTCAAACTCTTGTGGTTATGGTTGTTGTTCTTGTTGCTGTTTTAGGTTTTGCTTTCGTTTTGGGGGGGTTTTTTTGCTTGTTTTTTTGGAGAGGCCAATTCCAGAAAAAAAAAAGTTCAGTTTTGTATGGTTAGTAGTCAAGTGATTTTAAAAATTATGCAATTAATAAAATTAATTGTGATTAATCACACAATTAATCATGCTGTTAAACAATAAGAGAATACCATTTATTTAAATATTTTTGGATGTTTTCTACAGTATCAAATATATTGATTTCAATTACAACACAGAATACAAAGTATACAGTGCTCACTTTATATTTATTTTTATTACAAATATTTGTAAAAAACAAAGGAAATAGTATTTTTCAATTCATCTAATACAAATACTGTAGCACAATTTCTTTATCTTGAAAGTTGAACTACATATGTAGACTTATATGCAAAAAATAACAGCATTCAAAAATAAAACAATGGAAAACTTTAGAGCTTACTAGTCCACTCAGTCCTACTACTTGTTCAGCCAATCACTCAGACAAACAAGTTTGTTTGCATTTGCAGGAGATAATGCTGCCCACTTCTTGTTTACAATGTCACCTGAAAGTGAGAACAGGCATTCATGTGGCACTGTTGTAGCTGGTGTCACAAGATATTTACGTGCCAGATGTGCTAAAGATTCATACATCCTTTCATGTTTCAACCACCATTCCAGAAGACATGCGTCCATGCAGATGATGGGTTTTGCTTGATAATTCAAAGAAGTGCAGACCGACGCATGTTCATTTTCATCATTTGAGTCAGATGCCACCAGCAGAAGGTTGGTTTTCTTTTTTTGGTGGTTCAGGTTCTGTAGTTTCCACATCGGAGTGTTGCTATTTTAAGACTTCTGAAAGCATGCACCACACCTTGTCCCGCTCAGATTTTGGAAGGCTCTTCAGATTCTTAAACCTTGGGTCAAGTGCTGTAGTTATCTTTACAAATCTCACATTGGTACCTTCTTTGCGTTTTGTCAAATCTGCAGTGAAAGTGTTCTTAAAATGAACATGTGCTGAGTCATCATCTGAGACTACTATAACATGAAATATATGGCAGAATGCAGGTAAAACAGAGCCGGAGACATACAATTCTCCCCCCAAGGAGTTCAGTCACAAATTTAATTAAACCATTATTTTTTTAACAAGCATCATCAGCATAGAAGCATGTCCTTTGGAATGGTGGCCGAAGAATAAAGGGGCATACAAATGTTTAGCATATCTGGGATTTAAATACCTTGCAAAGACCGGCTACAAAATTGCCACATGAACACTTGTTCTCGCTTTTAGGTGACATTGTATATAAGAAGTGGGCAGCATTATCTCCTGTAAATGTAAACAAACTTGTTTGTCTTAGCGATTGGTTGAATAAGAAGTAGGACCTAGTGAACTTGTAGTCTCTAAAGTTTTACATTGTTTTGTTTTTGAGTGCAGTTACGTAACAAAAAAATCTATATTTGGAAATTACACTTTCACGATAAAGAGGTTGCACTACAGTATTTGTATAAGGTGAAATGGAAAATACTATTTATTTTGTTTATCATTTTACAGTGCAAATATTTATAATAAAAAATAACATAAAGTACACGTTGTAGTCTGTGTTGTAATTGAAATCGATATATTTGAAAATATAGAAAACCACAAAAATATTTAATAAAATTGAATGGGTATTCTATTGTTTAACAGTGCGCTTAATACTGCTTAATCGTGCTTAATTTTTTAAATCACAATTTTTTTGAGTTAATCATGTGAGTTAACTGCGATTAATTGACAGCCCTAGTTAGTAGTAAAACAAATAAAAGGTCATTAAAGTAGTGATATGATAACTGTAGAAATGTCACTGGTTTGGAAAAAAAATGTTAACTCTCTTTCATTTCCATTATCTAAGTTATCCAACTGGCTTCATGATCACATAATTCTTGCTTAACCTTATTATCCAAAAGTCTTAACTTATTATCCAAAGATTAACTCACCATATAAAATAATGATCATTGTACTGGTAGAAAAACTGATAGAAAGACACCAAAACAAGTGAAGAATGAGACAACATTGCAAGGATGTTTATGGTCCTGATTAATATTTGGTTTTCTTTTCTTAGTTTTAATAATTCTTGCTTAGCAATGATGTGCATATACTGCAATTATATCTTCACACAGAGTCTTCTTTCTCATAATTCTCAGATTAAAAATAGAAAACCAGTTAGTATGAATTGAACAGATTAGGAAACTTTTGTCAGAGTAACTAAGGATTTAGGAGGGTGATGAGGAAGATGTTTGGAGACACTAAGGAAGGGGTTGTGTATTTCTCTGGTTGCATAAAGCTAGAAGTAAAATAATAGTATTTTCCCCTGTGAATACTATAGTGTAAAGTCTGGGAATGAGCTCTTCTATGTTTCTTTCCAGGAGACAGAACAATCAAAATAGAAACAGCTACTGAGGAATACATTGC
The DNA here is from genome assembly GCF_013100865.1 of Trachemys scripta elegans. Taxonomy (NCBI): domain Eukaryota; kingdom Metazoa; phylum Chordata; order Testudines; family Emydidae; genus Trachemys; species Trachemys scripta. The sequence continues at coordinate 183,310,776 of NC_048299.1, forward strand.
AATGCTCGTTAGAAAGTGACAGATCTGAGAAAATCTCATTTATAAGACTAACTAAGTGCCTACATTTGAACAATTTGGGTAGCTCTGTATTGAAATATATTCCAACAATGATTAAAGGACTGTAAGAATATAATAGCAATGAGTGTTTTGATATTATTAGTTTGCAATCACCTACAGTTACTTATCTATTCTTAGTTATTTATTACTTATTCAAGTTATATTTAAAGGGCTGATTCTCCACTGCCGGTCATGTTGTGTGGTCAGCTACATGTATGGAAAATGAGCGCAAAGTGTGTGGAAAGTGCTCCCACCAGGGCTAGTGAGTGGAGAGTATGGGAATGTTTCTCACACATTTTATATTCGCTTTGCAATTACCATGCAAAGCATTGGAGGATCAGGTCAAAAGTTTCTATCTATTGCTCTGGGTGTTTTCACAATAATTAACAAATGGAAAATATCACAAGCAAAATCAACATAAATAACAAGACCGTTTGCAATTTAATACCATGTATTTTCATACTACGCTGATATTCATCACATTTTATCAGTTCCCCTTAAAAAGAGATGAGCTTTAGAGTGGGTTTCTAAAGATTAGCAGTTCCAGATTCTTGCAGACCAGGACGTGACTGAGGAAGAATGTGGGCTAGAGTCTCACAAAGTCCCCCTTACATCGCTCTAGCAGTGCAGAAGGGACTGACTCCAAGTGGCTGTCAATTTAATTATAATGTAATGTAAATGGCTGTAAATGGCCATGGCATAAATGACATTCTGGCCCAGAGAGTTTCAATGGCTTGCCAAATGTTACCTGTTGTTATGAAAGAGGCTAATGGCTCCCCCATGAAGGATTATTGTTGTAACCCAGGGCGAAAAATTTAACAATGCAATGCTGGTAACTGCACCCTAAGACTCATTAGGAATTTGGGGATGTTAATGGCCAGGCTGCTGTTCAGCCAGAACAATTCAGTTGTACAGAGGCTTGGATTAGGTATCCCCTGCCCAGGGCTGGAGGTAGAATAGAGGTTGTGTTCATCTGGAAGCACTCTGGGAGTGAGAGACAACAGAGCCTCTCTTGGGACAGGGCAAGGTGCCAGGCAGGGCCGGCTCCAGGCGCCAGCCGAGCAAGTTCATGCTTGGGGCGGCAGATTTTACAGGGCGGCATTCCGCCCAATCCTAGGGCAGCATGGCCGCTTTTTTTGTTCGTTTTGTTTGCCGATTCAGCCGCCCCATAGGGGGCAGTGGCGTGGAGGAGGGGAGCGCCCTGCTGGGAGCGGGCTGCGCTCTCGTCTGCCCCAGCCGGTGCCAGGTCTGTAGCAAGCCTGGCAGGGCAGCCCGTGTCCTTCCCTCCCCACCGACCGGAGCGGCGCGGAGCCCTACCGGCAGGCAGCGCAGCTGTTCGGACCGTGTGGCGAGCACCCCGCTGAAGCCCTGGCCACCCCCCTTCTCTCTCTCCCCCCACTAGCCACTTCCCTCCATTAGCCGGGGCACATCTACAGCGCAGGGAGTCCCCCTGCACCCTGGCTCCGGCCGTGCCGCAGATTTTTTTTTCCCCCCTGTTTTGCTGCTCCAGCCGCTCCGCAGGTTTTTTTTTTCTTTTACTTTGCCGTTCTGACCGCCCCAATTTTTTTTTTTTTTCTTTTGCTTGGGGCAGCAAAAAAGCCAGAGCCGGCCCTAGTGCCAGGCCTGAGACTTTTGCTAAAGGGGGGTTCTTTGGGTACTATTTGCTACATTCCCTCCTTCCCACCTCCACTTCAGAAAACAGGATTGCACTGGGAAAATATCTGGCTCCCGTGTCACCAATCTCTGCTCCAAATAGAAAATTGTTTTGTGGGGTCCCAGCAATCTGCTACCATTAAAACTAGTCAGGCCTTTCATCCGGTATTAAACAGATGGTCCTGTTTTTCCACGGTTTGTCCCTTATCTGGTACTCTGACAAACCCAGATGTGGATTAGTTTATCGGACAGGGGACACGCTTTTGAAGAGCATGCTGCTCTGCTCCTGCCAGCATGATTTTGCACACATGGTCACACCAGCAGGGATGGAGTGGCACACTCTTTAAAATGGCACATGCTGTGCAGCGTGACCACACACACTGTGTGTCTGAGTTCATGCCAGCAGAAGCAGGGTTACACCAGCAGGGGCAGATTCGTGCCATTCCTGGAAATACCAGAATGTCCAGTATTTCAGGAATGTGTGAGTGACCACCATAATTTAAGCCCCAGTCATGAAAACATTTACACATGTGAATAGTTCTTTTGAGTTCAATTGGACTACTCAAATGCAAAAAGACCCTCATGGGCACAAGGGTATGGAAGAGTTACAAAGCAATCTCACAAAAATGGGTGACTGCATGACAAAAGGGCAGATAAAATTAATTTGTGATAAGCACAAAGTAATGCATATTGGAAAAAATAATCCCAACTACACATACAAAATGACGGGGTCTAAATTAGCAATTACCGCACAAGAAAGCTATTTTGGTGTCGTGGATAATTCCCTGAAAACACCTGTTCATTGTGCAGTGGCAGTCAAAAAAGCTAACAATGTTAGGACCCATTGGACCGGATAAATAATGAAACAAAAAATATCATAGTGCCACTATATAAATACATGATACATCCACATCTTGAATACTGCATGCAGTTCTAGTCAACCCAGCTAAAAAAAAAGATATATTAGAGTTGGAAAAGGTACAGAGAAAGGCAACAAAAAGTAATTCCATTGACATCAATGATGATGGGTAAGTGTTTACCCAGTGTGAATGAGGGTTGCAAAATCTAGCCCTCTGACAGTATCCTATGTTTTATGAAAACAAACTGCAGTTCCAAAATATGTATTACAGAGGGGAAAAAATCAACAGACAGACAATCAATGAAACCCATGGCCCATGAAATATTGCTCACTGGTATTTAGGTGAAGTCACTGAGATTAACACATATTGAGTAAAGCAAGCAGGATATATCCCTGTAAGTTCTCTTCCTCACCTGTTTAAAATATTTATTTTAAAATTTTGCAGAGTCATCATTGGGGTTGTACGGAATGTAAAGCAGCACAGAATTCTGCCCATACTTAAGAGTAAATTAACCTAGAAGGAAGGATGTTGTGACTTTCAAAGACAATTGTCCACAGAATTGCTTATAAAAACTGGTATCAGAGAGAGTTGAATTTTCCTCCTGAGGGATATCCCTAGTGTGTGTGTGGAAGGTCAGACATTGTCTGAGGATATTGTTTGCTATTTCTCACACCTATATGCGGAGCTAGTCACTGCTAGTGCTGCTCGCTGCTATTGCTGAGGGCTGACTGGTAGCATCTGCTGCTCTTGAGCACTATACAGTTCTAATCTTCAATGTCTAAATAAGCAGTGCAGAAATTATAATCATTATCAGTAGAGAACTTCTGGATCACAATATGTCAGATGGGCGGCTGTATATCTTACGTATTAAAATATTAGATAAATGACAAAAGCAAGAGTTAGAAGGGGAAAACTTCATATTATTGCAAGTTGTGGCAAATGGCTCTTTACATACTTCAGCTAAAGGGAAATATTTCAAATGCACCAAAGGAATTTAGAAGCACAACTATCACTGACTTTCTAGGGTAAGGATTTGTGCTCTTAAATCCTTAGATGCTTTTGAAAATCTCCCATTAAATAATTGTTATATACTTGCTGTAACGGGGCAGCCCCGCCCCGCCCCGCCCCGCCCTGCACTAGCCCCAGCGGCGTCAGACCAGTAGCTCTGACGGAGGAAGTCCCGCCCCGTTCGTACTGGGCATGCTCCAGAGGCTCACTGAGTATAAAAGGAGGGAACTCAGCTAAGTTGGGGCTGGCGGCCGCAGGGGAAGGACCTAACTGGGAAGCTCCTGCAGAGGACCAGCCGACGCTCTTGAAGCTGCCAGGAACAGAGGCTTCTACAGGCCGGCACGAACCCCTACTGCAGGAGGAACCAGGGGAGGCGATGGATCCGGGAGACCTGCGGAGAACCCTTGGATCCATGGGTGACCCCAACTCCCAAGCCGGTAGGAAGCGACCCAGGGGAGGTGATGGACTGGTACCTTGACCCCGGTAAGCCTCAGCATGTTTCAGTAGGACCCCCCTGCTGAGCCAGTAGTAAGGCCCTAGGGCCCTGCAACCCGGGGCAGTTATATGGATTCCGGCCACTAGGCTGTGCTGCCCTGTAATGAGGGGCGTAAACCCTAACACGTGGTGGAGAATGCAGGCAGAGATCCAGGTCTGCTGAAAGGTCCGTGAGAACAGGGTTTAACCGTGGGAACCCCATTAAACCCCAAGATGGAGACAGAGAAGCTCCTAAAGGGGATGCTGGAACGGCAGCAAGAGCAGGCAGCCCAACAGCAGCAACAACAGGTGCAGATGATGCGGCAGATGGCCAGCCAGCAGCAGCTGCTGATATCCCAGCATCAAGAGCACCAGCAGCAGCTCCTCCGGGACTTGGCAATCCAACACCAGGTGCAACAAGAACGCCTGGTGAAGCAGATGGCCACACTATTACACCCGTCAGGAGCCACAGCCCCCGTACCTGCTGGGGCCGGACCCAGGGAGAATGTAGGGGCGTTGCCGGTACGCCTCACTAAGATGGGGCCAGAGGACGACCCAGAGGCGTTCCTGGTGACCTTCAAATGGGTGGCGACCGCTGCCAGGTGGCCCCCTAAGCACTGGGCCACCTTACTAGCCCCCTATTTGACAGGACAGGCCCAGGTTGCCTACCGTAGCCTCGACCCTCGGGAGGTCCTGGAATACACCCAGGTGAAGGCGGCCGTATTGGACCACACCGGCATTAGCTTGGAGACCTATTGCCAATGCCTCCGCAAAGAACAGTACCTTTCTGGCCCAATGGATAGGGGACTATTGTTTGAGGTGGTTGAACCCGGAAGGCTTAACCGGACCCCAGGTAGAGGAGATGGTGGCGCTGGAGCAGTTTACCCAGATGCTGCCCAGAGGAGGAAGGGCCTGGGTACGCTGGCATCGACCAGCAACCCTCTCAGCGGCAGTGACCTTGATGGAAGACTACTTATCCGCCGAGGGGACCGAGGCGACACCCTGGGCAGCAGGAAGCTATGGACAAAGGGGCGGACTGGGCAAAGGAAATCCCCAGAGAGCAGAGGCTCGGGAGCCACCTTCCGGCGCCCGTCCCGTGACCCCGAAGCTCCCCAGTTCAGAGCCCAGACACAGGGACCCGCTCCCAAGAGAGAGAGGGAGCCCACCGAGTGGAGGCCCGGGACCCGCCACGGCCCAAGAGGGGTGCTGGGAGTGCGGACAAGAGGGGCACTTTCGGCGGGATTGCCCGTTTATGGACTGCAATTATGGACAAGCCTGGATCGCCGGAAGAAGGGCCCGTAAGAGAGAACTGGGAAAGCTCGTGGGCCCCGTCCGGGTCGAGGGGATCCTCACCAATGCCCTCATGGACTTGGGGTGCAGCCAGACCCTCATACATGGTCCCCAGCCTCAAACTCTCTGACACCCAGATACATCTACAATGTGTACATGGGGACATCCTCCCTTACCCCTCGGCCTGGGCGAAGATAGAAGTCTGCCCCCGGGAGGGGGGCCTTCGTGTGGGTGTGGCCCCCAGATTGGCCTACCCGGTAATCGTGGGACGAGCCTGGCCGGGCTTCGGGGAGATTCTCCGGAGGTACCAACCGCCCGACCCATGAACCGATGGGTTGAGGCTCCCACGAGTGGGGCTGCTCAGACGCACGCCACGGGATGACCCCAGAGAAGGGACATCGGCACCGGGAGAGCCCCCCGCGACCAACCCCCCTGTAAGGCCCCGGTCAGTCGAAGATGCTCAAATGGAACTGGAACGGGATGTGGACTTTGTGCAAGAACAGAGAGAGGACCCGACCCTAAGTAGGGTCTGGGAGCAGGCCACCAGCCTTGGTCCCGACGAAGGCTCGACCCCTGGGCCCCCACAGGGTCCACGCTTTGAGATATGGCAAGATCGCCTGTATCGGGTAGTGCAAGAACCGCAGGCCCAGGAGACATTCTATCAGCTATTGGTCCCTCAGAGGCTGCAACAAAGCCTCCTCCGTCTAGCCCACGCTAACTCCTGGGCTGGGCACCTGGGGCGGGAGAAGACTCTCCAGAGGATAGCTCATCGGTTCTTCTGGCCTGGCATACACGGGGAGGTGCGAGACTACTGCGCGTCTTGCCCGGAATGCCAACTGGCGGGACCAAAAGATGTGGCCTGTGTACCCCTGATCCCTATGCCAGTCGTCGGCATACCCTTTGAAAGGATTGGAATGGATCTGGTTGGACCCCTGGACAGAAGTAAGACAGGAAACCACTTCATCCTAGTGGTAGTGGACTACACGACGTGTTACCCTGAAGCCATACCCCTGAGGACAGCCACAGCACTGGCAATCACTACTGAACTAGTGAAGATTTTTGCTAGAGTCGGCGGAAATCCTGACGGATCAGGGCATGAACGTGTCCTCTAAACTCATAGCGGAATTGTGCCGCCTCCTCCATATACGAACCCTCCGGACGTCTGTCTATCATCCCCAGACAGACGGCCTGGTGGAACGTTTCAACGGTACACTCAAATCCATGTTAAGGAAGTTCATGGAGGAGGACCCTACGCGTTGGGATACCCTGTTGCCAGCCCTGCTGTTCGCCATCAGGGAGGTACCCCAGGCATCGACGGGTTTTTCACCCTTGGAACTCCTGTATGGCAGGCAGCCCCAGGGGATCCTTGACCTCCTGAAGGAGGAATGGGAAGCCCAGGAGACCCGAGTCCTCGGGACCACCCAATATGTGTTGAAACTCCGAGAACAGCTACGAACTCTAGGTGTGTTCGCCCGGGAGAACCTGATACAGGCACAAGCGAACCAAGAACGCCTCTACAACCGAGGAACTAGGGGACGGAGTTTCGGCCCCGGGGATCGGGTGTTGCTTTTGTTGCCATCGGCCGAATCAAAACTGCTAGCCAAATGGTAGGGACCCTACGAGGTAATCCGGAGGATTGGACCAGTAGACTACAAGGTCCGGCTACCGGGGCGACGGAGGGAGACGTGCTTATACCATGTAAATCTTCTGAAGGCCTGGAAGACTAGGGAAGCCCTGTTCATCAGCCCATCCACCCCAGAATCAGAACTCGGACCTCTAGTAGGGGACCCCCAGGACCCAAGGCCGGGGACATTAGGGGTGGGTCTCGCCCCTATACAGAGAGATCAAATACAGCAATTGACAGGGGAGTTCCCCAATGTTTTATCTGCCCACCCTGAACGAACTGCCCTGACAAGTCATCATATAGCAACCACTCCAGGTCAGAAGGAAAGAGACCACCACCAGCCGTTACCCCGGAAGATGTGGGACACCGTCCAAAAGGAGCTGGAGACAATGCTGGAGATGGGGGTTGTGGAGGAATCAAAGAGCGAGTGGCGCAGCCCCATCGTCTTAGTCCCAAAGTCTGACGGGACTACCCGTTTTTGTATTGACTTCCGAAAAGTCAATGCCATCTCCCGCTTCGATGCATATCCAATGCCGTGGGTGGACGAATTGTTGGAGCGGCTCGGGGAAGCAAGGTACTTATCAACCTTAGACCTAACCAAGGGATACTGGCAGATCCCCCTCACTCCAAACTCCTGGGAGAAGACTGCCTTCGCAACAGCATTCGGCCTCTTCCAATTTATAACGATGCCGTTCGGGCTACACGGAGCCACGTCTACATTCCAGCGGTTGATGAATAAGGTCTTACAGCCCCATGACCAGTATGCGGCAGTGTATATAGATGACATCGTAGTCTATAGCGACAACTGAGAGGACCACCTACATCATCTGGCCAGGGTGTTACAGGCTCTTAGATCAGCCAGCCTTACAGCCAACCCAGCGAAGAGTCACCTCGGGCAAGAGGAGGTAACCTACCTCAGATATACAGTAGGGGGTGGGAAACTGACGCCTCTAATCAGCAAAGTGCAAGCCCTCAGAGAAGTACCCGTCCCCAAGACGAAGAAGCAAGTGCGCCAGTTTTTGGGCCTAGCTGGATATTACCGCCGCTTCGTGCCAGACTTTGCATCCATAGCCCCCCCCCCCCGTCTGGCCTTACAAAGAACTCACAGCCTCCGCAAATGCAGTGGTCGGAAGAGTGCAATAAAGCTTTTGAAGCTCTGAAAGAACAACTCACTCATGAACCGGTCCTGCGACACCCAGATTTTTCAAAAGAATTTATACTTCAGACAGACGCCTTGGAAGTAGGTCTGGGGGCTGTCCTCTCCCAGGAGTTGGATGGGGAAGAACACCCAATACTGTATTTAAGCCATAAACTGTTCCTCCGGGAACAACGGTACTCCACAATAGAGAAAGAGGCTCTGGCAGTGAGATGGGCCATCGATGCCCTACGTTATTATCTGTTGGGGAATAACTTCAGTCTGATCACAGACCATGCCCCCTTACAATGGATAAATAGTATGAAGGACGCAAACCCCCGGATACTACGTTGGTACCTCTCGCTGCAACCCTATGACTTCCACATATTTCATTGCCCGGGTAAGGCGCACATTAACGCAGACTTCTTTTCCAGACAGGGGAAGGAGGGGGGGCGGACCAACCAGAGGGATCCCTCTTAAGGGGGAGGGTATGTGACGGGGCAGCCCCGCTCCGCACTAGCCCCAGCGGCATCAGACCAGGAGCTCTGACAGAGGAAGTCCCTCCCCATTCGTACTGGGCATGCTCCAGATGCTCACTGAGTATAAAAGGAGGGAACTCAGCTCAGTCGAGGCTGGTGGCCGCAGGGGAAGGACCTAACTGGGAAGCTCCTGCAGAGGACCAGCCAACGCTCTTGAAGCCACCAGGAACAGAGGCTTTTACAGGCCGGCACTAACCCCTACTGCGGGAGGAACCAGGGGAGGCAACGGATCCTGAGACCCGCGGAGAACCCTGGGATCCAAGGGAGACCCCAACTCCCAAGCCGGTAGGAAGCGACCGGGGGAGGTGACAGACTGGATCCCGGTAAGCCTCAGTGTGTTTCGGTAGGACCCCCCTGCTGAACCAGTAGTAAGGTCCTACGGCCCTGCAACCAGGGGCGGTTATATGGACTCTGGCTGCTAGGCCGTGCTGCCCTGTAACGAGGGGCGTAAACCCTCACACAAGGGTTTATCCTATAGACTCTGGCCACTAGGCCGTGCTGCCCTGTAACGAGGGGCGTAAACCCTCACACTTGCTAACAGTGAAGTCTTCATATAATAATTTCTCTCTTTGTAAAACATGCCACTTTTACTTTGAAGTAACACAATGTAATGATTTATTCATATAAATAGCCCCATAATCTTGTGATATATTTCTGGCATAGTTATAGCCGAATAATTATACTGTTATAGCTATAATGAAATAAGCTCCCTATGTGGACACACTATTCTGGAATAAAAATTATTCCAGAATAATTATTCTACTATATCTATGCTGGTCAATTTCCCTGTATATACAAGCCATGAATCACTTTTGATAAACTGGGGCCTAAACTTGCATCTTTGATTGTCACAAGTATCTCATTTGACTACCCTGGGACTTCCTGTGTGAGTATAGCCTAAGGATTAGACCCATAAAGCCTGAATCTCAGAGAGTCTGATCACCCTCAATTCCTACTGACTGTTGCTAGATCCCAGCACCCTGCTGGATCACACTCCTTATTTGTACCACAATACTTGTTCAGTACATAAATGTATCTAACTATGTTATTAGTCAACTGACACCATAATTAGTTAACAAATAAAAAATATATTTGAAATAAAATATGGAAGTATGGCAATCATTTTAACGTTTAGGATTTTAACACAGTTGTATTCCTGTTTCTATTGCCAAGTGTATTTACCTTAACTTTGTAAATGTGCTGTCATATCTCAGTGCAACAACCTAGTGAAATAAACATGCAACAACATAAGGAGTGTGATTTTTGTGACGTGTTTTTCACTGCTACCATCTGTGTTTTTTATTTTCCGTAAATCAGCTATTCAGTTCTATTACACTGCAGACATGACATTTTGTGAAACTGCTTCATGATTCTGTTAAATAGGAACAACTGGTAGCCAAGAAAATTAACTGGCCAATTTACAACTAGTGGCTTATATGACAAAAACATAAACTGACTGAGCAGAAATGAAAACTGCAATGTAAAGTAGCTACAGCAATTTTCAGTACTTCAGCAACACAGAAACTGTGAGGGAAAACTTTTATATTGCAGGAATTGAAACAAATAATAGAACAGCATCATTTTAAATCTGCAAGTACATTTGATTACAAAATGTAGATAGGTATAAATGGAATCTCATCCAGACGTAAGAGCAGACAGCATTACAAAAAAAAAAAACCACTGTCCTGTGATGGATTTCTAGGGACCCTTTTATAAAGTGGCTAAAAATGTTCACAGATTTTTGAACCAAGAGGATGATGCAAAGAAAAGTGGTTCCAAGGGGAGGGTAATACAGGTGAGACACCCATAGCAGCATCATAGCCATGTGATAGGTACAGAATCATAAGAACAGCCATAGTGGATCAGACCAATGGTCCATCTAGCCCAGCATTCGGTCTTCTGACAGTGGCCAGTACCAGAGCTTCAGGGAGAGTATACAGAACAGGGCAACTTAGGAGAGAACCTTCTATCTTCTCCTCCCAGCTTCTAGCAGTTTGAGATTTTAGGTTGCCCTGAGCATCAGGTTACATCCCTGACTAGGGTGACCATATTTCCCAAGAGGAAAATGGGACATTAAATAAGGTTGGCCTGAGCCCTCCCAGTGCCCTGCCGCAGTCCTGGCTCTAGCCTCTTGCCTGAGTCCCCCTGTGCAGGGCTGGCATGAGTGACTCACCCAAGCCTCCACCCTAGCACGGAGCTGGGGCTGGCATTACTGCTCACCCAAAACCTGCCTGGCGTCACTGCACCTGAGCCCTGCCTGCCCCCTGTGCAGGGCTGGGGCTGCCGTCTCTGCTCACCCGAACCCTGCCTGCACCTCCCCCTCCTCCCAAGACCTGCCTTCCCCCACTGCAAGGGACTGGCATTGTCACTCACCCCACATTCCTCAGTATACCACTTTTTTGACAAAATTGGGCATTTGTCCCGTTTGCTCTTGCCAAGTGATTAAATGCTGGGAACAAATGCTGGCTTTTGCCAGAAAAGTCCGGACGGCCGAGACAGGGTTTAAAAAAGGACTGTCCCAACCAAAACAGGATGTACAGTCACCCAATCCCTGACCCTCTGTGCTAATAATCATTGATGGACCTATCCTCCAACCATATCTAGTTCTTTTTTTTTGGCGATCATAACATCCCATGGCAATGTGATCCATGGGTTAATTGTGAGTTGTGTGAAAAAGTATTTCCTCGTTTGTATTAAACCTACTGCCTATTAATTTCATCGGGTGATCCTTAGTTTTTGTATTCTGGGAAAGGATAAATTACACTTCTCCATTCAGCTTTTCTACACCAGTCATGATTTTATGACCTCTGTCATATCTCCCCTTAGTCTTTTTTCTAAGCTGAACAGTCCTTCCAGTTTTTAGTTTCTTCTTGTATGGGAGCCATTCCATATCCTTGATCATCTTTGTTGCCCTTCTCTGAACTTTTTCCAGTTCCACGGCCAACCAAAAATACTGTCTCAAGAGCTTTACTTTATATAGGGTAAAACGGATTTATTTGGGTTTAGACCCCATTGGGAGTTGGGCATCTGAGTGCTATAGACAAGCACACTTCTGTGAGCTGTTTTCAGGTAAACCTGCAGCTTTGGGGCAAGTTATTCAGACCCTGGGTCTGTGCTGGAGCACATGGGAGTGTCTGGCTCAGCAAGACAGGGTGCTGAAGTCCTGAGCTGGCAGGGAAAACAGGAATAGAAGTAGTCTTGGTACATTACGTGGCAGCTCCCAAGGGGGTTTCTGTGATCCAACCCGTCACACCACGTAGGCTGATGAATGAAAAAGTATTTATATTGCTACAATTTTTATTGTATTTTAAATACTCTTCCATAAAATTTGTACCTATAGATAGTGAAACATCTGATTCTGTTCTCCCAATTACCCTGCTATTTTTTTCAAGAAATGGCATATTTTTGTAAATTTTATTTTAGTCAGGCTTGTCTGATTTTTCAAAGAAAAAGGTTTTTGATCCTGGAAACATAGGTTCTAATTTCATTCTGAAAATAGAAACTTTATTGTAAAAAGTAAAAAAGGGAAATGAAGAAAGCATCAATGTTCTTGTTATGCCTGTTAATTCTATAGTAGTCTGTTTTCTATCTAGAAGCCTGGAGGACAAGGTAAATGGGTGGAGTCATTGGTGGTTGGAGAGAAGAGCATGGCTAGTGGGTGCAATCAACTGGCATTGGATGTTGAAAAGAGGGGAGTGGGTGAAGTTTTGAACTGATGTGGTGTTTGCTAGCCTCTTAAAACTTCTGAAAGGTGATCGAGACTGGCTAACATGGTTCTAGATAAATCTCTTATTTTTCAGTCTTCACAATGTTGAATTCATTAGCTGGTCATTTCTCATTCTAACTGTAGTAAATGAAAAGTTTCTGATCAATACTACAAACCAATGATTAATGTTTAGTGTTGACCAAATATCAGCCTATATTTCCATGCCTGTAATTGAAGGAAGTAGTAGGAAACAAGTGATTGAACAGATTGAAGCAATGAAAATAGATAATATTTTTGAATCACTAAAACTATGTATCAAATATGTATCAAACTGTCCTATTTCACAATTGGAACCCATGACCTTTGTGAGGCTAATGTGGATTATGCTATTTTCTTTGAGGCGGGGGAGAGGTTTGTGGTCAAGGACATAGATCACCAATTGTGGTTTTTCCCTTCCTTCATCTGCTATCAGTGGGGACCTTTTGCTGTCCCAAGGTAGGAGTTCAGGAACTATAGCTATCCCTGAGGGAAGTGTGATAGTCACCCAGTTCCTCATACCTAATCCTTAAATACATCATGCATTTCACCAGTCTGTGCACCAAAGAACACTCTCCCACCATAGAATTCTAGCCCTTTTACTTCAGGGATTCAATTTTATTTAAAAGATATCATTCAAAATAAAACAGATCAACAAAAGTTCAACATATCAATCATATCTTTTCCCCTACAATATTACATTCTGCCGCCCCATATGAGGAGGAGTCAAAGTGAACCTCACTGCATCCTTCTCCTTCCTAGTTTGCTCCCTGCAGGATTGCACTTCACAGACCATCTGCCTGGGAGTCACTTCTGAACTGGGTTCTTTCCCCTGACCAAGAACTCTTTTTTTTTTACAGCTCTCACTAGCAACTGAGCTCTTGCTGATTGTTATGAGGACCAGGTGATCTCCCAGCAATCACTTGATTCCCACCTTCACAGCATCATCTGGGAGGGAGCTGATTAACCACAGGTAGGATTGGGCCCAATTGCCCTTAAATTCAGCCACTCTTTGATGGGGGGACTGTAGCCAAAGGGTTTCTATCTGCAGAACACGTGAAGTGAGTATAATGCTTCTAAATTTCTGCAACACTTCAAAGTCAAAAATTGGTCCTTATAGAGATGCAGTCCCTCAAAAATTTTATAAATACGTTTAACACTAACTACTTCTTTTTTTCTCACTCTGACATATTACTAATGTTCTTTTTTTCTCTTGTTTCATTCACTTATAGGCTCAGTGCTTTTTATTCTGCTTTGCAGCAGCCTCACCATTGCCACCAACTGCAGCAAAGAGTTAAGAAGAATTATATGAGAAAAGATAGTGAAGCAAAGATGCTAAAGTTTGACAGTTTGCAATTCCACACCCAATGAAATCTCTGCAAAAGTTTTAGTGTCACATGGATAGCAAATACTTCCCTACCCATTAAACTCTTGTGCATAAATGCGACATGATCAGCTACTATATATATCTATATCAGTCTAGATACTTATATGACACTCACTACCATAGTAAGGTGCTAATGCAATGCCTACTGGGACTGTCTGAGCAAATTATAAAATACAGTTTATCACGTTACAGATGACCTGCTCCTGATGGGGGGGAGTTATCCCCTGTTGTATTGAACTGGGTAAAATGATTGCATCAGCTACACCTCAAAGGTGAACTTTGCTTTGTGGAGCCTTATCCCAAGACCTCTCATTGCGATGAGGGGGGATCCACGGTGGGAAGCTCATCATCACAGTACCACCGAAAACCCTTCCCCTCATCAGCTACTCTTTACTAACCTCAGCTACAAAAGACATTTGATAGAAGAAGATACCAGTTCCTGCAGTCAGATGCTGATACCAACGCATCTTCATAAGTTATTAGCAGTTAAACCGCAATCCCAGCCAAGAGGTCAGGTCAATGGCCTTATGGAGTACCACAGAACTGGAAGTGCTACATACTTGTAGAACTCTCTCAAGCACAAGATTTAATTAAGTGGTGTCTCTTTTTCTTGAAGAACAGTAAACAGTCTGGAAGTGTTTCTTCACTTCAGTTACCTTGCTCTCTTAGTCACTTGTGCAATTTATTTTACTGACTTAATCGCTCTTGAAATCACATTAACTATCCAACAGCTTTAAAAGCTAACACTCCGAAACACTGTAGCATATTTTAAATTATAACTCTCCTACTTTCAATTTGACTCTTCAAATTAAGTTGTAAGATCTTTGGGCAGGCACCTTGCCTTCTGTCAAGGCTGCTTCCCCATTTTGAACTTTAGGGTACAAATGTGGGGGCCTGCATGAAACTTCTAAGCTTAACTACCAGCTTAGATCTGGTCCGCTGCCACCACTGTCGATGCTAATTCCCTTCCCTGGGTAGCCTTGAGAGACTCTTCACCAATTCCCTGGTGAATACAGATCCAAACCCCTTGGATCTTAAAACAAGAAGAAATTAACCATTCCCCCTCCTCCCTTCCACCAACTCCTGGTGGATCAAGATCCAACCCCCTTGGATCTAAAAACAAGGAAAATCAATCAGGTTCTTAAAAAGAAGGCTTTTAATTAAAGAAAAGGTAAAAATCATCTCTGTAAAATCAGTATGGAAAATAACTTTACAGGGTAATCAAACTTAAAGAGCCCAGAGGACCCCCCTCTAGCCTTAGGTTCAAAGTTACAGCAAACAGAGGTAAACACCCTAGTAAAAGGTACATTTACAGATTGAGAAAACAAAGGTAAACTAACACACCTTGCCTGGCTGTTTACTTACAAGTTTGAAATATGAGAGACTTGTTCAGAAAGATGTGGAGAGCCTGGATTGATGTCTGGTCCCTCTTAGTCCCAAGAACGAACAACTTCCCAAACAAAGAGCACAAACAAAAGCCTTCCCCTCACCAAGATTTGAAAGTATCTTGTCCCCTTATTGGTCCTTTGGGTCAGATGTCAGCCAGGTTACCTGAGCTTCTTAACCCTTTACAGGTAAAAGGATTTTGGAGTCTCTGGCCAGGAGGGATTTTATAGTATTGTACACAGGAGGGCTGTTACCCTTCCCTTTATAGTTATGACACCTTCCTATGGGTGTATATAGTGCCCGGCGCAGGGGTGGGGTGGGGAGCTAAAACTGATTAGGGCTATTGGGTGCCACCATAGTAGAAATAACAACTTTTTAAAAAAGTCATTCACCTCCTGGTTTACTGATAAACTTCCATTGCTGAAGCAACACCTTTCAGTTACTAGCACCTAGCAACACTGTCCTCTCACATTAGTTTGTTATTATTTAATACCCTTAACATTTAAAGGGATCCCAGTCCATGACTAGGGCTCCTAGGTGCAATGATACAAATAATATATAATACTAATAACACGATGAATTAATAAGTTAGGTGCACATATAACCCGCAGTATGAGATTGTGGGTCTTTGTCCTGGTCAATAGATGAAATTAACAACTGCAATGGCTGCCAGTGAGAGGAGCTCAAACAGCAGAGGCTCATTTACTGTGAGAAGGCCTGGGTTCACTCTACACTTTGGCCTCAAGCAGGGCCAGTTACACAGGCGTTTGTATACATGTAAATATCTACTGTATGTATAACATAGGTGCATGCAACTACATTGTGTGGTTCATTTTGAAAATCTGGCCTTGTGGACCAAATTCTAAGGAGAGTTATGGAGCCATGTGAGGACCTATTGTAGCAGAGACTCTGTGCACCGGGAAAGGTCCAGAGAAGGAGCAAACATGCTCAGGAGGATTCTGCACTCCCTGCATTCCATGGATATCATATCTGCAAGGGGTCTATACCAAGGAATATAGAGGGAGAAATGGTTGTGTTACCTACATATGAGGGTCCATGCACATGCTCACATATTGAAAAACCTCACTTAGGAAAGGCGCGAGGTGTGGTGTCCATTGCTCCCCAGATTTGCAGCACCATCCATTAGTGAGCTAGGTACCTGGGTGCTCTATCCCAGCTGCACTTATTGTGGCAGAAAATTCCTTCCATGTAACCTGCTAGGTGCAAGACTTTTTTCATGATCACAGAGCTCTTTTACTCAGGCCTTGATTCCTGTTTCAGGACCAGGCCATTTATGATGACAGGAATTTGCATTGTAAAGTGCTCAGTATCGTACATGGCTCCTGTTTACTAAAAGATCATATTATTGGTTTGTTGATAAGGCAGAATTAGGAAAGAAAAGAAATTTTGTGGGAGGAGGCCATCTAGTGATCTGACATATATTTGCATGCTTGACTGTTTGCTACTGAATAACTCAGCTAGACAGCTAGTTAGATAGAGAATGGTTTCCCTAATTTAAAGTGATTGGTGAAGCAAGGGGAAGAAGCCGTCACCATGGTTTGCTGTAAACTAGAAGATTTATGAACTCAGGTTTTGATAAGTTTACCCAGCAATAACATCAGTGATTTGTCTGGAATTTATTGCTTCATTCTCAAGACAGCCACTTGTGACTGTGTATTACCTGGGTGTAATGATTATTTTTACCTATTTTTCATCTGTACTTACAGAGTATCTCACTTCTTAGGTATGTCTTGCACCTGCTCTTATCACTAAACTCTACAATTTGCTTATATAAAAATCAATTAAAATTCATAAAGTGTTTAATGTTTCTGTCTTAGCCATTCAAATGTAAACTAATAGTTTAAACTAATAGTCTCATGGCAGCTGCAGTAGCTGCTAGTGTAATGATGCTGGTAGTGGCAGAAGCTGCTTTTTGAACTACATGAATATTCAGTGTTCCAGTAACTTTGAAGTTGTAATGCTAATCTTTTTGAAGTTCAGTTGAAAGCATGACAACTAGGGTGAAAAATCAGGATGGGGGTGGTGGGGGGTAATAGGTGCCTATATAAGACAAAGCCCAAATATCGGGACTGTCCCTATAAAATCAGGACATCTGGTCACCCTAATGACAGCTCTTCATCCTGATGTTTGACAGTGGCAAGTTGTATATTTATGCCATGTCTCAGCCTGATGGAAGCTAGAATAGTCATTCTACAGCATAATCACCCCCAAACTAGAGTTTATAACAAATACCATCAGATCCACAGCTATAGCAACCCTCCCAGATATAGCAACAATAAATGATTTGAACATATGGTCACTCTCATAATCTGCTGTTGCATTATATACCATTCGGAGAAAAATGCTAGATAAAGACAATATAAAATAAACATAGAAACAAGGGAGTATTAAAACGTTTGAGTTTGGAATTACGCTGTGTTCAAGAAGTACTCAGCATCTCTCTAGATTTTTCCCTCACGACTATCTCCACAGTGACAAAGTCAGCTATAATGGCTCATAAACACGCCTTCAGATGTAAAATCCTCCTAGGTGTTGATTCCTATTCAAATTTCCCCTGAAACAAAGTACTTATATTGTCAACTACTTAAGTCTAATCTGTGCAACATTAGCGGAATCACACTTGCATTTTGGAAGAGATAAACAAAGATTTATCAATAAGTCTCAGTTTTCTCTCACTGAGATATGCCTTAATGAGCAAACATGTACATTAGTGAGAGTTGTCAGTGCACCTTGAGGAACAATATGTCCATAGATATGCTGGTCTGTAGTTATGAAAAAATGTTCAGAATTTTATGGGAAGCCAATATACAGAGCTGAGGACAGGTCTGATGTGCTCACTGTAGCTTGTGTTACTGAGGAGACATGCTATAGCATTCTATTCTAGTTGAAATGTTGAAGATTTCATGCATTACTGTAGTCCAACCTAGAGGTTACAAAAGCATGAATAACAAAGACAGTTTTTTGTCTTCCAGGATGAGATGAAGTCTTCTGGCCAAGAGGAGAGGGTATTGTTGCTATGTGAGAGCTCAGTGTTAGTTATGAATCGAAGAGTAACCCTAAACTACAGACTAAGTTGATCAGTTCTCCTAGTAGTTCCCTGTAGATGTTGAAAAGGACTAGAGAGAGAATTGGTACTTGAGTAACTCCATAAGTGAGGGGTCTGGTAGTGAAGGTGCAGTTTCCCATCACTACTCATTGAGTGCATCCCTCCAGGAAGGACTCAAATGATTTTAGAACAATCTGCCACCCCTCTCAGTGGGACAGCAGAATCTCATGGTTAACAGTGTCAAATATTGCAGAGAGGCCCAGGAGCATGAGACATTCTCTGTCCTGGATTCATTGATAGGAAAAGATCATCCATCAATGCCACGAAGACAGTTTCATTTCCACATCCTGGCCTGAATGGCCAGCTCCAGCATGTTACCTTCTGTTAGATGAGCTTGTAGTCAACATTTGGTTATCTTCTCTATGAGCTTACTCGGGAATGGGAAATTCAGTACTTGGCATCAGTTGGCTAGAACCAATGTATCCAAAATGGGTTTCTTCAGTGTTGGTCAGAGTATTACATCTTTGAAGGAGGAAGGTTAAGATTCATTCTCTGAATGATGCATTGACTATTTTGGTTAGGAGTTGTACCAGTTATTCATGATTCTCTTTCTCAAGGCAATTAGGGCCTGCATCAGATTCATGAGTCACAGATTGGGACTCCATTAGGGATTCCAGAACTTGATAAGTGAACTGAATGCTGGGAATGCAGAGCTACTGTTGGTTGTCGGGTATAGGCAGCACGGATGCATGCTGTCTGAGATGGCTTCCTGAACATGCGTGATTATTTCAGCAAAGTGGAATGATAGTTCTTCACAGCACTTGGGGATTTGGCTCTGATGCAGATTGAAGGCATTCAGGACTGATTTTGAAACAGTTTCTGCTCCTGAAGAATACAACAAGCTAGCTTGCATTTCATTAGTATATTAGCTGTGCTGTTTTTTGAAAATGGACAATTAAAGTTGTGACATTAAACCAGTTTTAACCATGAAAATTAAGCATTAGTCTAAAGCTTTTGGAGCATTTAAAATTTTTTCAAGTCGCTTTCTATCTGCCTTAGGGTTACATGTAGTAACTGAGTGCCTCACCATCTTTAATGCGGTATCCTCACAACACTCTTGTGGGAACTGAGGCACAGAGAAATTAAGTGACTTGCCCAAGGTCACACAGGAAGTCTGTGACAGAGCAGAAAATTAAATTCAGGTATCCCGTGTCCCAGGGCAGCACCCTGACCACAGACTGGACCTCATCTGGACAACTCCAGTACATTCTTTGGAGGAGCATATAACTAGCAATAAACTGTCCATGACTCATGCTTTTACCCTGAGCTAAGGTACTGATTGGCCATGTTAAATTTCCTGACTTTTGTCTATTTGTATTATTTTATGTAATGTATTTGCAGGTGTGCTGTATCCATAATGGCACAATAAAAAACTGGTAAGTAATTGCCTTTTCTTTTATTAGTATTCAAAAGACGTTACTTTGGCTCAAATGCTGTTGGTAACCACACTGTTTGGGTTTTAAAAAAATACTAACCTTTCTTACAGAAACCTAGTAGTAATTGTATTTGCCACACAGAAATAAAACAAGTGGGCAGGAGACACCCTGTAATCTTGTAATGGAAGGAAAATTTGACCACACACATACTAGTAGCTCAGATAGAACAAATTCATTTTCAGTTAGTAGACATGGTAACAGGAAAAACTAACATAGTTGTGGTGATAAATATTTTTTGTAGAAAACTGAATAAATATTTGCTCAGTGTTTACTTTTTTCTCAGGGTTTGTTTTTATAATATACTACATAGTATTTTTGCACCATTCATTTTAATGATTTTCTTATTACTAAGATTAAAATTCTTTCCTGGAACATTAGAGAGTAGATTTGAAAAGGCACGAGGAAACTTCCTAAAACCAAACATTTAACTGAAACTGAACATTTGTTCTCCTTCTGTTAGAAGTGATACATTATTAGGAATTAACGGAAGCCCACCTTCAGCAATGTAATTGCTATATCTTCAATGGAAATATAATCATACACAAAGGAAACCTTTATTTCACCTCATTGCACAATCCAAAGAGAGTGAATTCTTCAATTTGACTCTGAAGCTGTTCTTAAAGAAATAAATTGAAGACTGTATTATTGTCTATTACAAGCCACGAAATCCTTCAGAGTGAGTTGTAACAATTCTCCAAAAATTAATACCTGTATACAGAGCATATGATTATTTAGAATACAAAAAAACAGATCTAATCTTGCTTCTCTTTAGTAATTGAAAATCCACTGAAGTTGGTGATAGAAAGCATGCAGAATAACTTTTTAAGGAAAGGTAATTCCGCATAGTATTCAGCTTATTACCATAAATTACCCTTAAACCTCCCTGATTAATGAAATAAAAATTCCATTTTCCTTTTGTTGACAATTTCTTTGGGGGGAGATGGAAAGTTTTTTTGTCATGCTGAAAATTTTCTTTCAAAAGTTTGCTAAACAAAATTGGCAGTGACACTGCTGTGATTATTACAGTCAAGGTTCTTATTTTTAATATTTTTTTCCTGACAGATTTATTTCTTCCTAAATCAAAAAAATTCCTTCTTAGAATAAAAAATATATAGCTTTCTTATATTTCCTGATTCTGAAAATTACTAGGTGCCAAGCTGTGAACATAAGGAAATTGAAGACCCTTGAGGGTGACCTTAAGAACCACAAAGGTGGGGAATTGTGATATAGTGGTTTAGGCAATTTCATTGCAGCTGCTTGGCTCTGGAAAAATGAGAAATGGGTTTTCTATTACTAAATATAATGAATTTCTTTTCTGTCCTGTCACAAATTGTCAAACTTCATTAAAGAGAAAAAAGATGTGGTACATACATATATAAAAGGGTAGTATGAATATACATATTTTAAAGTGGAGAATGGCTGCTTATTCATACATGTGTAGTCTTTGTCTCTTGGTATGTGACCTGCAGCAAATATTTTTAGAATTCTTTTAAAAAAATATTTCAAAATTTACACACACATATATGTATATATATATATACACACATGCATCAAGATAACCAGAAACAATTCATTACTATTAAAAAAAATATGTTGACACTTTGTTCCACGGCATAAGTACAGCACTATGGATTCAGTTCAGCAATGCACTCAAACTCAAGTTCCAGGCGCTGTTGAAGGAGACCTAAACACTGCAGAGGAGACTTGTATTTTATTTTTCTAGCTATGCCTTCTCTCCACTCCACATTTCTCCCTTGCCTCTTCCATCTGCCCTTGTTCTTCATAATTGTGCAATTCATCTGGGTGATTTAGACATCCTGCATACGTGCAAGAAGCTGGTCCTTTCTTCTCCCTCAGTTGCCGTGACAAATAGAGGGGTGATTATTAATAATTTTTGACACTGTATCTGTCACTATCATGGTGTCTGTCAGGGGTGAAAGTAACTTAAAGGACTCCAGAGTCCTGCGGAGGGGGCGGGGCTCAACCAGAAGAGGCATGGCCTCTACCGGAAGAGATGGGGCCTTTAAATCCCGGGGCTTTTAAATCAGGATTTAAAGGGCTTAGGGATCTGGCTGAAGCTAGGAGCCCCAGGTCCTTTAAATCACCCCTGGAGCTACCAGCTGCAGAGGCAGCTGGGAGCCCTGGGGTTTGGGCAGGTGTGAAAGTAATTTACATTTCTTACCCATATGGTCCAATCGCAAGCAACCCACCTCTCCTACCTACTTCATGGATCCCTCCCATTGCATGACATAGATATAGAAAATAAAGCTACTTCTACTACTACTAAAAATACTGTCTGTAATAAAACCTTAATATTGGAATAAGCCTGAAAAACTCACTGTCACATTTTTCTCCCTGTCTTCCCTCCTCCTCCAACCAGGTTGCCGCGGATGCTAAGCCGTGCTTTCCCCCTGCCTGGCACTCAGCAGCGGCTGCCGGGGCTCCCCTCTAGCTTGGAGCAGGGAGACTGACTGAGAGTGAGAAGCAAGCCTACCCCCTGCATAAGAACAGTTTAAACTCAGCTGTTCCCTGCCCGGTTCAGCCCCTGGGGTTAGGAGCCATTTCTGGCATCCTTGTTAATTTCACTCACAGTTGCTGGGGGGTGGGGGGGCCACGGGAGGGCGTGTGTGACCATGGCAGGGGCAGTTGTTTTCTGCCCCCTGGATGAGAGGATCTCCAATACTACTATAATACAATAGTTGCTGGGGTCGGGGCAGTCGGCGGCAGGCTGCAGCTGCATTGTCTGTGACACACACATTCATGCACATACATACAGTATGTATTACTGTCCTGTGGGGAAGGTGTCAGTGCCCTTTTAAGGGAGGGGAAGACAAGTGTTTGTGGGCTAATACCTCAGGAACTTCTGCTTAATGTGTGCTGCTTAATGGAGTCTGTCCTTCCCCAGGGGGCTGTTGGTCCAACTCCTACACTGAAGAGCTATCTTTTTTGAGAGATCCATCCATACTGTACCTACACATTTAGAACATACCTGGATCAGAGTAGATTTAGATCTGTGAAGCAAGACAAGAAGATTTTGTTTTCCCAGGAAGACATTCATGTGGATGTTCCAAAGTTAGCTTTTGAGTGCCATACCCCTACATGGTGAGAGCCAAGGGGGCAAGGGACTGCGTTGCACCATGCCCACCAGTGCCCCGCTTTCCCTAGATCCTCCCTATTTCCTAGCAAGTCAGATATCAAGGATTTTTTAATCTCCCTTCCAGGCACATAAAAGAGTGCAGGGGGCATACCAGTGGGTGGCTAGTAGTAGCAGAAGGCAGGACAGGGGTGAATGAAGGACAACTGGAATAGCCTTCATGAAATATACAAGACACTTAGAGAAAGTTTTGTCAATTTCAGCCTCTGCACTCTGCAGGCAGGACAAAACAAAAAGAGATCTGAGATTGCACCCTATGTTCTTATGCAGGCAGCTAGAGGGGAGAGCCCCTGCTAAGTGGGGGGTGGAGAGGATTTAAGCTGTGCAGCCAAATGCTTGTATTTGTTGTGTGTATTGGAGAGATCCCCTCATCCCGGGGGTAGAAAAGAACTGCCCCTGCCATGGTCAAATACACCCTGCCTCCAACCCCCTCCCCCCAGCAACTGTGAGTGAAATTAACAAGGATGCCAGAAGCAGATCCTAAGCCCGGGGGCTGAATGGCACAGGGAACAGCTGAGAGTTTCTATTCTTATGCAGGGGGTAGGCTTGCTTCTCCCTCTCAGCCAGTCTCCCTGCTCCCTGCTGCAAGCTAGAGGGGAGCCCCTGCAGCTGCTGCTGAGTGCCAGGCAGGGGGGAAGCACGGAGCCTAGCATTGTCAGCCTGGCTGGAGGAGGAGTCAGACTGCACCTTTTCTTACCGGTCCTCTGTACCGGCCCGTACCGGCTTACTTTCACCCAGGGCCGGCTCTAGGCACCAGCAAAACAAACTGGTGCTTGGGGCAGCACATTTTTAGGGGCGGCATTCTGGCGCGGCCCATGCCGCCCCTAAAAATGTGCCCCGGCCACCCTAACTCACCTCCGCTGCTGCCGCTCGCGCACCGCTGCTCCCCCTCCCTCCCAGGCTCTCAAACCTGGGAGGGAGGGGGAGCTGCAGTGTGCGAAACAGCTGATTCGTGCGCCGCGGCCGCTCGGGATCTCCCCCTCCCTCCCGGGTTTGAGAGCCTGGGAGGGAGGGGGAGCAGCGGCGCGCGAATCAGCTGTTTCGCGCGCCATGGCCGCTCGGGATCTCCCCCTCCCTCCCAGGTTTGAGAGCCTGGAAGGTAGGGGGAGACCCCGAGTGGCCATGGTGCATGCGCTGCTTCTCCCTCTCCCTCCCTCCCTCCTAGGTTTGAGAGCCTGGGGGGAGGAGGCAGGGCTGGGGATTGGGGAAGGGGCGGAGTTGAGGCGGGGCCGGGGGTGGGTTAAGAAAAAAACGGGGGTGGGGCGCGGCCAAAATTGTTTTTGCTTGGGGCGGCAAAAATCCGAGAGCCGGCCCTGCTTTCACCTGTGGTGTCTGTACTGTAAATGGTGATAGATATTTTACCATATTGGTCTGTGTGGGGAGCACAGCCAACCTATCTGGGGAAAGCGAGAAGGCCCTTTCTAATAATGGCCTAAGAACTTATATTTAAGGGTTGTTAATAGACTATGCCAGAGCAAGCAGCCTTAATGGCTCTTGTCCAGTGTTGAAGGGAGCACCCAAACTAGTTCAAACAGGAGAGAACTAGATGTTTGAGTCCCAGGTACACACAGGAAGATCTGGGTTTGCTAGGGGAGGGAATGTAAATTGGTTCAGTTCTCTTCCTATAACTGAAGAGGAAAGCTTATCTAACTTTGCTTGTAGTGAAGCATAAGACTAGATGAGACAAAGCATTATAAGCTATATGTTGCTTTAAAATCTTTTTTTCTACTGCTTCCTCCCTCCCCCCCCACCCCCCCCCCCGCTCCCCAAACTGCTGAATAAAATTTTGTTGTAAGAAGGCTGTTGGTCAATATCAGTAAGTACAGGTTCCTGAGGGACCGAAACACAGTTGCTTGAAACCCAGCTGGGCCTGCAAAATGGTAAACAGTTGATATGCAGAGAATAGGGAACCTGGGTCCCAGTCTAAGAATGGAAGACTCATGAGATTACATCCTGCCTGAGATAGTAATGGCAAGAAGCTGACAATCCAAGGAGAGTGCAGTCAGAGTAGAAAGAGGAAAGATGCATAGCTACCTTCCTAGTTCTGACAGTCATTAAATATCCACACTGGGCTAACATATATTGGACTAGAGTAGGGGGTCAAGAGCCAGTCAGGAGAACACCCATGTGTTAGAGCTACAAACACTCAGAGCTCCAATGGCACCATTTGATTTGAGAGGGAGGGAAAGATCAAAATTGGATGGAGGAGAGAAAATAGTAGGAGGATGTAATGGTTAGCAGGCACAGGCCACCAATCAACCATCAGCTGGTAAATTTTAGTTCATGCTGATGGTTAACTTTTCATCACTGCTATCCTGGACTGTCTTCAAAGTGGTGATGACCTAGAGGTGAAAGGCTCCACATCTCATTACCAGTATCCTGAGACAGGGAGCCATCCAGTCCTCCACTTTCTAATATCACAGACTTTAAGGCCAGAAGGGATAGTTATGTTTATCTAGGCTGGCCTCTGGCTGGGGCTTAATTAGGGCTGAGCCCTGGCATCTCTGGGCTTGCTGCATTAGTTATGAAAGTAAAAAAATTGCTTGAGCCCTGGCACCTCTTTCATTACAAATTAAGCACTGCCTCTGGCATAACACAGGCCTTAAAACTTCGCCTAGTAATTCTGGCATCAAGCTTCTGTGTGAGCTATAATATATCTTTTAGAAAAAAAAATCCAATCTTGATTTAAGACAAGTGAGGGAGATTTTTTAAACAAATATTTATCTTGATAACTAAACTTCTACATCTATTATATATAGATGAAGTACTGTGCTGTCTGCCCCTGTGCATTCCTTCAATTGTCCTGTTATCCATCTGTTCAGTAAACCAGCTTTTTATAAACATAAAAACAACATAATTTACAAAAAATTGAAATTCAAAGCCAATAAAAATAAATAGAGATGGTATCAGTCAAGAAATGCCAGCTACAGGAATATACATTCAGGGCTCACTCCTGCATTCATTGAAGACAATGGCAATGTTCCCATTGACTGCAGTGGTGCAGAATCAAACCTTTTTTTTTTTTGTAATGTCTTTGAATTATCTGTCACGTTGTTCCCTGAGCATGAGAGAGCCTGTTCATGTTTATTGGTCTCTTTATTTATTTATGTGTATGCAGGATGACCTGCGTGCTATCTTATTAATGGAGTATCTGATTCAATAACAATAGATCTGGTTTTGCACTGTGGGAATTTATACCAGGTCTCAAATCAAACAAGGTGGGCAGTGTAAAAGCAGACATAGTTTGTATTAGTGAGAGTAAGATCCCAATCCTGCAAATACAAATGTGTAGGGGTTACAGACTCAGTCCTAACCAGGAAGAAATTTGAGCCTGCAACCCATCCGTGTGCTAGGGGTTAACATGCTATAACAATGGACAATATATTTCTGTTACTGAAGAGACAGGCCATTCCAGCTGTTTACAGTTTGAATCTATAGATGGCATTATTTCTTTTCAACAGAGATATGTGAATATCAACTTATAAATAACCCTCTCCTTTCTTATAATATGCTCTTTGAGCCAAGTTTTTAAAGGAGGCAGCTTGAAGTCTTCATGCAAAAATACACATGCAAATGCATGCCTATATATCAGCTACCACCTTTTCGACTTGTATGTGCAATCACTCTTTTTGCATATATTGTACGTGCAATTGCATGACTCCCAGGGTTCTGAAAACATATATATGATTTGATTTTTTCACCCATGTAAATGTAACTCCATTGAAGACAATGGAATTACATGTGAAAGGGTGCAACTTTGTTGTCAGTGTATTAGGACTTGTTTTTAAGACAGTACTAATATTAGAGGGCCAGATCCTCAGCTGGTGTAGATGCACATAGCTCATTGAACTATATGGCTTTATTTACAGCAGCTGAGGATTTGGCCCTATTTTATAGTTAATCTCACAAAAGGAAAAGGGAGATTTAAAAAAAATTAAATTGACCAACTTGATTGTAACAAATTTTATGTAGCAACACTTTATGAATTGTGTCTCTTTTTAATACAGCTGTAAACTGCTAGTACAGGAAATGTTTCTCATGCAGTTGTGTACATATGCACCCAACAATAAATTCCAAAAGCCACTGTTAAAAGTTGTTTTAAGATACTTCCTAATGTTATCTCGAGAGACCTCTAGTGGAGAAAGAACAGCAAACCTGCACTATGTTAACCATGACATTGGATATGTCTACTGTTTGACACATAGATTAAACCAGGATAATTAGGGAACCTCTGGACAGGATAATCAATTGTATTCATGATGTGGTGAAGGAGTGGGAAGCAGTAACTATGTATAGTGGAATGGAAATAGATAGTTTGCACTGAGGAATTAAAAATGAGCAATGGACCTATTCATTCTAAGTAGAGTTGAGCAGAGAAATTCCATTTCACAGATGATTTCAAAATATGTTTTAATTCCAAATAGGACAAAACTTGAACATTTTAAATTCTCTCTGAAAGAAAATTCTGAAAAAAGATTTGGTTTGGGTCATTCAAAATGTTTAAATTTTGAATGTTTTTATTATATATAATATAATGCAAAATAAAAATCTGACATGAAGTCACTTTTAAAAGAAAAATCAAATTGGTTCATTCTGATAATGTCAAAATGGGACACTTCATTAGCATCAGAATTCCACCCCACCCCCCCAATGAAAGTCTTGTGAAATTGACATGATTTCGTAAAGTGTTTTGATTTTGACATATCCTGATGGAATACGGTTCCATCAACATTTTTCCAACCACCTCTGATTCAAAGGCTTATCATTATACATTATTGCCTTATTCTGGCAATTTACAATTACAATCACATTCTCTATCTCTCTATCCTGAAGGATGTGGAATTTTGTGGGGAGTGGGTGGCAATGGCTAATGGTTAGTCAGGATTCTGTAACATGAGCCAAAGATCAGAGACAGAGGCAGGCGTCAACCCAGGGGTCAAAGCATAAGGGATAGGGCATAGGAGCAGCGTCCTGGAATGAGGCAGAAAAGCACGAACTGGGAACAGCTGATAGGACAGGAACAGGGTGGGAGGCAGACAGTAGGAACAGGTGGGGAAGCAGGGCCTCAGGAGTCAGGCAGGCAGGGTCCATAGTAGCAGCCAGCCAGTGATTCACCTAGTTAATCAGGCAATTTCCTGTTCCTGTTTCTGGTTTAAGTAGTGGGTCCTAGGCAGTCAGGTGGGCAGATGTCTAGCCCCATCACAGGGTGGATGGAACCCTGTGAGCTGGAGTTACATAGCCTCCTTCTGCATGGGTTCAAGTGGGCTGGTGGCCAATGTCTGAAAACTGCCTGAGGACCCCTGACTCAGGTTGGAGGCCCCTGATTCCTCATAAATGCATGGTCTCTGAGACAGGTGTCAGTTCCTCACCTTGGACACCAAGAACGCTATCTCCCCAGTATAGCATGAATTCTGAGGTTCACCCTAGTGTCACTGTGTCATCAGAGGCATGAATACAGTCTATTTTATATTAACTTTTTGCTCCTTTTGATTTTGCAGTAATGAGGAAAAAACAGATTCATAGATTCAAGGACTGGAAGGGACCTCGAGAAGTCATCAAGTCCAGTCCCCTGCCCTCATGGCAGGACCAAATACTATCTACACCATCCCTGATAGACATTTATCAAACATGGTAGACTGTAGCTCAGAAGTGGCTCTCTTATTTCACAAAGGGAACTAGCAACATCAAAAATAATTTAAAACCTCTTTAGAATCTAAAGGATATTCCTGTAAGACAGCAATATTTTAAACTAGCTCAGGCTTTAGGTTTTAACTACAGTTCTTGACAAGTGTCTCTTTTAAACCATTGAAAGCATATCATGTGCCAGTATAAAGAAGCAACCTCCAAGGTGGCTTCAATGCAGTTGCCTTTACCTCAGGACCTAATGCAGCAGAGCTAATGCATTATAATGGAGGCTGCAATCCCTTGAGCTTCATGGAATTTTCTTTTTCATGAAGCCAAGAAACATTCTTCTTCCATCCAGTATTTACTGGGGGAAGGTTTTGCAGTGCGTCCTGAAGAATATGCAACTCAGACTCCTCATGATTTCCAGTGATGAGTGCCATAGCTAAGGACTCTCCACGGGGACCGCCCAGACCACGATTCTAAGTCGGAATCCAGGGTTAATCCCTTACCTCAGCCAAAGCATCCACATTAAGTTCAGCTGTTGTGATGGGTCAGAGGAAAAGAGCCTCTTATAATGGGATAACAGACAATTAAGGGCTGTGGATGTCAGGGCCTGACAGAACAGAACAGTGCTGAAGTACCATTATTACACAAGTTAAGGTCAGCAGATTTCTTTCCTTTTCTGTACACTCAGTTTCCAGCTCCTATGTCATTACTGATTATTCAAAACTGTGAACTGAAAGAACATACAAGGTTATCGTGCATTCTCTAAAGCAAAATCTGCTTCCCAATGAGAGTTTATAGAGTATATAGGGCTGTCTATGTGAACATAGGCATATTTTTGCAAACAGTCATGTCAAGCATTATTAATATAAAATTAACTCAAGATTTTAAAGGTCATATTTGGATGGGTTCACAGCTTATATTTCTCCCATTGGGAAGTAGAAGCCCACATGCAGAACAGCTTGCATTATTACAAGGAGCGAGATCAAAAGATGACATTAGCAGGCTTTTACTCAGGGAAAGATGACAATTTTACTAAGAGCAGTGGTTATAATCATCACATAGCTGGAATAAAGAAAAGTGTCCTCTAGCCTCCAGAAAATGCATCTTACCCTTGCTGAGACAAGGGGGGCATTGTCTTTTTCTTTCTCTTTGGAGATTTGCAAAATACAAGAGGAAAAAATGCATTATTACTGTGTAAAGCAGCCTGTAATGGCCTTCCTTCAGTGGAGCTGCATGACTAAATGAGGGGAAAAGTTGACCCTCAGTGCTTTGCTGATGAACTAATCTCCATTAGATGGTGGTGAGACATGTCAACTGTGGCAGCAGCAGCAAAGATGGGGTGATAATGGCAGCATATTAACTGTTAGTAACATCATTAATTTATGTCACCTTCATATCCAAGCAACAGTGCCCTCTGAATCCTCCAGTACAAACCTTTTACCTTGCAAACTTCATTGGTGTAACTGGTATTCCCACAGAAATAGACTATATGTTGCACCCCCTAGTGGACCTTCCAGGCACTGCCAGAGATCTCAGGGAGGAAGAAGTATCTGTCTTCGGTATCTGTCCACTGAGTCAGGCTTCAGACCACCAGCTATTTGCCCTCTCAGTACTATCCCCCTTTCTGAGGTGGGGGGGCTGGAGAGGGTCAGCCCCAAAATGTTTTAAAACAGAAAGCAAACCCAACTCAATACTGAGCTATACACCAGCCTCCCTGTGAGGTGTCCCTGCCCTTTCCTCAGGTTTAATTTCCAAATGGTCCCTTACTCATGGGTGACTTACTTCTTTGTGTCTAACTGCTCCTCCCCAGTGGCTAGCTAGCAGGCCCATATCTCTGCAGGCAAGATTCCATCCTCCTTCCTGTTCAGTCAGCCCTGAAATGAGCTAGGCCCTCTCCTTTTATTCCCCTGTCAGGCTTGGCATTGGCTGCAGCTATAGTGGAGTGGGGACCGGCTAGGCCCATAGGCTCTCCTTAACCCCTATTCTGATGGTTAGAACCTCCCGGTCCCATCATGCCACAACTTGCATAACGTGGAGCCCTTTACTTAGCATGTGAGGCCAAATAGCATTTGGCATTTCACAATACCTAAGGTAACTATAACTATATGGTGGCTCAACTGGCAATAATCACTTGTAACGAACAGTTGATGAAACAAGGATCTATTTTTCTCTTTTTCCAACTTCTCAGTGTGAAACTTTGCTGGGCTTCCATCATTAATATGGACCAAATACTATAAATACGGATTCAGGAACCTATTGATTAGTGTACCAATCACCAAAGCTCCTATTGATTAGTGTACCAGAAAGACAAGGAAGAATCAGACAATTGATTAATTAGAGATTTTCATAAAAGTCTGTTTGCTCTCTTTCCAGCAGTCAAAGGACAACTCTAGGATATCACAGGAGCAATTACTGAACTGCCTCACCTATTACTTTCAAGTTTCATCTCTAATTTTTACCATTGCCATGCAGCAGAGATACTTATATTAGGGTTCGCATCAGAATAGGGCATAAATGATACTTAAGCGGTGCATGGATTTTTGTACAGGGGTGAATTTCACCCATGGAATGTATATTTGGATCAGGTCTGCATACTTTAGGTATATGTAGCAGGATTGCCGTTTATAGACCTCCGCATAGAATTGCGGGGCTTTTCTGCTCAATCACTCAAATGCTCAGAGATCAGGGTTATTTCTGTGGACTCACAAAGTGGTGCTATTAGCTGCAAACCAGGTGTATACAATTGTCTCTCTGAGGCAGAGTTAACTATAGGCAAAGGCAGAGGGTTCTTCTAGAGAAAAAGCACCACGCAGGAGAAATAGCATTTAAGTTTTGATGTCAACAATAAAGACAAACCAGTGTTACACTACTTGCATGATATGCATTTGTCAGCTCCTGCCTGCAATGGAGGTAAGATCTCCTACATCTTTCTGTGCTACCAGAAGACAACATCAGTTTCTTCCTCTAGCCCCTGGGTTGCTATGGTGCCAGCTTTCAAGCACTCAGGTGACCTGTCTGTCTCTCCCTACTGATATCTGGCCTGAAAAGAGCCCTGGAGATAGCACGTTCCTAGCAGGGAGGTGCAAGGATTGAAGCACAGAGAGAGTGGGGGAAGTAAAAGGGGGCAGATGGGAAGCCAAGTTCCTCCACACCCACAGCAGCCCCCAATGCTGCCATTGCCCTAACAACTTTTCCCAGATTGCACCAAGTTCTCCTACCACCTCTCCCCCTTAACTATCCTTCTTCCAGGCTTTCACCCTCCAACCATGCAATCCCCATTCCCTCCCTGCAGCCCAATGACTTCCTCATCATTCTTGGCTGCCCTGATTCCCCACAACCCGTGGCTTCTGAGGTGTGTGAGGAATAGTCTCCCGCCTCAAGGCCCTTGCTTGGAAAGACCCTGCTGGGGAAAATCAGAGACTTTTCCTCACTGTCAGAACACATTACATATGTGACTGCACAAAACTTGGAAGCAATACCTTGGGAAAGGGGTTATTAAGTTTGTACCATAGTTTGTGAGTGTAGGTTCTGCATTAGGAGTGGGGTGAGCATGCCGATGATTTACAGTATGATTTAGAGGAAGATAGTAAATGTTGCACATTTGAAAGCCTAGACAGAAGCTTTGCAATCAGCCAATCACTTTGAATGCATATGAGAGAACATAGTATTTAAACTCTGGCAAATAAACTGTGCAGTAGCCTCGTAATTTTTTAGAAATGATGTATTGAAGAGCAGATGTGTGCTTGGGAAGGAGAAGATTAAAATGTCCAAATTCTCTTTATTTGCTATCTCCCTTATATGCTCGCTCCCTGTGAGAGATTCTGTGCTAAAGAAGTTCTTTCCACTTGCCTCCTGATTATAAATTATGCTCATCTAATCTGAAAGCCAATATAATATTTTGTGAATAATTGTAATGAATCAACACAGCTCAGATTTTACATATTGAGTACTGAATGCACAGTGAATTGTTCTGTTCACAATCAATCCACAGTGTAAACAAATAATGAAGAAAAAAACTGGGAAATTAGGGTAAATGAGAAAAATGCATATATTAGAGGAAATCATTCTCTGTTTGCAGCCATTCCACAAGCAGAAAAAAAAACATGAATCCAAAAAGCACTCACTGCAAAATGCATTGTTACACAAAAACAGTCATTCTAACTATGTTAACTCTTACAGCTGCTTGTTGCCTCTCTAAGAGGGTTAACACTTAATATAATAATACCCCCCTTTTATAGAGCACTTTAGATCAGTAAATCTCAAAGAACTTTTGTCACAAAGGAGAGCAGTGTCATTATCCTTATTTTACAGATGGAGAATCTGAGACAGAGAGAGAGGAATGACTTGCCCAAAGTCACCTAGCAGACCAGTAACCATGCTGGGAATAGAAGTGAGGTCTCCTAAGTCACAGTTCAGTGCTCCATTAACTAGGCCTCTGCCTCTCTCATAGCTTACCAAAGGCAGGTGATATGTGTTTACATCTGCAGTCCTCAGGAGGCTGACTAATAATACATTTTCATCGTCTTGTTGAATGCAACAAAAAATACATTCCAATAACTTTTTTATTATGTGAGAGAGGGAAGAAGTGCAAGCCTGAAGTACAGAATGCTAAAGGAACTGTAAGGAAACGAATGAGTGCTGGCGATCCTCAGGTCAGTTACCACACCAGAATCTCTACATAAGCAGATCTAAAAATCTGACCCTGTTGTGTCTCTACTGAGCAAAGTCATCTTGTAAGTTTAAAGTACATCTGTTTTAGGCTCACCTCCCAGCAGATGGCAGTAGTCCCACAGTATTGCATAGATTAAGAAAGGCTGCTTCCTGCTAAAAGAATCACATTTATTGCACTGAAAACTTTTGATATTTGTATGATATAATGAAGTAAATATTAATATTACTTTGCAGTTCACATACTTGTATAGTTGACAGCCAAATTATATCTGTATTTGGTTTATTTCTTTACTATTGGGAAGAAAATTGAAATGAAGATATGTCATAAAATCCACCATTAGTATCTTTTTGAAGAGATGTGCAATGTGGTAGATTTACTTCTGGGCTCGATACAATAACATACACATAAGATTAGGTGTATTGACCTGTCAGCCATCTTTGACACATCTACCATGTTCTTCTTGAATCTTGTCCTTCATTGGCTTCCATGACTGTCCTCTCCTTGTTCTCCTACTTTTTTATTTGCTCCTTCAGTATGTCCTATGAAAAACCCCTCTTATCCCCCTCCAACTTTCTGTCAGGGTTCTACAGAGCTCTGTCCTTGGTCCCCTTCTCTTCTCCCTCTACCCCTTATTGATGGGTAATCTCATCCACAGACATAAATTCAACTACCATCTGTATGCTAATGATTCACAGATCTACTTCTCATTTCCAGACCCATCTCTCTCTCTGACATCACCTCGCCATCAGTTCAAAATCAACATGGCTAAAACAAAGCTCTTAATCTCCCTGCTCCCAATCACTCTCTGTTATCTTCTTTCTCAATCACTGTGGACAACACAATCCTGACTGTCACTCAGGTCCATAATCTGGGCATCAGCTTCAACTTGGACTTCTCTCTAGGTCCTCACATCCAGGCTCTGTCTAAATCTTGCAGATTTTTTCTGCATAATACGTCTAAGATATGGCCTTTTCATCTACACAACTAATACCTCAATTACTGAACCATCATTCTTTCTGGCCTTGACAAATGCACTCTAGCCCCACTCATGCCCATTCAGAATGATGCTGCAAAATTATTTTCCTAGTTCATCACCTTGATCACAGGACCCCTCTCTTTGCATCCTTCCACTGGCTCCCTCTTCACTATCACATAAAACATAAGCTGCTCATCTTCACTTTCATGGCCCTTCACAACCTAGTCCCTCCTACCATTAACCTTTATTCACTATTAAGATGACAACTCCTATCTCCAATCAGCCCTAAGATTCTTGCCTCCATTGTCCACTTGTTACATTTTCAAGCACCCTCCTGCTTTCTCCTGCACTGCCCCTCACACTTCAGAAGAGCTCCCCTTAAACAACCTCCTTCAAAACCCTCCTCAAACTCCTTTTTCAAGATGCCAACAAAAAGCTGGATAACAGTTAGGTTGCCTCTCATGCTAAAAAACATTGTCTCATTCCCTTGTAATCCACATCTGTTGTCTATTGTCTTAGAAAATTGTCAGCTTGTTGGGGCAGGGACCATTTTTCTGATCTGTGTTTGTACAGCACCTAGCACAATGGGGTTGGTGCAAGACTGGGGGACTTAGTGCTATGGTAATAATAAAAAAATAAAAAATAAATAAATAATAATATAAAACTATTTTGTCTCGGGAAAGGATGCAGGAGATTTTTGTTATTCGACTCAAGTTTGCTTTGAGCTAACAAACATTAAAGACCTCTGTAAGTCATGGCAATGGACTGGAATTGAACCTTTTGGCTAAGAGCAGCAGAGAGACTCACCTTCATGAACAGACACATTTATGTCCACAGCTCCCTGTGATGAGACCTAGAGAAAAGCTTTCTGTTCCAGTGTTGTACTCTCACTGCAAGTCTCACTGCAGTTGATGCTTCTCTTACAGCCTCAGCTGCTGGAGTCATGTGATGATATGAGAATCTCAGCTTCTATTTTCTCCTTCTTTAAGAAAAATAAGTTTCTAGCCCTCATGGTTACAGAGAAAGGCTTGAAAATATGAATATGTTTGAATAAGTGCTCAAAAAACAGAAGGCAAATAAAAAGACCAATATTTTTAAAATCTCATTATTTTTGCAGGGTCAGAGACTGACTCATGATGTTTGAAATGTTGGGGGTGGCAATGCTGTTATTTACTTGTGAAAGGAGAAGAGGAAAAGCATGGAAAAATTCCTCCTGACTGATGCTGCTCAACTTGCTTAGATCGTCAGCTCACTTTGGTAGTCTTGCCTTTGTTTTCTTTTGCATTTGGCCCTTTTTATATATTGATAACTTGGGGAAAATATTTTATCTGGATGTTTGTGAGCCTATGTGTGTCTATACATGTGCTGTATGCTGGAATATGCCCCCTTTTTTTACATGACAGGACTTGATTATGACTAGGACTTTGGGGCACTTCTGGAATAATAATAAAATAATAATAATGACTTTGTTTCTACTTTTGCTATGTTTTTTGAAGGTCAGTTTCTTCCAGACAGACTTTTCGGAGTCAGTGGTTTCTATCTCTTTTATCTACAAGCCAATAATTCATCTCATTATGACTAAATACCATTTTTCCCTATACTTGTAATGTGAATTGTGTAGTACATTAGAACTATTTTGAGGACAATAGGGGAATTGTAAAGCAGCATTTGTGAGTTAGACCCAGAAATTACTGGGTCTAACTTTGATTACTTCTATTCTTCCTCCTATATTCTCTGAGGTAAGTTGATTTCCCAACATAATGGCTTGAGTATGCTTCTAGGATGGTTAAAGAACACTTTTTAAAAAACCAATACTCTCTCTCTTAACCTTATTTCTAAAGGAAAAAGAAAAATGTGTTCAAATCATTCTCCTGTACTTCAGTTCCCAGCTGTTGAATGCATCTTCATCAGCACTGGAAGAACTATTGAAAAGGCCTAATTTTCCTCCAAAAATCCCTTGAAATGTCTATAATGCTAAAGTAAGATGTAGAGGATGCTGTCACAGCCTGAGTAGACCCCTTTTCCAATCCCACAAGTACACCCCTTTCAAGTGACAGGCCCATACCTTCATGTTTCTTTGGGAAGGGGCCCTGTGGCCCAACCACTCCCCAATTGGGTCTACGGATTGCACCCCCCCAGTAGTCAACTGTGATCCTAGCAGGCCCAATGGACTTGGCACCTGAGACAGTTCTTCTTCGCAAGTCTGCAGACAGTGATAGAATATTATGACACAGAAACATCTTTTCTAGAACAAATTATGATTTATTATGCCCCAAAGATACACAGTGCTTAAAGTGGGATTTAAAGTAACATGTCTATTGTCTTACCTATGCTTGCACTCCCTGCAAACTCTTAGGTAGATTGACATCTTAGCCTTGGTGTCTCCTGCTCTGTTAGGGACCAGGTTGTAGCCTGCTTGCTGCAGACCCTGGTTCTCGATCCATTTTTGGGTCAGCCTGCAGCATGTTCTCTCTGGATTAGCCTGATGGCATGCAGATATGGAATTCCTCCTTCCGGCCACTTCAGCATATCAGTGTATTTTGATCTCCATATTTTCAGCCTTGGCAAACAACTGTGTCTCCAGGACCCAGGCTGAGGACTCCCTTTTCGTGGCTATTGTTTGAGGAGATGTCCTTTTCTAGGTCATTGTTTCCTGCATGGTTCCTATAACTACCCTATTATAGACTTGGGCAAAAATCATTAAGCATCCTGTCCAATGTCCCTTAGGAAATCCAGATTCAAGAATCTAAGGGCTTCAGTCTCTTGGTCTATTAGAAATGGACTATGTTGTTATGATAGTGTCTCAGTTTGGCCCTTGTTCAAGCAAGATACTTAAAATTTAAAAGAGTGTCCCCTGTAAGTAGCCACACTACCCAGATATTTTAAATTAGGCATGTGCTTAAGTACTTTGCTAAATTAGGGCTTTGGCGATGGTGGTAGTTGACTTCTATGGGTGTTGCACCTAATTACAACAGACGTGAATTTGGCCCTAAATCCTGGCATGGGGGAGGCTGTGGGTGGACATGAGATAACAATGAAGATCACTGCCCCCATGAAGTAATTGTTTATTATTCAACTACAAAATCAACTAGAGGATGAGTACCACACAGTGGCAGCAGAGAGAGAGAGAGAGAAAGAAGATTAAGGGTTTACCAGTACACTGCAGGAATTGGGTTGGGGGAGGGAAGGAATTCACCCACTTGGATTCAGAATCACGCTGCTAACTCTAACCATGCTCTTACGGCTGAAGTGGAAGTTCAGGAGAACTGGAATTTTTAAAATGCAGATCTTAACCAGACCTAATGAGCGATCTAATGAAGGAACTGCAAAGGTATGTAGCAGCACAACACCAAGGGCCTGATTCACTTTTCAGTTATTTTGGTGTAAAATTGGGGTCATTCCATAGAAGTCAGTGAATTTACAGTGAGAGAAGGCTGGTATTTTATAGGGTGATCAGATAGTATGTGTGAAAAATCAGGACGGGGGTGGGGGTAATAGGAGCCTATATAAGAAAAAGACACAAAAATCGGGACTGTCCCTATAAAATCAGGATATCAGGTCACCATACTGGTATAAGTAAGAGAAGAATCAGCCCCCAAATAAACAAGTGCTGACAAATATACCAGGCAAGCAATCAGGCTCCAAATCAACAAGGCAATCAATATAATAAATATTGTTATGATTTTTGCACAAATAGGTACATGTGGTGAACACCTAAATCCAATGGTGAGCACTTACACAAGTAGTACCATTGACAGTAGTTCATTCAAAATCTGGACAAAAAGCTTAGCAAAAACTAATACCTGTATACAAAATATAGGCGCTCAATTCTCCTCACAAGCTTTGTTTTCCCCTACCAGCATAATTCCTCTGACAGCAGTGACTTATGCCATGTAAGGGAGAGCAGAGTTATTATTTATTATTTATTTGCATTGTAGTAATGCTTAGAGACCCCAGTCATAGACCAAGGCCCCATTGTGGTAGGCACTGTACAAACACTTAACAAAAAGACAGTCCCTGCCATTGACATCAGAGAGGCCAGGATTAATTATCTACAGTGTCTTTCCATTACCTCTCTACTGATCATTTTCTACTCCACATGGTGGACCCAGGTGTAGAAGTATGAGGCATTCAGTCTCAGTTACTGTAGAGCAGAGACTGAAATATCATAGCTGTTGCAGAGCACCTCTGCTGCTATTATTAACCTGGGGGAAAGAATTTCTTTTCCTTTCCTACAGCTCTCACATCAATCCACCAGCTACTCAGCTTCGTGGTGGGAACCAGGATTAGCCAGTAGAAATTGATGTAGACTCTGATCTTGTGTTCATACTGACTGCAAGATTAGTCCATTAAACTTGAATTCAAATTGAAAATAATAATATTTGTGATTTATCTAACTCCTTTATGGAAGAATTTTATAAAATGTAAAATCACTAAAACAAATAGTGCGTTAGAAATATAATAGGATACTACGGAAATCACCCTGAAACCCTATAGATTTAATAGAAAATGATCTCCTTTCATATAGAATTCTATTGCAAAGATATAATTCTCTTTGGAGTGTTAGAGCAGAGATCGGCAACCTTTGGCATGTGGTCCATCTGGGAAATCTGCTGGTGGGCCGGGACAGTTTGTTTACCTGCAGCGTCCGCAGGTTCGGCCAATCGCAGCTCCCACTGGCTGCGGTTCACCGTTCCAGGCCAATGGGGGCTGCAGGAAGCGACGCCCAGCACATCCCTCAGCCCGTGCCACTTCCCGCAGCCCCCATTGGCCTGGAACGGCAAACCGCTGCCAGTGGGAGTTGCGATCATCCAGACCTGTGGATGCTGCAAGTAAACGAACCATCCCGGCCCGCCAATGGATTTCCCTGATGGGCTGTGTGCCAAAGGTTGTCGATCTCTGTGTTAGCGGATGATTAAAAATATGTATAGAAAGCTTAATATTCTCTATTAAATTCTATAGCTTATTTCCATTGGGACTTAGAGGTTTTTAATCAAAAATAAACCTCCCTAGGCAATTTGAAAAGATTTTTTTTTTCTTTTCCAAAAAGAGGTGATGTATTCTGGATTAACTGTTTAAAGGCTAATCTAAAGTTACTTCTAAAAGGCCTGGTGAAATCTAAAAGCTGAGTAGACATAGGTATTCATACATGTAGAGGGATGGATACTAGTAATATTGTAGAGAAGCAGTCAAGCTGAATCCCTTGTGCGTGGAGGGGTGCTGGAACAATTTGTATAGTGGAGGTGCTGAGAGCCATTGAACAACACTGTAAACCCTGTATATGATGGAAACCACTTCAAGCCAGGGGGGTACGGCAGCACCCCCATCATCCCTAGTTCCAGCCCTATGTGTGCCTACAGGAATATGGTATTGTGCTTGGTCATCAGTTTTGTTAAATCATTTTGCTTGTACAGCCTTAGCACAGGAAGCTGATGAAGTGCACCAAATCTTCTGAAACTCCTGTGGGCAAAATAATCTTGTCGGCAACACAAGTTAATGTTTTTTGTGCTATTTGCTCATCCCAAGGAATATGCATTCATTTCCCAAACTCGCCCCTGGAAGTTTAACAAGAGCCAAAGAGGCCTATGAATATACAATCAACCAAAGCTTGCTTTGGCTCTGTAGTGAAACATCGTGTATTTACTCTTTTACACAAAAATATTGCTTTTTAAAAGAAGAGTACATGAACAGTTCAGATCGAAAAATCACAGAATACCTATTAAAACAAATTATACTACTAGAGTAAGAATAAAAATATAACATATAGGACTATTACATCATTTGTTAATATTTATCAATAATAAATTATTTGTACTCTGTTATGCCCATTAGCCCTGATCAGGGTTGAGACCTCACTGGTGCTGTACAAGCATTTAGGAAGGCACCGTCCCTGTCCAGAATAGGTAGCACCAATAATAGTAAATATAACACTTTTGCACTCATATAGCAATTTTCATCTTCAGAGTGGTTTAGACATATTAACTAATGAAGGTGAAGGCCACATAGGGAGTTGGCACCAAAGATGGGACTAGAACTCATGATTTTGTGGCTCTTATGCCTACCACACCATTCTCTCTTATAGCGCCTGCTCCCAGATTCCATAAGGAACACTGAATAAATCATTGGATGCTGGATCTACAAAATACCAAATAAAACCTAAGATAAGAATCTTTAAGGCAGGAATGAGACTAAGCTAGAAGAAGGAGAAGAAACATTTGAACAGAGACTGTGGCTACCTCACAATTCAATGGAGCACTAATATAGCCAACAAGTGACTCAATCTGATTCATCTTGTCACAGATATTCTATAGACCGTGTTGCCTATTCTTGTGATTTTGTTACAAATCTCATAATATATTGTGTTTTTTTATAATCCACAGATCTTGAAAAAAATATAATTCTGTGAGAATCTCAGCTTTCCTTTAAATGGGGGAGCGGGGGTGAGGGAGGAAGAGAAAGTGGGAAACAAGCAAGATTCAAACCCTTAATATTACAAAGAAAAGCTTGAAAATGTGCCCCAAGTCCACCCTATAGATTTAAAAACCACAAGGAAAATAAAAAGAACTTAATTCTTATTTAAAAACAAAAAAACATGATTTTTAAGCAACTCGTGATTTTGAGGCCCTGATTCACGATTTTTTCAATGCTTGGAGCTGGAATGGTTGAACAAAGCATCTGTTTTAGACACGTGTATCTCTGATTTAGCATTGTCCAGAGATGGACTCAAATCAGAACCACAGATTTGAAACCCCTATGGCTTGTGTTAGTCTTCATTGAACCAGCTACAATTAGAGAAGTAAAAAGAGTGAATGGGAAATAGTTAACAAATTTTAGCACGAAATGGAAGAAACAGCTGAGAAGAAATAAATCTTTCCATTATTCTCTGATTGACATAGCATAAACAAGATGACCACTTTAATGGAAATTTTCCAAAGAGGGGAGATTAGCCTTAGCAACTGTACCACTTAACTAGGACAATATTCCTAAAAAAATAATTCAGTTGGTGTCAAGGTATCAAATGTAACTAGGTTTAAAAGGGATCTTACAAGTCTAAGATCTACTCTTCCAAAGTGGTAGAAAGGCCCTAAAATCTGGGTCTACTGTATCCCAGCAGCATATGTAACCTATGCCACCAGGAAGTCTCTTTCCTGCTTTGCTCTGGGCAAGAAGGTGGCCCTGTAACCAATTACCTGTTCCCGCTAGGACAGATCTGAGTTTTTCCTCTGGAATAGCATGCTCATCCTCCAATGGGATTAGGCCTGACAGCAGGAAGTCAGCAGTGGGATTTCCTGCCACCTCTCTAAATACCAGGAATCTGGAAGGTGTAGAGGCAAGCCTATCCTCTCTGCCTGCCCCCACCATGAGACAGAGTCAACCCCTTCACAGCACTACTGCTAATGTGCTAAACTGCTCCAGTAATGGGAAAGTGTTCTGATTTAAGATCTAGGCAGGAATTTTCAAAGGAGTTATAGGCGTTTGGTCTTCCAAATCCCACTGAATTTCAGGGGGATTTGGGGCATTTTGCTCCCTTAGGATCTTTTGAAAATCCTACTCTTTGTAATTTATACTAGCTGTATGTTACAATAGTAACCAGTGGTATTTCTTCCATAACAGTCTGTTCTTTCCTTAACAAAAAGGCCTCTGCTTGGCAAAATAAATAAATAATTTAAAAAAATAATAAAGATTAATAATGTATTGGTCATAAAAAAAAACCACACATTTACAATAATACCATAGAAAATGAGGAAAACCTAATCTGTTTTTTCTTTTGCTGCTAAGAAGTGTGTGTTTAGAGGAAAAAAAGAGACCATTATAACAGGGTTCAAAAAAGAACTACATAAGTTCATGGAGGATAGGTCCATCAGTTGCTATAAGCCAGTATGGGCAGGGATGCAAAACCATGCTCTAAAGTGTCCCTAGCCTCTGTTTGCCAGAAGCTGGGAATGAGCGACCGGGGATGGATCACTTGATGATCACCTGTTCTGTTCATTTCCTCTGAAACATCTGGCATTAGCCACTGTCCGAAGACAGGATGCTGGGCTAGATGGACCTTTGGTCTGACCCAGTATGGCCGTTCTTATGGTCTCATTTTCCCCATATTAGCCTCGAATGCTTCTTTGCCCCTTACACAATAACTTTCAGAAAGTGATGAACTGGTATAATGAACAGCTCACAGGAGTTGAATTTATATTTATTGTCAGGAATGACCATATGTTGTCTCATTGCAGTTTTTATATATGCATTAAAGTAGAGTTAACTAGAATATTCTGTATTCCATAAACAAGAATCTGCCAAAGGAATGCTTTCCTTCCCTGCACCCCCACACCCCACCCCACCCCCACGTTAAATACATATTGTTAGTAGTGAAAGGAAAATTTCCAAGTCGAGCTGTGTCAGGTGTAGAAGCCATTGGATTAAACTGAATGAGCTACAAAGCTAAATTGACTGAAGGTCAATTTGCACATTTAATGCTTGCGTGTTTGTAACATGTGAAGATATTTATGAGAGGAAAGGAAATCAAAGTGAGGTTTGTGAGGCTTAGACATGCATCTTTGAAAAAATATTTCTATTTTTCCCTTTCAGAAAGCCAAGTTTCCTGATGTGTTAAATTGCCACTGAATGATTCTCTCTCTCTAGCCACTTAATTTTATCCCTGTTTTCACTCTTGTTTGAGATGCAGTAAAGCTGATATGAAGCATCTATACTCTCCCACACTTAAAGGATTTATATTCTGCATGGTTTCGGTTACCCACTTAAGGCAGGGGAGTTAGCAGAGCACAAGGCCTAGCCCAGTAAAGCCTTGTAAGTGTTCTTCCTGGAACCCACATCACAGCTAATTGATATCCTCAGAAACTCATGAGGACAAAGTAATTGGATGATATACTGTTCTAAGAGTAAATGAAAACAAACACATATTAAGATGGAAGTGACAAATTATGTTTAGAAGTTGATGTCAGAGAGTGAACGCCACCTAAATAACATCATACATCAAACAGGTGGCCTGATATGCAAATCCATCTTGATATAGGTTATACTGTGGAAGTAATATTGTTTAGTAGAAAGATTATTGGATTGGGTCAGGAGACCTAGGTTCCAATCCTGGCTTTATCACTGACTGATTCTATGTGACCTTGGGTAAGTCACTTCAGCTCCCTATTTCCCTCCCAGATTTTGTATATCTTTTCTACTTAGACTGTAAATTCTTTGTCTCTTTCTTTGTATTTGTACAGCACTAGCACACTGAAGCCTCGGCTTTGGCTGGGATCTCATGGCACTCCTGTAATCCAAATAAAAAAAATAATGATATGACCTAGTCTAAACTTCTCAGTCAAGATAAAGTCCACTGACAGCACCTAAAGTGGATACCTAACATCAAATCATATGCTTCCAAATTTCAGATACAAACTAGTTAGACAGTCAGGACTCCATTCTGTCTTCAGGTACATGCTGGTGTACGTGTGATTTGCATCCAGGTAAGTGATGGCAAAATTAAGCCTTCGGTGTGCCAAATGTTCAGGATGATAAATCTGATAAGGTGCTGCATATAGATACTCCAAAGTGCATGCAAGAGTAGGTATCCCAGACAGTCAAAAATAGGGGACATTGAATTCAGCCCATATGGAGTCTGTCAGATATTTCTGCTCCCTCTGTGAGGTCATAAGACAGCACAACAACTCTCTTGGCATCAAGACGTGTTGACCCTCATCTCATAATTTGAAAAAAGTGCATTCTTTGTGTTCTAAATGTAACCAGGCTGTGCACAGTATAATTGCTGCGAGTCCCAAAGTATGGCAAATCTTGCTTAATCAAATCCTGTGTGGTGTGAACTTCGGTGGCACTACTCAGATAAGTAATATGAATAAGAGTTGGCTGTTAATCAGCCAATCTTTTTCTTTTCTTTAGATGTGAGTGAGCATAACCTGGGTAAATCCCTTTACAGGAGTTTTTGAAATTCAAGATTGTTTTAAAGCTAGATAGACCTAATGCAATATTAATATGATCACTAAAATAATAATAAGGAAACTAGAGGTGGAACAAAAAAATATTCTCAAAGGCAACCTTTCAATACTGTAGATAGAAAATCATGTTGGCACTTTCATACTCTGTTCTCTAAGGAACCCCGATAATTCATACATTAGAAGTTTTCTCTGCATTTTCCAACATCGCAATCTTGTCTTTTAAGACATTATTCTCAACCACGAAGGATGTGGGTATTTTATATTGTTCAGCGGCCATGCTTTCCGTTTCTGCAA
Source organism: Trachemys scripta elegans (assembly GCF_013100865.1). Lineage (NCBI taxonomy): Eukaryota > Metazoa > Chordata > Testudines > Emydidae > Trachemys > Trachemys scripta. The sequence continues at coordinate 183,355,180 of NC_048299.1, forward strand.
TAAGAATTGCCACTTCTTACCATTTAGAACCTAATTTTCATAACGCTGAGAAATACCTTCAAACCATTTAATCTTTTATGAAGTAGAGGGCAATCAATACAAATTAGAAATAATGAAGTGTATAAAATTGATAAGGACTGCAGACATCACAGGGAAATGGCTAGCAGGGTCAGGTTTAAGAAGAAAGTTAAGTATATAAGGAACAAATAAAATAAAAAGAGTGCTAAGGTTCTTCCAATATTCAAAAAGAGTAAGCAAGATGAAAGTATAGGCCAGTTAGCCTGATATCAATCCCAGGCAAAATGACGAAAAAACTGAGGAGGGATTCAATCAATTAATGTAAAGGTGGGAAAATAATTAATGCCAGTCAACATGGTTTTACGGATCTTGTCAAACCAACCTGATTTCATTTTTTGATTAGATTAGAAGTTTGGTTGATAAAAAGTAACTATTGTGACAAAGTTCCTCCTCTATCTTGGTGGGTTCTGCGCTTATTGGCGGATTTTCTTGCCTCAGAGATTCACCATGTGGGTTGGGGAACAGCCCAGAGACCTTCCCCTCTGGAAGAACCCACAGTCCAGGTCAATTGGGAGGTTTGGGGGGAACCCGGGCCCGCCCTCTACTCCGGGTTCCAGCCCAGGGCCCTGTAGACTGCAGCTGTCTATAGTGCCTCCTGTAACAGCTGCATGACAGCTACAACTCCCTGGGCTACTTCCCCATGGCCTCCTCCAAACACCTTCCTTATTCTCACCACAGGACCTTCCTCCTGGTGTCTGATAACGCTTGTGCTCCTCAGTCCTCCAGCAACACACCCTCAACCTCTCACTCTCAGCTCCTTGCGCCTCTTGCTCCCAGCTCTTCACACTGGCGCCACAAACTGAAGGGAGCTCCTTTTTAAAACCCAGGTGCCCTGATTAGCCTGCCTTAATGGATTCTAGCAGCTTCTTCTTAATTGGCTCCAGGTGTCCTAATTAGCCCGCCTGCCTTAACTGGTTCTAGCAGGTTCCTGATTACTCTAGTGCAGCCCCTGCTGTGATCACTCAGGGAACAGAAAACTACTCATCCAGTGGTCTGGGTCTGTCACACTATATAGATGTAATATACTTAGATTTTTGTGACATTTTTTACTTAATTGACAACATTCTGATTCAAATACTGGTACTATACAATATCAATAAAGCATATGTTAAATGGATTAAGAACTGACTAGTCTCAGAAAGAAGGTGTCAATGGAGAATCATTATCAAATGCGAGTATTTCTATTGGGGTTCCACAGGGATTTGTTTTAAGCCTGATGCTATTCAATATTTTCATCAATGATCTGGAAGTAAATAGAATATCATTGATAAAATTTGTGAATGATACAAAGGTTAATGGAGTGGTAAATAATGATGAGGACAGGGCAGTCACACAATGCAATCTGGATTTCTTGGTAAACTGCTGGACCCATTAAAGGAAAATATAAATAACGTAAGGTCATACATGTAGGTACAAAAATGTGGCCATACATATAGAATAGGGGACTATATCCTGGAAAGCAATGACTGAAAAGAATTTAGAGATCACAGTGGACAAACAACTGAACATGAGTTTATGGTAAAAGGACTAATGCAATCTTTGGATGTGAGAAGAGGGAAGTAATTTTAACTTTGTATACAGCATGAAAACAACACTGAAAGACTATGCCCCAGTTCCAGTGTCCACATTTTGAAAGGATATGGAAAAATTGGAGAGGGTTCAGAGAAGAGTCACAAAATGATCTGGGGGTGGGGAAAAAGCCTTACATTGAAATATTTTAGGAGATTATGACTGACAGATTATTTGATTACAGTGTATACTTGCTTTCAGGTGGAGAAAACACATGGTATTAAAGGATTCTTTAATCAAGAGAAGAAAGGCATAACAAGAACTAATGTCTGGAAGTTAAAACCAGACAAATTCAAATAAGAATTATGGCACACATAATTAACAATAAGGGTGATTACCCATGGGAACAAACTATTAAGGGAAATGGTGGATTCTCCAACTCTTGCAGTCTTCGTAGCAAGACTGGATGCCTTTCTGGAAAATACAGTTTAACCAAACAGAAATTATTAAGCTCAGTACAGATGTAACTGGATAAAATTCATGGACCTGTGTTATGCAGGACAGACAAGATGATCAAATGGTCCCTTCTGGACTTAAAATCTTCGAATCTATGAAAAACTGAGTCAAAGCTTTTATTGATAATCTGTAATTATCATCTAGGATTCAATAGCAGGGTTGTTAGAAGATGCTGCATAATAAGTTTCTTTTTAAAGAGAATTTAAGTTTATTTAAAATATTCCTCTTGGTCTCTGTGGAAGTGCACACTGGGCAGCTCTATGTGTATTGTGTGACATAAGCATATGCTTGAAGCTAAGCATATGCTTAAGTGCTTTGCTGAATCAGAATCTAAAGCACTTTCTTTCTTTCTTTAAAAGAAAGGAATGAGGACAGTGTGAAACTAAAAGAATACATGATGGTTGCCATGAATTGGACACTAAGTTATCCCCAGTTTAAAAAATAAATCATATTAGAATAACTGTTTAAAGGGTACATGAAACATACAGTTCATCATACTGTATTGACCAGTGTTAAGACAAGTAATGAGGACACCAAAAATCACAATACAACCAGCAAATGTTTCACTTTAAATAATGTTCAAGTATTTCAATCAATATTATAGAAGGCTATTTAATGGCAGCGTCTAGAAGTTTTCCAAATGTGGACAGTAAAAAACAACAAAATCAATTAAAACAAAATAAATATATATATTAAGCAGAAATGGTCACCAGCTAACAGTGAGTAATAGAAAACCAATAGTTTCTGATAAGAGAAGAATACCTGTTGAGACTGTTACAGCAAAGCACTTTGCTGTGAGTTAATTGAAACATTTTTTGTGACTTTCTGAAGGAACATTCACTTTTTTCATTTGAAATCAATAAGGAAGAAAGAGACCTTTCACTGGCAGTCTTGACTTTGCCAGGATAGTACCAGAATGTATTAATAATGCGGTAAATTAGTAATGTCACTCAGGAATTGGGGGACAATGCCATGAGAGATAGCTGCTAAATACAAACCACCAAAATAGGAATATGGACAATTGATTGAAGGCACAGTTATCCTAAACTGACCAAGACCACATGGTTGTACATTAACTAAACTAATAGAATAAGTGTTCTGTCTCTGAACAAGGTTTTTGAATGATTTACCAAATTTTGAAAATTGCAGGTTAAAATTGGCAAAACTCTTCTCATCTCAGCCTTATGAGACACATACACTCACCAAACTAGGAAAATCTCAGATGCAGCTTTCATACTATCGTTTACTCTAGCCTTTTTGTTACTAGGTACTGAACCAGAGCAGAGAGCAAGAAAGAGATTAAAATAAAATTGTTCCAGGCTTAGCCCACTAAGCCACATTGCCCTTCACACTGTTGTGCCAGCAGCCACATTGTCAGTTTAGCTGTTATAATTAAAAACTCTGAAAAAGAGGGCATCGCCAAGGACTTCTGTAATGCCAACCAAAATAAAGGCTTAAATCATCTTCACTTAGCAAATGTGTCTATACGGTAGTGTTTTTACAGTGTTGCCAACTCACAATTTCTTAGCAAGTCATGAGAGTTTGGTGAGAGCTAGAGCCACTCTCATGATAATGCAAGAAGTTTCAGCCTTCTTAGGAATGTCAGCTCTGCCCTGGGGAAAAACCCAGATTGTCTGTCTTCACCACTATCCTACCTCATGGGAAAGAGCACCCAATCAGGACTGCTGCAGGAAGCAGACAGAGATCTCTTCCCTTCCCTCAATAGATCTCAAATCACTTTACAAAGGAGGTCAGTATCATTCTCCCCATTTTACAGATAGGGAAACTAAGGCACGGGGAGGGGAAGTGACTTTCCGAAGGTCACACTGCAGGCCAATGGCAAGGAACTTAACATCCAGGTCCCCTGAGTCCCAGTCCGGTGTCCTAGCTACTAGGCCACACTGCAAAAATATGGAGTTGTGCACTTAGTGGTGCTCATTTCATACCTGTTGCACTGGGAGCTTTGTTTATTTTGTGTGTTTTCAGAGACGTTTCTCTACACATTTAGTATTTTACTTGAAAGGGAAATAAAAAGTAATCTATAGAATGATGTATCCTTTCTTCAGATACCAGTAGCAATGTAAGCTACTAGCAGCTAGAGTAGGTATTGTAATGTAAGGCTGGAACTAACTGATATTTGGATTTGGCCTGGGTGTTCTGGTTTCATTGATGTAAAAGTCGGTTTGAGTTTAATCCTTTTGAAGTAGGATTCATGGAAGGATAGCTCAGCTTTGCACTGTCAAACATATACTTATAGATAGATTCTGCACTGGATAACCAGAGCTTTGCAAAGGGGCATAAAGTGCTTTGAGATCTTCTGATGAAAAGTGCTAGGTAAGAGCTAGGTATTATTAATTATTATTTTTAAAGGAATGTGCCAATCTTGAGACTGGTCTCAATGAGATCATTCCTGCTACCTTCTCCCCTGCAACCAAGGACTCCTGTAGAGATAAGTCAGTGTAGTCCCACTGTGCAGGGCTGGTGGGCAGGATGGGGGAGCCTGGGTAGGTAGTGCAGACCCTCTGCATGCTGTTGAGTTCAACCCACAGAGGCTCCCTGTGGGCACACACAGGAGAGATTTGGGCAGAGAGTCCAAGAGGTTCTAGCCCTGCAACCTGTGTGGGAGAAAGCTGTTTACAATGTGGCTTCTTAATTATAGTAATTGAAAAGCTGACTGCGTTATTAGTATCCTCCAGTTAATAGTTGTGCCTTAAAGCATCACAGGGAGGATGAAATATCATTGAACTGACACTAGTACGGTTCTTGCTTTTTGTTGTAATTTTTTAAATCTCATCCCCCTGACTAGAGTCTAAATTATACCTTTCATTAATTATTAGTGAAGTAACAGGGATAGGATGTGTGGACAGAGAAATAAGGTGATTACAGAAGTGTCAATAGGGACAGCAGTGGTATCTCATTGACTCTGATTTAATGGCTTGATAATCGCTGTTGGCATTATTCTCGCTTAAGACCCAACAGGTTATTAAAGCTCACAACAGGACATGAGATTCAATAGCCATATTCATCTCCTATGGAAGTCACAAAAGCATTGCAGACTCAGATTAATTTTACTGTTTCTTACAAATGAATTGTCAAAGCAAAACCTTTGTACAATTTCTCAGTGCTTGCAGTCCACACACTGTGTAGAGTTAAAAGTTTGAATACCTCATATGAACTATCCTTACTTTTTTCTAAAGATTATCTAACTCCTGCAGTTTCTTTGATAGATAAAACTATGTCCCCCCCCCCTTTTCATCTGTGGTTTTGCTTCTTTCCAAAGGCATGTCTCTGAATGTTTCTAGAGTCATTCTCTTAATAATCCTGTTTGTCTAAAAATGTAGATGTCACACTGAGGGGCTGAAATTCTGCTTTCAGTAACACCAATGTAACTGAAAGCAGAATTTGGGTTATGCTGCCTTGTGCAGCTCTAAAGAATTCCTCTCATTCTTCAGTGTTTGTTTACAATCTTCCAATGTTCGCCTCTATAATAAAAGAGGGTACAGTGGGACACAAGAAGGAAATAGATTGCTAAGTCTAGGCTGATACTGTTTGTGGCTCTGGCTTGGTTCTTGCCATCTACCTCATCCTCATAAAACCCAATTAACACTTCATCTGGGGCCAGGCTTAGGTACAACTACTGCCCAAATAACAGAAAGAGTGTGGATGGCTGCCATTTACTACAGCCACAGATGCTCCTTCTTATAATCCAGTAGAAATGTCCAGGGGAAGGACAATGGTAATGCTGTTTTGGCAGTATCATGTGTTGACCTGCCTCCTTCACTTCCAGTAAATGTAACCAGCCATGTTTATTCCTGTTTTCTTCTACAACATCTTCAGAAAGTGGAGATGCCTCTGGAAGGCAAATGTCCTCTGCCCCACTCTGTCTTCCACCATCAATCACAAAAAAAGGGAGTGTGTCTGATGCTGTTTTTCTACAGGTATAAAAGACAGAGCACTTCGATCTCAACTGTGTCTCATTGCCCCTTGCCTGTTTAAATTCCTGTCTTTGGCTCTTGATGCCATATTTTTATGTACCTGGCATTTTCTTGCCCATTTGTACTTACCCTTTCTGGATCAGATTCAGCATTCATTACTCTTCCAGTTTGACTGTTACCTTCTCCACAGCAAGACTGTAGAATTCTGACTCCTCACTGTATCCAGCTCTTTCATTTACCTTGTGAATTCTACTGATTTAAGGCACAGAAATCTTATCACACTAGGCAACTGTTTTCATTATTGCCCTTGGTTTCACTACCCATAGCTTTTCTGAAGCAGGGATAGATGTGACTCCTTTGGATGCTTCTAGAACTCTCAGAATTATTATTATCTGTATTACAGTAGTTGTCAGAATCGCCAACCACGATCGGGGCTCCACTATGCTAGATGCCATACAAATTTTAAGAGAAATTCCCTGCCTCAAAGAGCTTACAATCTACATAGACAAGCTAGACAAACGTTGGGAAGGGAAACAGAGGCACAAAGAGATGAAGTGACTTGCCTAACAGCACACAGAAGATCACCAGCCAAGCCAGGAATAGAATGCAGGTCTCTTACATTCCAATCAAATGTCCTGTCCAGTAGGCCACACCACCTCTCAGACCATGCTGCCTCTTGGTTATTATCCCTCTGGTTTATATCTCACCATCACTACCCCTCATGAAGCTGCCTTCTTAGGGAGAACTGTTAGTTGATATTCTCCTCAGAGTCCTGCATCATCATGCTGCTGTCAGCCACAAAAGAGAATGCACCACTATGTAAGATACTCTCTCAAAGGGCTGAGTGCTTTTTCTCTACAATGCTGACAGCGTGTGCTGTCCTGGGAACCAAAGTCCAGTCACAGGAATTGACCCCAGCACAGACATTTGTGGGAGACATGGACCAACAACTTATTGACATACAATATGTTAGTGGGAACTGCCCTAGGCTTTTAAAACCTAAATATGATATATTTAAAATACAATAGAACCTTAGAGTTATGGACACCTTGAGAATGGAGGTTGTCCATAACTCTGAAATGTTCGTAACTCTCAACAAAACACAGCTCCGGCTCCAGCAGTTCACACTTCGGGCCAGGTTTCAGAGGCAGCTTCCTTGCAGGCAACTTCTTTCCTGGCAAACTTGCCCCCCTTCCTGACTGGTGCGGGGGGAAGAATCAGTGTGTCCCCCTCCCAGCGGGGTAAGTGTGTGTGAAAACAGTGCCCCCCTCCTGGCCGGGAGGGGGGGTGAAAACAGCACCCACTACTCACAGGAAAGCAACGCAGACTCCAATGCTGCTCCAGCTGCCTTGGGCTGGCAGTAGGGGCTCACAGCTTTGCCTGTGAAACTCAGCGCAAAGCTCAGCGTCTTCAACTCCTAGCTGTAAGTGGATGCCCCACACATGGGGGTGGTGTTGGAGGTAGGGGTGGGGACAGGCAGCCTACATGTGCCTACCTTTAAGATGCAATACTGGCACAGTACAGTATTTGCTTTTTTTCCCCCCTCCGTTGCTGCCTGAAAGGTTACTTCTGGTTTCACACGGTGTCCGGTTGACCGGTCAGTCCGTAACTCTGGTGTTCGTATCTTTGAGGTTCTGCTGTAAGTTAAAGAGAAATAGAAAAGACGCTAATGGAACACAGTTTCCATGACTACTGGTCAACAGCTGGTAGCTCTAAACAGAGCTGCAGACTTATTCTTATGATTTCAGGAAAGAGCCTGTTAAATAAATGCTGCTGCTAGAGATTGCATTCCTCCCCCAGGAATCATAAGACCACAAAGAGTATATAGCATTTAGGTTAAAAAAAAAAAAAACACACACACCACACTCCACAACTCACTTTATTATTTAATAAAACATAATGAAATGGGAAAATCTAGCTTTAACAGATTTAAAAATCTACTGATAACACTGGTCTACAATTTTTGAGAAGTCGTCTGCTTCAGAGATAAAGTGTGCTATTTATTATGTATTTTGATGTGCTGAATTCAAATATTACAATTAAAACAACTGATTGGCTACTGTTTCTAAGATATTTAAGTTTTTACATTTTATGTCTATGTATATTGTGTAGATAGTAGAGTTTTAATCATAAATTGTAAACCTAGGTCTTTTCATGTGTTTATGGTTGCTTTACATGATAATATTTCACCTGTCCTGTTTATGTAATGCTTTAAAAATCAGCAAAAGGGTTATATAAATAAAATGTATTATGCAACAAAAGGCAAAAAACTATTATGTACATAGTTTAGTCCTATTCGGTATCTACTTGGTGCTTCTTGGCTTGTCTCTTGTATTCATTAAATGGAGCGTCTCTTGTCGTTGTCCAGCAATAGTCTGCAAGCATTGATGGGCTCCATTTGCCCTGATAGCAATGTCCTGGTGAAATCGCTCGCCGCTCACTGCTCTGCAGTTCGGTGGAAAAAAATCTAGATGAGAGTGCAAAAAATGTATCTTTAGTGACATGTTGCAACCAAGGCTTTTGTATGCCTTGAGGAGGTTTTCCACCAACAACCTGTAGTTGTCTGCCTTGTTGTTTCCGAGAAAATTTACTGCCACTAACTGGAAGGCTTTCCATGCCGTCTTTTCCTTGCCACGCAGTGCATGGTCAAATGCATCATCTCGAAGAAGTTCACGAATCTGAGGCCCAACAAAGACACCTTCCTTTATCTTAGCTTCACTTAACCTTGGAAATTTTCCACAGAGGTACTTGAAAGCTGCTTGTGTTTTGTCAATGGCCTTGACAAAGTTCTTCATCAGACCCAGCTTGATGTGTAAGGGTGGTAACAAAATCTTCCTTGATTCAACAAGTGGTGGATGCTGAACACTTTTCCTCCCAGGCTCCAATGACTGTCGGAGTGGCCAATCTTTCTTGATGTAGTGGGAATCTCTTGCACGACTATCCCATTCGCAGAGAAAACAGCAGTACTTTGTGTATCCAATCTGCAGATCAAGCAAGAGAGCAACAACCTTCAAATTGCCACAAAGCTACCACTGATGTTGGTCATAGTTTATGCACCTCAAAAGTTGTTTCGTGTTGTCATAGGTTTCCTTCATATGGACTGCATGACCAACTGGAATTGATGGCAAAACATTGCTATTATGCAGTAAAACAGCTTTAAGACTCGTCTTCGATGAATCAATGAACAGTCTCCACTCACCTGGATCGTGAACGACGTTGAGGGCTGCCATCACACCATCGATGTTGTTGCAGGCTACAAGATCACCTTCCATGAAGAAGAATGGGACAAGATCCTTTTGACGGTCACGGAATATGGAAACCCTAACATCACCTGCCAGGAGATTCCACTGCTGTAGTTTGGAGCCCAACAGCTCTGCCTTACTCTTGGGTAGTTCCAAATCCCTGACAAGGTCATTCAGTTCACCTTGTGTTATGAGGTGTGGCATTTTCGTTCTCAGTGACCCAGAGTTAGTAAAGTTTGACTACATTTATTTCAGAAGCATTTTGGCTGTAGAGCAGTGTAACTAAAAATATCTTCACTGTATAGCAAATTCTATAAACAGATCATGCTGTATACATTGTGGTGGAAGTTTTTAATACCAAATCTATAAATCGTTCAGATACTTTGCTGCATCACGTATTTTTACTATACATAGGGTTTTGTTCTTCCATCATTTTATGTGTATAACTTCCACAGAAAATAATGGGAGTTACATGCATTCTAGTGATTAGAGCAGGAAATGTAGGCTCTATTCCTTGATGTGTCACTGACTTTGACACAGCACAAATCTTATGCACTACTTAACTTCCATGTTAGCCTTCAAAATGAGATTTAATGCCTGCTTAGTCAAGAAGTCCATGTGAAGGGTCTCCCCTCCTGTGCATAATATAGTGTATGGGAGGTGGTGGGAGGCAGAGTGTATTATGAAAAATGCATGGGAGCTGTGTAGCTGGCAAAGCTCTCTGGCAAACTTTCAACAGCTCAGGTCCCATTCATAACTTTTTACCACTATTTTTCACATATGTTTCTGAATTATCTCAGACAAAGCAGCATTGTAGCTAAGATAAGGGGTGAAGAGGGGGAAATTTCAAACTGTAATTAATATCTATTTTATTCTGTGTGTCATATGTTTAAAAAAAGAGCATGTCTGAATAAGTGTCCAAATGCCACAGACTATAAATGCAAATCTTAAAGCAGAAAGGCCTTTCACTGGGACTTTCAGTGTTCATGTCCCAATCAGACTGATAAGAGAAAACAAGGTTCATCCTGAAAGAGACACCATCAACTTAACTTTGGCCCTAAATTTTGTAAAAACTTTTATAAAGCCTGAGGCCAATAGAAATATTTCCATGTTGTTGTTTTCTAAAATTACAACAAAAATGGGTTTTCTTAAAAGGTAAATGGTCCCATTTGAAATTCAAATATGGCACCAATGAAAATTGAAAGCAAAATAAAAGTCGACGAAATGAAGAACACAGGCTTGTGTTCTAAGCAACAATCCACTCAAAGATCCTTCCTCCAACAGGACCCCTTACGGGGCAGTGCTGCAAACCCTAGCACTGGAGACAGTTCTCCACACACTGCATTTCAATACTGAGGGGATATTGGTGAAGAAAAGGGATATTCCCCTCCACCTAGTTACAGACAGACACTGAACCACCTCTTATCTTGCTTCAGGAGATGCACTCCATAACTGACATGCAATTTTCAGTTCCAGGCTATACTGCCATACCTCATCACCATCACAAGCATTATGGGATGGCATCTTACATTATAGAAGGGCTGTCTGCTGTCACTGTATTGCCCCGTGGTCCAAATGACATAGTATAATGGCAGGCAATAAAGATGAATGAGCTTATGCTGATTAATGTCTACAAGCCTTGATCAGTGAACTGGCCAACCCCCACTCTGCTCACCTTTCCAGGTCCTTCCATCTACTGTGACAATTTCAGTTCCCACCGTGTCAATTTGGTATGCCCTGAGAACAATGTAGATGGAGACATTCTAGTGGAGTGGGCATCAGCCACTGATCTACAACTCATCTATGTCCCAAAGCAAACACCAAGCTTTCACAGTAACAGATGGGCAAGAGACTCTAGCTGACATCACCTTTTCATCTTCCGAGCAATTGCTATCAGTGCTCCTAGAGTGGAAGGTTCTTGACGTCTCAGCACTGGTTGTCTTTGATCAACACGGGCCTGCAGATAACAAATAGTTTACAGAAGGCCCAGTGGAAGGTGTTTCAAGCAGAACTAGAGATGTCTGTAAGCAAACTGGCAGTGCTGGACTTGACATGTCCAGCCAATATAAATTAGTTCAGGCAGCTGCTAAGAAATTGATCCCCAGAAGCTGTCGTTGACAGTATATGCTTGGGTGGTCATCAGAGGCAATTAAGCTTGACCAGGAATTCAGATCTGCTGAACAAACAGGAGGCCATTAATAAGAGCAGAGAACTCATTCAATTGCTGGATACAATCAGGTGCAATTGATGGAGAGAGACAGTCACAAAGATAGGCTCAACTCATTCTAGCCAGAAAGCATGGTGGACCATCAAAAGACTTTCTGGAGATTCCAGCTTCAGCAAAAGGAAGTTTCCAGTCACCATAATTGCTGTTGCATTCCCACTAGTGCCTAATGGCCATATATAGAACTTGGAAAAGTCTCTCATCCATGGGGTCAAAAATGAGGTTACAAAGAGGTGGCAGGTCCTTTGTGTGGATTCAAACTTCATGGCTCTTTTTTCAGACAAAGATTTGGACCAACCCATAAAGCTTATGAAAAAAGGAAAGATTCCAGGCCTGGATTATATCCATAGGAAGTTCTTACTTCATCTAGGCCCAAAAGCCGGCTTTTTTCAGTTCCTCAACTAATGTTTCCAGGGGCAGCTTCATCCCAAAAATCTGGCAAAGGACAAAGATCATAGCCATTTCAAAACCAGAAAAAACACTTGATGAGCCCAAGAGCTCTCTCCTGTGTGTCACATATAAGCTTATGGAAAGACAGATTCTGATGTGCATCAATGATGTTATTGAACTACAACTGACCTTTGTTCAGGCTTTCTTCAGACATTGACAGTGTGCCCAATATCAAGTCATTTGCCTAACACAAGACATTGAAGATGCCTTAAAAAAGGGCAAGAAAGTTGGCGCCATTCAGTTGCATCTGTCAGCTGCATATAACACTGTCTGCCAAGTTGTTTCTGACTATTCCCAGGAAGCCCATCATGTGGTTCATCATGGAAGTGATAATGAATGGGAGCTTCATCTTGCAAGATGGAGAAAAAGTCAGCAGGGTTAGGCATCTCGGTAACAGACTCCCACAAGGATCTGTTCTAGCTCTTCTCTTTTTCAACATATATACTTAAGATCTACAACAACCAAGACCAGTAAGTACTTACATGCAGATGACATCTGTGTCACTGATGTTCTCAAAGCCAGTCCACTGCTTGTTCAGGGAAAGCCCCTGGCGGTCCAGGCCAGTTTGTTTACCTGCCGCGTCTGCAGGTTCGTCCGATCGCAGCTCCCACTGGCCGCGGTTCGCCGCTCCAGGCCAATGGGGGCTGTGGGAAGTGGCAGCCAGCACATCCCTCGGCCCGCGCTGCTTCCCGTAGCCCCCACCTTCAGTTCCTGCTGACTTGCCACAATTGGCTTTTGCAATATTCTTGTGCAGTGGCCATTCATGCATTCATCTCTAATGCTGCCAGCCCAGTGCCAATCTCAGATGAACAACAGCATATCAGGGCTGACAGCTATGTCTCTACACAGTGGCAACTCTGGGATAGACAGATAGACTGCTGAACTTCAGGAGCCCTAACTAACTATTGCTACCTGGGTTGCAGATTCTGGACTAAGCTTAATAGGCTGCTGACTGGAACTGCCAGAGTGGCTGCCACAATGTAGAAATTTGGCTTAGCCTAATTTTCGCAGTATGACTGTGGGGTAGTGATTCAGATGGTCAGACATGTGGGGGAGGAGGGCACAGTTACCGTCAATGACACAGCAGTTAGATGACTGAACAATCTAGACATAGACTTGTGATGCATATGAAAGATAAGGATTGTCTCAGCTGAAAGGAATGTAAAAAAGTAAACAAGGGGATAAACTGTGGCAATACTGTGGATTTCTGTAATCATTTCACTTTTAATAAGCTAACATGTTTTTACTAAAGAAACTGTTTTGTTTGCAACTTATGACTTCTCAGTAGACGGTGTCCTTTTATCTATGGAGTAGCAGCTCCAGACCCACCCTCAAAACATGCAGACATATCTCTACTGCTATGATGATCATCACCACCTAAAACACACCTTTCAAGATCCAGGGGTCCTGCACATGCCTATTACAGCAAATGGTATACATCATACCGTGCATCAAATGCCCCAGTAACAACTATGTGGGCGAAATGAGACAATCACTTATGCTCTCCAATGAACCCACACGGAAAAAATGATAAAAGACACAAATAAATAAATAAATAAATAAACAAACAAACAGCACCCGTAGGCAAACTCTTTTTTTCACAAAGCAATGATTCCACATCTGACCCATCTGGTCATCCTCAAAGGAAACACCGTCAAAAGACCAGCCTGGAAGTTTAAATCAATCACTTTGCTAGATATTAAAAATCATGGACTTAATAAAGACACTGGATTTATGGTTGATTACAATAATGTGTAACCCACTAACCCCACTTTTTTGTTCCACTACTATACAGATGTTAACTGGCCACTTCACCTTGAATAGTCTCTTACAATATGTGGTAACTACTTAGGCTAAACAATCTGTTCCACCTTGTACTTAGCTGTGATTTGCTGAGTGCCTTTCCTCAGACATGAAACAGAGTTCTCTGTAAGCTCAAATACTTGTCTCTTTCACCAACAGAACTTGGTTCAATAAAAGATTGCCTCACCCACCTTGTCTTTCTAATATCCTGGGACCAACGTCGCTATAACACTGCAAACAAAAAGTTAAAATAGATATCGTTTAGAATGGGGTGGGAGAACCAGACATGTGTATTGCCTGGCTTCAACTGTAAAAAGAGATATCCAAGAATTATTTGATGGAACGGTCAGATGATAAAAAAGAAAAAGAAATTCAGTATTAAGCTAAATTAAGTCTCTCTCCTACAGTGGTATATCTCATCTAAATTATTATTGATTGCATAAGATATGAAAATTCCCCTAGCCCCCCAAAAAAGAGTCCATTACATTGTAATGGATCATGTTTCAATAGATACTGTCAGTCTGAAATTGCTCTAAAAACTATTATACCAAAATGGAAAGCTAAGGAATATGACCTGAAATTTATAAAAGCTTTTTCTGTATTGTTGTCAGAGAATTACAGCCTTTTCATATAAATAACCTGAAATATTCATTCTTCTCTTGCATATGCAAAGAAAATCTTTCATGCAGAAAGGAAGCAATTTGGGCAGAGTAAAGTTATTTGATAGGGGATTGTGAAAAATGAAACATAAGACTTAAAAATGCATAATATTTCAAGCCATTTTCTGGTGCAAGGTTCATTTTTGTTGAACTGGTAAAGCTTCATGAATCTGGTCAATTTTGCTGGAATTCTGTTTTTAAAAAATAGAAAAAATATCCAACAATTTAAACAACTTTTTGTTTTAAAATTTTGTATTGTATATCAGAATTTTCCTTCATGGAGAACTTTGAAATTTTCAGGTTTCTGTGCAATTCCGAATGAAGACAAATTTGAAAATTTTTCATGAAACTTCTCTAGTATTTATTGAACTACTCAGCAATGGGGATAGCCACAGCAAAGTGGCTTATAAATGCAGACATTATAATATTCCCTGGCGAAAGGCTATGGTCTGCAAAATGACAAACTCTAAACTGTTCAGACATCTCTAAATTTCAGATTTGGAACCGAATGAATTTACTTACATTACTATATACTAATGGGACAAGCAGATCATTCATTTTTCACACATCCACATTTCTTTTCCTGTACAAATGTCATGGGTTTTTTTGTATACATCTTTGTAATTTAATTACCACTGAAATTAAAAAGAGGGAAAAGTGAAAGACCCTACATCTATCTCCGAAACCCAATTTCTTCTTCTTCTTCATTCTGATTGATTTGGATAAGTCTTCCCATTTCCAAAACTGTCTAGATACCTATGTAGACCCAACTTCATAGCATCTGCACAAATCAGATTTAATCATAATTATAACTAACAACAGCCTTGGGAGGTAAGAAAGTATTATTATTACCCCTGCTTTACAAGGAGGAAATTAAGGCACAGAAAGTGCATGCAGGAAGATTGCAGTTCATTTCCAAGTACCAGCCCAGTACCTTAGAAGAAGGGTGGTCTTGGTTATCTGCCTTTCTGCCTAATATTTGTGGATATCATTCTTCTCACCTCACTGTCTGGAAGTTTCTTTGATTATAGGGGATGACTCTTGCATAAGGGGAGAAAGGGGAGAAGGGATTTGGAGTGCCATAGAACATAAGTCAAGGGGAAGACCCATAATAGTGCCACATTTGAAACAGAAAATGTGGAGTGACAGTCAGTAGCCTCTGCTGAGACCTGACATCAGTGTAGAAACTTCTATCCGCTCTATTCCCCCAAAACTCTGGTACTGGCCATTGTCAGAAACAGGATACTGGGCTACATGGGCCATTGGTCTAACGCTGTATGGCAGTTCTTATTCCCCTGAAGATACTTTATACTCAGGGGAAGATCCCTCAGCTTCTGCTCACAATCCTGCTACCACTGGAAAGGGGCAGGTAGCATGTAATGCCCCTAGACAATCATGCTGCATAGGGATGGGTGAAGAGGGCCTCATGCTACCACTGGAAGGTTGCAAGAGAAATGCCAATCCCATCTCAAAGCTCTAGGTGGCATCAGTTTGAGGGCGAAGACCATGTCATTCCAGAATTTCTGCTGTCACTATCATTGCACAAGTCATCAACATGAGCATACTTAAAGCATGGGTATAGCAACAAAAAGATCTGCATACAAAAAGCATTTTTTGGTTCCACAGCTATTGTATTTCAGTGATGTGGAAACTCACTGTGGGATGGGAAAGTCAAGTTGTGCTGTTACTGGCTCATGAATCACCACCAGTAAGTAGTCAGACACAGCCTGTTGAACTTATCTACTGATGCTATATGAATCAGAACAGAATCCAACTCCATTTCCAACTGCTATGTCGTCTCTGCAGTAATAACTGGGGTAAAAAGCAGTAGACATTTGTTTTTATCATGAAAGCAAGTAAATGTGATACTTACAGAAGGTGAAATCCTGATCCCACTAAAGTCAGTGGAAGTTTTGTCATTGATTTCTTTCAGGCTAGGATTTGACTCAGAGTAGATCTGATCAGAATGAAGGTGTCAACAGTATATGACAACTTATATGCCTACAGTTAATTATCAAAAAAAGGACGATGAAATTCTGACTACTGATGTTCTTGAGTGAAAAAACACATTCTAATAGGACTTTTCTGCTACTGCAATTGATATGACTTATGACCCATCTTTTTCCTTTCTCTTCAGTGAAGATTTTGAACCTCTAGAGAGGTAGGTGGTTATATCCCAGCAACATTTTATGTCCAGTTTTAAGTTTGGAATTATACTTCCTTGAAGATTTCTCTCTACAGACTGAAGCTCTGGTTTATATCTCATTACACAAGTTTAGAGCTATATGCTATTGCATTATATTGAAAAAGCAGACATGCAATGTTTGACCTTAGTCATTTGTACACGTCCTTTGTTATCTGGCCCAACAGAGCTCTACAGCGCAAAGAAGTCCTTTTTGGCATGGTTCTCGAAGTCAGGGGTTCTCAACTTTTTTTTCTTTCTGAGACCACCCCATCATGCAATAAAAATTCTTGGCCTTCCTGTGCCACAACAACTGTTTTTCTGCATATAAAAGCCAGGGCCAGCGTTAGGGAGTAGCAAGCAGGGCAACTGCCCGGGGCCCCATGCCACAGAGGCCCCCCACCAAGCTAAGTTGCTCACGCTTCAGCTTCAGCCCTGAGTGGCGGGACTCAGGGCCCCAGGCTTTAGCCCTGCATGGCGGGGCTTCAGCTTTCTGCCCTGGGCCCCAGGGAGTCTAATGCCAGTCCTGCTTGGCGGATCCCCTGAAACCTACTCATGGCCCCCCAGAGGACCCCAAACCCCCAGTTGAGAACTGCTGCTCTAAGTGACAAACACTCAAACAAATTGGATAATAGACATCTCAAAATCTCTGCAGCATGCAGTTAGATTTAACAACCTGATATGCCAACACCTCTTTCAATTATGCTGGATTCTATTAAAATGCTTCATGTAACAGAAAATGACATTTTAACTCGAGCATGTCCAGGTGAATAAATATGCTGAATTTTTAAAATGAGGGAAACATGTGATTTACATCGACTGTAGTTCAATTATTAAAGGTATAAACTGCAGAACTTTCATAACAAATATATGTCCTCTCTAGAAAATAGGTAAAGTTAAGTCCACTCCAGGATATGTAGTATACCACAATATGATATACTTTCCTAAAGCAGAACAATACATTTTATTTGATGCCAAACATTTCAAATATAAAATGTATGCCAAAAATAAAGAGAACAGTTAAGCCTTATAAAGACATGACACTGTAGCTTTGAACTCAGCCACCCTCGGAAAAGTTTGTAAATTATTAAAGTAAATAAGACACAATTCTAAATAGCTTTAATCACCTATTGGTTCATAAAACCAAACATAGGTGGAATGAAATGGGAAAGAAGGATTGGCAGGGACAAGTTTGGCTTAAGTACATGTTGATTAATTGGAACATTTAAAATGCCAACCCTTTTTGAACACTGCTGTTTCACAACTATCCTGGCTTTCCACAATTCAGGAAAGCATTTGATTGACTTCAGTGGGCCTTAAGCAAGCACATGAATAGCAATTAGATCTGTTTAATTCCAATTTATAGTGTATTTTGTTATTGTATATTGGAAATCATTTAACAATTATTGCATAATTAGCTTTTTTTTTAATTAATATTGATTTCAGGTACCTTAGCGCTTTTATTTAACTTGATTAGAAACACTGGCCTTTGTGTAATAGAATTCAGGCAGTACATTACAGATTAATTTGGCACGAGTGAGAACTCCAAGAAGTTGTATCCATATAGAAAGAGGCATTAGCGCAGCATGAAAAGTTCAGCAGATAAATTCCTTACTGGACAGAGTGTGCTGTGATTTTGTAATGAAAGTTAGCAATGCACTGGAATGCATTTTACAGTGTTTCTACGTGATATACTATTCCTTTGCTATGATGCATTGAATAGTCTCATTATTTGCTTTATCATGCTGTGTATAAATCTGTTCTTAGATGAGCTAAAGATGAATTGATTCTAGAGTTATATGAATCTAGTGAATTTCACATCACAAATAAAACTCTTTTGAAATCATTGAAAATAGCAAAAGCAAAGGTTAGGTTGGCAAAACAAGTGAAATCCTGACTCTACTGAAGTCAGTGCCAAAACTCCCTTTGTGCCAGAATTTCACTCCTTTGTGTTTCAAAGCCAGTAGATTGAAATTCTGCTAAAGTGTGAAGGAACTTTATGGATTTTGGTGGAATTATATTGTCATTAATCAGAATAGAATTTGGCCCAACATCTTCATGTTTTGCCCCAAACTGAAGAAAAGGGTGAATTTGCCTTTTTAATATTTTCTTTGTGGGGACAGCAATGTATCACAAAGATGAGCTGGAAATCTCTCTAAGTGTTCTGAAGCCCAAGAAAATGGTGTGCATTCTAAAATGGTTAAAATTTGCTTAGGACATGAAAACATCAAGTTGGAGAAAGCAACCACTTGAAATGAAGAAAATGTCTCTGTAATTCTCATCGTAGCAGTACCTTATAGGTGCTCTAGTTCCACATAAGAATGCAGAGTGGATTCTCATTTATTGCTGAAATATCTGGGAGTATATTGCAAAAAATAAGGTAATTATTATAAACCCCAATTGTGCAAAAAGCAGCAGCTATCAACACAAAGGGCAGATGCTAGAATAACAGCAACAGCTTCAATAGCAGATGGTGTTACATCAACGCCTCCTGCCCCCCATTATGTCAAGTGCCACTGGCATCATTCCTGGGTTAGGGAGGGAGCAGAGTATTAGTCCACTTGCCTCAGCGCTGTTATTTTCATCTGCTACTTTGCAGCATATGAATGTTCATTCCAAAAGGCTTCTGAAGTGCCTGTTTCAGATCAATTTCATTAGTAGCTTCTATTCATTCCAGGAGATGGTTCAATCTACACCTTCTAGCTTTATGGATAGTCTCTGCCTCTGCACTGACTTAGTGCTAGTATTAGCAGACATAATGTCAAGGACTGAGTAGCTGCAGGCACACAAGACTAGCCAAACTATGGAACAGTCAGAGAGGAAGTGGAGAAAGGAATTAGATGGTGCAATGACCCTCTGATGGTTTCATGGGCTGACTCAGGAATTCCTTGTCACCCAGAATTACAATGCTTGCACTTCCCAATACAGCACATTTTTTTGTTTAGATTGTGTTGCTTCTCTTTTAAACCAATGTGTGATCCTTGTCAACTGGCCCACCAAACCGCTAGGGGGCGGTGGGGAGCTACGACGTCACTGGCCGGCCTGGGTCACACCTCTGTCACCCGGGAATTAGCGGCGGGGATAGCACTGGCCAGAGTCTGGAGCGCGCCCCTCAGGCAGGGGAGCGCCAGCACAGGTCTGTGGCGTGCCCCTCACGCAGGGGAGCGCCGGCAAAGGTCTGTGGCGCGCCCCTCAGGCAGGGGAGCGCTGGCACAGGTCTGTGGCACCGTCTGGGTTTTGGCCCCGAGGCGGGTCGGCTGGGTAGTCCGCCGCTGGCAGCTCCAGCTCTCCCTCAGGCTCGAGCTCCTCCAGTTCCTCGGGGTATTCAGTTGCTGGCAGTCCTGGTAACCCCAGTCCTTCCTGCAGGTGAGGTTTCCCCCGGTCCAGGGCCTCCCCTGGCGTGGCAGCAGGGTCTGAAGGGAGCAGCCCATAGTCGGCGTCTGCCTCCCTCCCTGGTGCTGCCCTGACTGAGCTAAGGGCCCCGCCCTTTGTAATTCCTGTCCCACCCACCCCCTTCCGGGGGTTGGAGTGATCTTGGCCTGGCTCCGCCCACTCAGGAGAGAGAGCGGCCCTTTACCCTCAAGTTCGGAGGGAAGCCACCCTGGCTTCCTACACAATGCATGTTTCTGTAATAATTAAAATGGGAAACCATGTATTTTACTGTACTATACATTCAGTTCTAAGGAATAATGCTTTTTCCATGGAACAGGAACTATCAATATTTATTCTTTATATTGTAGTGGTGCCCCAAATTTGCTAGGTGCTGTACAGGTGAGTAAGACAGAGGGTGTAATCCAAAAAGGTACTAAGGTGGATAAGTCCCATTTTTAGGCACAACTGTGATCCACAAAACTCCTGCTCAGCTGCCACCTAATCTCACTTGGAGCCTCAGTTTTTTCCTCTCAGCATGTGCATTGCAGCTGTAACCCACACACCTCCTGGAGGTGGTGCATTAGGGTGACCAGATGTCCTGATTTTATAGGGACAGTCCTGATTTTTGGGTCTTTTTCTTATAAAGGCTCCTATTACCCCTCACCCCTTCCCAATTTTTCACACTTGCAGTCTGGTCACCCTATGGTGCACTGTCCCATCTAGTGGCAGGGAGACCACTTAGAAAGAGATTAACAAGTCTGCCCTACAGCCCTAGCTAAGAGCCAGATGGCTTTTAACTCATGCAGTAGAGGCTCATGCACAAAGCTTCAGAGGTCCCAGATTCAATGCCAACAACCAAGGATCTGTTGGTGTTACGCAGCCTCACTCTAGGCGTCTATCTCCTGCCCAAGCATGTGTCTTAATGTTTCCTAATAAGCATCCAGATACCTATCCCCTGCTTTAGCCCCAGAGCAATTCACAAACCAGAAAAGATAGGCAGCTGAATGCATGTCACATGCAGGGGCTCAATCTGTAATGTGCTCACTTTAACTCATTGCATGAAGCTCTGAAGTGGACTTAAAGAGCACTACATCTACAGAACACGGAAGGTGCTGTGAGAACTCTGCATCAAAGAAAGACTGCAACTAAATGACCTAATTGCATAGGAGAAAAGCTGAACAAGCCACCACTGGTACCTACGAATGCAGGAACTAAAAAGTCATGGACTTCTTTTGCAAAGGGTGTCCAAAGACCAGCAACACAGAGAGCAGTCAAAACAGTTCCTTGAACTGCAGCTCCTGGCCATCTAGCCTCAATTCTCTCTTTTCTGGATTGAGTTTTTGTCTGATCATTTTCATCCAGGTCCCATTCTTAGTCAGGCTAATAAAGGAAATTACACTATCTAGATCTGTTAAAGGCAGCTGAGGAGTGGAGTCCCCATATGAATGACACTGCTGCTTGAAACACCTTGTGTTGAGTAGCAGAAGGCAGCAAAATGGAACCCAGTGGGGCACAGACTGAGAATAACCTTGGGATGGAGCATCAGTTACTGAACAGCATCCTCTGCTAGCTTTCTGAAAGTAAGAAATGGAATAATTGAAGACCACCACCACCACCACCACCACCACATGCTTTTATAAGCTGCTGATAAAGGAAAAGCTGCATGGATTTCTCACCTTGTTTTACTGGAAGACTGGAAGGCCTGAAAGCAGAATGATATGGTGATTCTCATAAAGTCATATAATTTGTCAGTTGCACACACAATTCTCATAATGGACCACAGAACTCCTGTCCTCCTGTATTAAATACCACCACACAATATATTTTCATGTATGTCTGTAATTAAGAAGGGTAGGTCAAAATTGGTCTCAAATGCATTTTCATCAGACCTAAAACTAATAGTAATGATCTTTTTCTTAAGTTGTTGGGACAAAAGTTTTTTTTTTTTTAATAGACATTCAGAGGAACGAAGAAATAAAATGGCAGGGAAAAGATATACTTATTTACTCAAATGCATTATACTAGATAGACATACTACCGTGTTTTTTAAATGGCTAGAATTGATGGGCACTATACTAGTCATCACAGAAATTCTACATTCGATACATACAGTATTGGGCATTGGCCTAAAAAGAAGGATGACCCATTTTAATAAATTTCTGATTTGTTTTGATCTTGTTACAACTAGATTATTTCCATTACATAGTTCTGTCATGTACCAATGAAGGGGGAGGGGTTGTAGGCTTTTTTTTATATATAGTACATTTGAAAGGAAAATAATTCTGAAATGAGATCTAAAGTTCTGAGAGCTTTTTTCAGTTAAATTGTGTCTGTCTGGGGAATTTTCTAATATATTTTCCCTACATCTCAAGAGTCAAGTCATTTCTTAGTTTGGTTGAGTTATTTGAAAGGACAGCTAGCAAGGACTCAGAGAGACTTTCTTCAGCAAATGTATACACCAGAGATTGATATCCTCAGCCAACTACTCCCTATAGGATCTGTATATGCAAACAGTTATTAACTGTGTGGCTGCTGCAGACACAAAATTTGGAGCTGGAAAAACAGTAGGGGGCAGTGCTAACTAACTATTAAAACTCTATAGTGACATGGAACTTCAGTAACTATAGAAGTCTAAAGTATATTTTGTTTGTTAGCTTGTTGTGCGTTTTTTGTAGAAAAGTTGAGTGTGAATTGCTAGAATAATGAGTATTAGTAAATTTTCCTACAAATGTAATTAGATATAACATTTAATATTTAATACAATGGGCTGCTGGTCCATGACTAGGGCTTCTAGCACTACAGTTACACAAATAAATAACAATAATAGAAAGATTTATATAGAGGGATAGCATAGAGTATTGTCTGTAACATAGATTTCTATTGCTTTAATCACATAATGAGTAGTTTGTCACAGGGAAATAACATCTAGTGTAACATAAAGTGATAGGATTTTTTTAAAATCTCTCATAACAAACCCTAACATAAAAAGAATGAATGGAAAACAAACTAAAGAGAAACAAAAATAAAAATGAATATTTGAGATAAGTAGAAGTAGACTATGCTACTGATACCTGTTTACATATGCATATTCTCTAAGGGCCAGACCAGATTGTTTCAAGCACTGTTGAAGAGGTGTGCTGATTGGGAGGGAAGACCTGCGCAAAGGTAGGGTGATCAGACAGCAAGTGTGAAAAATCGGGACAGGGGGTGGGAGGTAATAGGAGCCTATATAAGAAAAAGACCCAAAAATCGGGACTATCTCTATAAAATTGGGACATCTGGTCACCCTACGCAAAGGTCAGACGTCTATTCCCCCTACTGCTTAGCAGAGCGCAAGACAGCTACCTTGGTGAGAACATTGGTCCTGTCCCCTCTGCACTAGTCCATTGAGCTGGCTACATATGCATGGAGGAAAAAGACTGCATCCTCCCAAGGGACAGTTCAATCTATTTTTTCCCATTGCATGCCAGACAGATCCAGGATTTATCATGCCTCCTATGACACACCTCTCCCAGAACTCATAAAGGGGCATTGCTGCACCTCAACACTCATAAGTATCTGACTCTCAAGGCCAGCATTTTTGAGTAGTCACAGAGGATAGTTTTTTGCCTCCTCACTGACCCCCCTCACCACCACCACCCAAATATCACAGCAATATGCACAGGGCCATCTTAAGGATTTTGAGGTCCAAAGGTTCTTTGGAATCTACCCTAAAGATATTTTTGATGTTACCACTGTGCTGTTACAGTTCCTCTAGATGACTACCACAGAGGATTTACCATCCATGTAACATAGACCTCATTAAGTTATTTTTTCTTATGTGTGTATTGATGCTCATGCACATAAAGGATTGAGTAATATAGAAAACAGATATATCAAATATATGCTTTTACTGTTAACCCCATACTCCAAAATATTAGCTGTAGGCCCTGAATATTAATTTAGGTTGTCTCTGTTTTATAAGGGGTCCACCCATCACTAATAGGCTTTGGATACCTAAGTACCATGTAGGTTGAAGCAGTGTTAGACAACATCCTGCTGGCTATTGTTGAATCATCATTAAATATTGTAAGCTAGCTGGAAAATGAATCATTATAGCAACAGGTATTTAGCATCAGCCTGTGTTTGTGAAGTCCTCTTAATTTTTATAATATAAATCATAAGTCAGAGGAGCAGTTTTAGACCATTATCTCCCACTAATTTGAACAGTGAATTTTCCACTAACATAAACACAGAAGAAATTAATCTTCCCATTGATTTTCTTTTATATACCACTGGAGGATGGGCCAATGACCAGCTGGCCTAGCAGTCAGGTCATGGTCTTACAGTTTCTGCCAGCCTAGTCATCACAGAGGTGGCCCCAGTTGCAGTCCCAATCACTCCTGCGTGCTCCAATTGTCCCTCAGAGATTCTCGCACTGCAGATGAGCAGGGGAGGGTGGCAATTTAGGGGGACCCAGGCCCACACATTCCACCCAGCCCCTACTAGGGAGCCTAGGGGTTTAATCAAAGCATCCAGCCCAGTTATTGAGCAACTCCAAATTATATTTTTCCACTGGGTCACTTCCTACCTTTCTGGAGCTCCTCAGTTGGCAGCATGGTCATTAGCTTAGAAGACTCTCCTCAGTCTCTTTATGTCAGGTTCAAGGAATCTCTTTTAGGGCTTTCAGAGGGGGAGGGGAATGCAAGTCCCTGCTGCTAGAGCAGCCTTCACAAAGCTGTAGCTACTCCTGGCACAGCTCTCAGCCATGTGCCTCAGTGCAACATACAGGTCTTTCTTCCTTTTCTGGGCTACCAATGTCCTTTTTAACTGATCTTCCACTGGGAACATGCTCTGCCCCTGTTGCTGAGCAGGGCCTCCTTAGTCCAGGTCTACTCCCTGTCCTGGTTCAGTGTGGGGCCTGTAGATCCCAGAACAATACCCAAACTTAAAGTGTGGCATGGAAGAAGCAGACGAATTATGAGACACAAGTTGCTAACAAATACCCTTAAAGGAGGCAGGATTCCATCGGTGCAAAAAGAGAAGTAGAGAAAACTGGAGGGCTTCCTACACATTGATAGTGCTATAAAAGAAAAGCAGCACTTTTTGGTGTAATTTATTTAGTTTACAGTAGCTTGGTTACAACATCTGGTTATTTACTTTCCAATTTTACAATTTGATAGATTAAGACGCACAAAGAAATCAAGTCACTTAGTTGAAATCGTAAAAAATGGAGTGGAAAAATCAGGCCCTTAGCCTGTAATTAGCATCTGGAAAGTTGCTCATATGTCATCACCTCAGTAGGAATTATGGTTTCCTGTCAGAATCTGCAGTGAAAATCTGAAGATACAGAGATTAGCAGCAAGACAGGTGAATCACAGATGGAATATCACATTTTTCTATTAGAGCCTGACTTTCACATACAAACCCAGCTAAATTTATTCAGATGGGATTTTGTTTTTAGAAATATATCAAATTTACATTGGCTTGTAACTGAATCTCTGACGACCCATAACTATTGGAGTATGGCTAAATACAGCTATGATCTATAAATCAGATGTTCACACAAAGGACCAAAAAAAATGATGTCCTATCACATCAAACACATTTACTGCACTTTTTTGTCTGCTCTAAAACTTGCCCTATAAGGTAAAAGGCCTAAGTCCATAATTCTTTCCCTTTATAGAACTATTGATGATCAGCTGTCCATTGTAATTGGCGTAAGATATATTTTTAATTAAAAATTTTTACAATCACAGAGCTTTTTACCACAGCTGTATTAGCAGCTCACACGGGTATGTGTGATAAGCAGACAATATTGCTGAGAAGCCTGCAGGAATGTTTGAAACTCTTTATACTCCTTCACAACCAAAGCATATCATCATATACTCGTTTGGCAAATGTGCAGATATAACACTTGATTATGAAATAAGGCAATTTGTTGGGGTGGGGGAATCTAAAATAATCCATTCTTCCCCACAGGGGCTGTTCAAAGCTCATGAACAGAATCTCTCTCAAGAGTCTGTATCAAACTTAAATTTTTATAGCCTAATTTTTTAACCCTGCAGCATCTTTCAATTTTAGCCGGGTGGGACCCGCTTTTCAGAAAGCTCTTACTGTACTCTCCGAGCCAATATCTTCCATTATGTACAGAGGTAGGCCTGAGCCTTGCTAAGCTATAGCTAATCATGTCTCTGTTTTCTTGCTCTTTAACAAGCCAGAATAATAGCAGCTTGATCAGTCAGGGATTAAAGTAAAAAGTACCATTTTAGGAAAGTATTCTGGTGTACTTCAGCCTAGGCAGATGTTCAGTGGCACCTGAATGAAAATAGAGGATTAAAAATATATGTATGTGGCTCTGGTTGTATTCTCCTTCCTTCCCTTTTCTAACAGTCTTCCTCACTCCACGTGTTTTATTAAGAGGACAGTTCTTGCCCAGCTGCAAAATTTGAATTACAGATTGCGACGGGTTGGATGACAGAAATCCCCTTGGGAACTGCCAACTGATATGCCAAGACTACTTCTGCCCCTGCTTTCCCTGCCATCTTAGGACTCCAGAGCCCTGCTTGGCTGTGCCAGACACACTTGCCGGCCACAAACACAGACCCAGGTCTGAACCACGTCCCACAAACTACAATCTTAATTGAAAGTAGCTTAAGAACTATTCCTGTCTTTAACACTCAGATACCCAACTCCCAATGGGGTCCAAACCCCAAATAAATCCGTTTTACCCTGTATAAAGCGTATACAGGGTAAACTCATAAATTGTTTGCCCTCTATAACACTGATAGAGTGTTATGCACAGCTGTTTCCCCTCCCCCCACAAATGCAGGTATTAATACATACTCTGGGATAATTAATAAGTAAAAAGTGATTTTATTAAATAAAGAAAGTAGGATTTAAGTGGTTACAAGTAGTAACAGACAGAACAAAGTGAATTACTAAGTAAAATAAAATAAAAAACGCAAGTCTTAACCTAATACTCTAATAAAACTGAATGCAGATAAAATCTCACCCTCAGAGATGTTTCAATAAGTTTCTTTCCTAGTCTGGGCACAATCTTTTCCCTTGGTACAGCTCTTGTTCCAGCTTAGGTGGTAGCTAGGGGATTTCTCATGACTGCAGCCCCCTTTGTTCTGCTCCACCCCGTTATATAGCTTTGGAACAAGGTGGGAATCTTTTGTTTCTCTGGGTCCCCCCCCCCACTTCTAAATGGAAAAGCACCAGGTTAAAGATGGATTACATTTCAGGTGACATGATCACATGTCACTGTAAAACTTCATTACCCACTTGCCAGCACACACTTATACAGGAAGACTTACAAGTAAAACAGAGCCATCTACAGACAATTGTCCTGGTTAATGGGAACCATCAAGATGCCAAACCACCATTAATGGCCCACACTTTGCATAATTACAATAGACCCTCAGTTATATTTCATATTTCTAGTTTCAGATACAAGAATGATACATTCATACAAATAGGATGAACACATTCAGTAGAGTATAAGCTTTGTAAGATACCTTACAAGAGACCTTTTGCATGAAGCATATTCCAGTTACATTATATTCACACTCATTAGCATATTTTCATAAAATCATATAGAGTGCAATGTCGCACAGATATCTATCAGTCTTAAATACTTATATAGCCTCCATTACCATAGTACCCTATGAGCCTAACAGCACTCTCGTGAAGTACCAATTCGCACATTTTACAGATATGGAACAGAGAGACTAAGTGACTTGCCCAAAGTCATACAGGAAGTAAGTAGTGGAGAAGCTGATGGAACCTGGATCCCCCAAGTCCCAGGTCAATGTCCTAGCTACTGGTCTGTCCTTACTCTCTGGATATCATACCTCCAAAAACTCTTATATCATGTCTTTATAACCTCCAACAACTGTCAATAGGTTATATTACATTAACATAAATTTTAAAAGATTGATGATTAAGGAATTAAAAGTTTATGCATGAACTAAAGACCAAATCATCAGTGGATCTCCCCAAATGCACCTGCAAAATTTGCCAGTGCATCATTCATTGGCATGTTCAGAAAACTGGCCCATTCATATGTGCATGCAAATTGTATAATTGTCCACTGATTTGCCTAATTTGAGCCCCGAAATACAAGATTGTTCACATGTAGGCAGATGAATCTGCCTACGTTTGGGGAATTTGAATGAACAGTTGTATCCAAAATCTAAAGTTATAAACATACAAAACCTATGTTTTATTTGTTATAAATATCATAATTAAGTAGGGTTAGTTGAATTATTCATTGAGTATAAATTATAGTAGGGAATATAAAATGACTGACAAATTGCTAGTTAAGTGTGGACAGGTTTAACCATGTGGCTGTGTTTGTTTTTTAAACTACCAAGACACAGGTGAACAGGCAACTCAGGGTAGTTTGTTGGTAGCAGTTGACTTTCAGAAAAATCATAAGAAACTACATTCTTTTAAAAAGTTGTATAACCCAAAGACAAATATTTTCCCAAAGCTATATATTTTTTTACTTATGCTGTATTTTCCACTAGATCAGTCACTTCTCATACAGACTGTCCCTTCAGACAGACGACACACAGAATTTGATGCAGCATGACACATATAACAAGTCAGAGCAGATAACATATACAAATACATTTTTTTCCTCCAGAGAGTTACTAAGTTTCATAATTTTAATCACTGCTTTCTGTGAGCATGAAAGGGAGAGTAAAAACCACAACTCATTTAAGCAGGTATTGCCATTTAATAGTGTTTTCACTATGTTAGGAAATGGCTGCCTGCAAAAGTCTTTAAAACTGACCTGTGCCTGGGAGGGTGCCTAGGAAACCCAGAAAGAGAAAATGAAATCACTCTGAGTTTTAAGAATGTTTGGCCTTATACACGCAACCCCTGTTGAAGTTTGCAAGCTCCTGGAACACAGAGCTGAGCCTCTAAGGGTCTAGAGGAGCCTCTGAATTACAGCAACAATAGTTCCAAGAGCCTTCTGACACCATTTCCTGCCGGTTTAGGGTCCTAGGCAGGGACAGAATAGACTGGAAACTTGTCCAAAGCCAATGGGGATATTTGGATGGAGTGAGTTACTTAGACACAGTTTGCTGGGCAATGAGGAGCCAGGACTGATCAATTCCCTCAGTGGCCATGGATAAGCTTCCTCAGAGACCAAGGGTTAATTTTGGTTTGACACTGGGTTGTTTGAGTCTGGAGCTGGAAGAGGAGGGGAAGACAACTCAACTCCCAGTCCCCACACAAAGAGGGATTTTAAATTATTGTGAAGTTTATGGGAGTGCCAGCCCTGCAGAGACCAGAGATCAGGTATGCAGAGAACTAAAGCAGCGCTGGCTACCTACAGCCAGCCAAGACCACCACCGAAATCCAACCCCAGGAGCAAGGAAAGAACCCTAACCCCTTTCTTTTTGTTTAATGCAACCAATGTTCTCAGTGCTGCAGCTTTGCAGGACTTATCCTCAAGTCCCATCGGCCTGAAACAGCACTAGGGAGGTAGCTAGGGGGTTGCGTACAGTCAGTGATGAATGCAGGGAGGTTGGGAATTTGTTATATTGTTGATGTTTTAGCATTTCAGTTAATTTTAATCCTTTCCTTCCCTAGAGCCTTTAGTTCCTCAAAGTTCCCTGTGTTCTATTGTTCTTTTTGAGGGTGGCATTTCATTTGTTTGGGTTTCTATTATTGTATTGTGTTGCATTTTGTATGTTATACATAATAACATATTAATATACATATATTCACTAGGTTATATTCCTTGTCAATAGAGGAGGAGGAGTTATTTTCCCCGAGGGATAGCTTCTTTGTGTCCCAGGCACAGAGATGTGGAGGCACTGAAATAAAGAAACCAGGACCCAACCCATGCAAGAAGAAGGGGTGTGGGGGACAGAAGCCACTCCAATTAGAAAGCAATAGGGAGCAGGCTTGAGGCACTCCTCCAGGGAGGGGCTACACACAGAGAGATACAATATTAGTTGGGATCTCTTCTGAATTCCTCTTGGCCAGTTTCAGGAAATGAACCATGTAACATTGGAGGATATGCTCAAAGAGATGAGACAGACTGTTGATATTGTGCAGTATCTGAGTTTGCAAGCACATCATTCATCCCTGACTGGAGGCTCCACTGATAACTACTGACAGCAGCTTAGTGTCATGCTAAGTATTTATGTCTCCATGTCATGTTCCACAGCCTGCTTTTACTTAATCAGCTGAGGCAACAAGTACAACACAGCATTTCAGAATATGCTCATCTTCTGTAATGAGTGCAACTGGGATATATCTAAGTTACCCTGAGCTACCGGTAGCTGGTTAATTACTTTCACCAAGCAATGGAAATGTCTGCAAGTACATATATCAATCCTAATCCTCTTCTCACTTACACTGTTTATCAGTGACAAAGAAACTGATCTTAAATTGCCCATCTTCTAGCCATGTAATCCTGATTTCAGGCAAATTTCATGTTAATGGATGTATGGACTATGTTAAGAAGAGCCATGCTAAATTAGGGCTGATGAATAGATTCTGGTGGTGGAAATACCAGAGGAGGAAGAGGTGACAGAATTAACTGGTAGCTCCTGTGAGCTGCCACGACAGACAGGCATGTATGGAACTCATCCTGAGGACAGCCCAAAAGAGGGACAGTCTACTCTTGGAGTTAAGG
This sequence comes from Trachemys scripta elegans, assembly GCF_013100865.1. Lineage (NCBI taxonomy): Eukaryota > Metazoa > Chordata > Testudines > Emydidae > Trachemys > Trachemys scripta. Next base: position 183,385,795 of record NC_048299.1, read on the forward strand.
CGGTAATTTCCATCTCGAGGAAACATACTGGCACTAGCTGTCTTTGAAAATATAGCCTATGGGGAGCTAGCCTATGAAAAATAGGAGAATAGCCACTATAGCACAGATGGTGGCGTGTGAGAGGAGGGGCTAGCCATCCCAAGTACAAACCCAGCTGGACCACATGGTACATACTCAGGTGGCTAGCCCAAGTTGCTGCCCATGCTACTGTGGCTACTCTACTCTTTTTACACACTAGCTCAATTAAAGCTAGCATGAGTATGTCTTCTCAAGCTGGGTATCACACACCCAGCTCCAAGTGTAGAGGTTTAGGCGCTCCCATGAATATCAGTCACCAGTGATCAGGAAAAAGGACTCTCATTCTCGGTTTGGAACTCGTAATAGTCCATCAGCGGCCCAAAGCCAGTGTCCTCCATTGATGAAAAGGGCTGTTGGGACATCATCTCACCCATCAGCTTTGTGGTCTGCTGCACAGTTCTTTGCGAGAGTGTCTATACTTAATCTTTGCATGAAAGGATGTCATAATGGGACTTACAGGGAGGAGCAATGCTGCTGCTGTTACTATCACAATTATGGATTTATATTGGCAGCTGCAATAGCAGGTAGGGTACCACTTCCAGTTGACCAAGCTCTGTTTTTTGCTGGGTGCCACAAGTTTAAGCCTGATGTGCGTGGCAAGTTTACAAGATTTTCTTGCATATATGATTACAAGTGCTGCATAATTGCCAACTCAGCTAAAAGCATTTCTGGAACTTGCATACAGTTGTTATAATGATGATGATGATGATTATGAACTCAAAGAACACATCTCCAAATGCCTACATAGTTCCTTGTTCTTTTCAGCCCACACCACACTGTGATGCTCCAATGAGACTTGGATTAGGTCTTGTGCCAGCTGCTATGTCTTTGTGCTTCTGCCTTGTTGCCCTGCAGCAGTGCTAGTTGCAGCTTTTACATCTGGTATTTGTCTTTCCTGGCCCACTTCTTGTCAAGGATGGCAGTAACAGTAGCAAACAACTAGTTTTTGTGTTCTATAAAAAAGCAAACAAACACAAAAATTATTTCTGAACTGATTATAGTTACAAAAAGAAATGGAGGTGAGCTAAGAGCCCTGTTTCCCCCTCTTTATTGATCATTTGAAGCCTTTGAGTCACATGGCAGGAACAAGCTCATAGTGACTATTTACAGTCAGGAGCCAGGCTCTCTTCAAAGCTTGCTGAGTGAGAGCAATGCTAATACAGCCGCTGCTGGGCTAGAATTTCAGTATTCTCCTAGTACACTGTGAACTCCAGGCCCTTGTAGGCTTTATTTTACCTCATGTTCTGAGATATTTCCAAAAATGTCTTATAACATTGTGGGGAGGGGAGGAGGATCTATTTTCAGACACCTGAGGCCCACTTTTTCAGAAGTTGTAAACATTCACTTTGCCAATTAAAATCAGTGGCCACCAGGGGGGAAGTTTTTTCTGGGAATCAGGCTACTAGCTTGGGTGCCTTAGTTTGGCTATAGGTGCCTAACTTTGGGCAATCACATTTGAAAATTTTGGGTTAGATATCTAAAGTCCGTTTCCAAAAAAATGGAGGCAGCCCAAGTTTAGAGGCCACTTTTGAAAAATATGAATTTATGTCAGATATACAGAGTCAAATGCTCCCAAACTGCAAGGAATTTTTTATCTCTAGCTGATTTTAAATTTTGTAGCTAGACTTTAGCCCAATATTGGACAAATCAAAACCCAGGATCCCACAGTGAGCAGGTTTGTTTTTCATCCTATTGACTGGAATGCTTGTGGAACTTCATAATCTTCATCTCACCCCAAGCTCTAGGACTGCATGCACAGATGCAGGAGCGGCCCCAAGGCGGCAGCGCTCCCCCTCTGAGCATTCAGGGGGCCTGGTGTCTTCGGCGGCGGGGGTCCTTCTGCTCTGCATCTTCAGGGCACTTCGACAACGAGTCCCAGAGCAAGTGAAGGACGAGCGGAAATTCGGCGGCGGAAGATCCGGAGCAGAAGGATCCTCCGCTGCCGAATTTCCGCCGAGGGCGGCAAAATGCCGCCCCCAAAATCCTGCCACCCTAGGCGACCGCTTAGGGTCGCCTAATGGAAGTGCTGGCCCTGCACAGATGTGTTTCAGTTTTTTTGACTAATTTAGTCTGTCTGGTTTTCTTGCACCTGTTTATAACATTCATTATTGAAAGCAACTTGACATACTTTCCATCAAAGTTTGTTATTATAACATCATATGAAAGTTATCAAATAACTTTTCATATGCTTTTTTATCATTGAGATCACAATTAGAATAAAATATGTTGGCCCAGTTTTCAAAACATGATATATGTGAAGACACTTTACCACAGGACTCAAGAGTAGAGTTGGGAAGTTTGTGTTCTGTCTTGACAGGACCCATGTCTTTATTACATTAATGTCATTTGTAGAATCCAGAAATTTTCTAAATCAATCCCGAGTGCTATAGCAACCCCCAATTTTTTAGAACAGCCTGCGAACCAATAAGTCAGTTCTAATTATGATGTCGTATAAATTAGAAGCTGGAATGAAAAGAGGAGATTCTGAACATGCTATGTGTGTTAAGGGGAGGAAATTATGTAATTTCTTTAAAAAATAAAAAGCCTGGATTTCCTACTCCCCATATTTTTGAGATTTATGAAATATTGATAGCTGCAACCCTCCATCCTTCAGCTCTTCTCTCCTTGTCATTGCAAACACATACATGCACATACGCCCTGGACTTCAGCAGTTTTATTACTAATGATGAGGCAAAAATATTTAGGGAATGTTTGACAGAACAAGGATGCAAGATTTCAGCTCTCAAATGATTCTGGTTTCTGGCAAAAGAAAAGAAAAGGGCGGGGGGATTAAAAGAACACAACTGGATAGATTGATGGAGAGCAAACACATGACTGCTGTTTGAATGAGTGGATTCCCCTCCCAGAATGTTCATGACAGGTAATCACTTATTCTCACTGGCTCTGACAAGCTGAGAAATAGACACTCTTCTGATAAGGAGTTACAGTGTATTCTTGGTGAATGAGATGATGAACTACTCAAGGCTTTTTGTATCTATCTTTACTCATACCCCTTCACCTCCTCTTGTCTTGTTCTCTGGAGGTATTGACTTGTATGACAGTCAGAAAGAAAGCAGAGAAAAGACAACTTTCTTTTAAAGTGTCAAGCTTAGAAAGGATATGCAGCAGCTTGCTGAATACATCTGTTTTGCAATATGTGTACAATGTTAAAGATGCAAGCATTAAAGGAGAGTCAGAGGTTTGAGGTTCTTTAAACAGATTTTTTTTTTCCAGGTCATGTTGTGGGAAAATGAGGAGATGCTAGCAGGAATCCCAACCCAGAGGAATTTTAGCTCAACAGACATTCCACAAGGGTGTGAGAAAGCATACACTACCGGTAGAGCTCCAATACTCTTTGAAAGGGTGCAGCATGCACTCTATTCATGCCAGTTCACCTCTACTGCTCGAGTGTGAAGAAAGATAAGGCCAAGATTCATCTCTTATACTATCTCCATGTTTGGGGTTAATACCATCACAAGTGCTATCAAGAGCAGAGCTTTCATTTCTCTTTCCAGCTACTATTATGGCTGGTCCCTGGCCATGGGCATAAGAGAAAGGTCCCTTGTAGCACCTCTCCTTTCCCTTGGCCACTATCTCAGGGCTAACTGCAATCTTGATTTAAGAAGGTTTGAGGCCATAGGCATTTCACTGCCTTGACCCCCATTTTGCCTTTGTTTAACTGCTGCCCTGTGTTTGGTCTTTTGAATACATAATTTGCAGAAGCACAACACCTAAAAGTGTACTGCTGACACTGATGTGAAAGCACTGGGAAAAATGATTAGCTCCTGGCAACAGAGGAGTTGTTTTATTGCTATGGGTAATCTGAGAAGAGTTTTTAGCACAAAGGGGGCCAGACGTGCTGTTTCAGGTTTATTCTGTTCCTTCTGTGGGGCAATTATGTGTTTTGCTTTGAATAAAGTTGTAATGATTGCTGACCATTGAATGATTACACAAGTGCTAATATTATTTCCAGAAATGCCAATTTGCAGGAAAAATGCCACAGTACAACATATACAGTAAGTAAGTGGGTGTTTGGGGCTGGGGGGGGAGGGGGAGGAGGGAAAGCGCAATGTGTATATTTTACTCCAAATACCTCTCAACCGATGCTATCTCTTTGGGAAATTCTGAATCCTCAGAAAGTGTGCTAAAAACCATGCAACCTGTTGAGAAATATAGCTGGCAATATCCACAGACATTGGAGAATTTGGCTCAAAGGCAGCATGGATATTTATATATCTACCTGCAGGGCAATGCTAGATCACTAAACGTAGTCGATTATTATTTCTGGAAGCAAAGTATTTAGGAGGCTGCTCTTCTGGAAGTGATTAAAGTTCCAGAAACAGAGGGTGAAACCTGGTCCCGTGGAAGATAATGGCAAAATTCGCATTCACTTCAGTGGGGCCGGGATTTCATCCAGAGAAGGTAATTGCTTGAGTGATAGCTGTCCAAGGCCTGACTACCATTGCTCTCCCCTCTGTGTAGCCATTTATACCTGTCCAAAGTGAATGCAAAGTGTGTTAGTTTCTCCCATACTGATCTGATAGCATTTTACATCTAATTTGCTCTGTGGTAAATAACTACAAAAGGGGCAAAGTGATGGCGAATCAGGCCTGTTATTTTAAAAATCAGTGTTACTGTGTGGTAGGTTCTTGAATTAAAATAGTTATCTATATTTAAGTGTAGCAGAGGCAAATTCATTGTAGTGAAACTGCACTGGAGTAATATTATTAACCTAGTAATCAATTAAGTATGGGATAGACAAATATCACAGCTACTGTTTACAGCTATTAGAATCTGATGAATGACAACAGCACTTATTAAATGCGTATGTGGTATAGATTGGGAGGCCTTGCTATAATCATGATTAAAGAGACTTCACAGTGAATTGTTTTACCCTAATGAGAAAGCAGATTATACAGGTTTTGGTATCGAAATACTATTTGATTACTTCCATTGCAGTGACAAAATTGCTCACATTTACAAAGTCCTATTATTTTAATGAAGTTTATTAAGCTCTCTTTTGTTCTTTTTAACTGTTAAAAAAACATGGTGACTGAACTAGTCAAAACCATTGGCCTAGTAGCAAATCTAATGGATAAATTCATGGTTCACTGATTGCATATTAACTCTACCATGTTCTCGCATTTTAGATGAGTTGTAAATTCTTGATTTGCATTCTTCACATCAGACATTAGGATTTTTATCTGCGCATAAATGAAGAACTACAGCAGGCGGCAGACAACCCCTTGAAGGTTCTCATGACAACTGCAAGCACCTCTCCATTGTTTTGTTGCAGTCTCTTAAATTAACTCATCAGGTAGCCAGAAATTATGCACTGACAAAATAATTACCACTTCATTTTCTCTGCCCCTCAAAACATGTGATGTAAAGAGAAACTCGAATATCTGCCCCTTTCTTCCTTGTTGATGTTCTCTAGGCTATACCATGTGTATTAGCTTCTGCCTAACCGTATCCTGAGCTATGTCATAAGTCCTACATTGAAAACAAATGGGAGACTCTCTCCAGTGTAACCTTACAAGTATTCTTACCAGTATTTAACACTTATTAAAGGATGGCACTACAGGGTGGACAGAACTTTTAGGTTCAGCCCTAAGTAAGGAGGGTTGCATAACTCCCCATATCTGATACTGGAGTTCAGGGATCTACATGGCTTTAGGTATTAATGTTTGTAGTTGGCATCACTTACCCAGTCTATTTCAGTGCCTCAAGGAGCCACACCTGGTCCTTTCATGGTATTTAATTACATAGCTGGCAGAATACCAGTTTTGTGGTGCCTCTGAGGCAAAAACAGGCCAGGACAATATTAATATAAATGAACAGAAATAAACAAAGAAAACATGTACTTAGAAATACCAACACCTGATCCTGCCCCTACTGAAACCCTTGGGGCTGTTATGGAAGTCTTAATATAAGAAGCAATCGAAGAGCTATTCCTTAAGTCCACCCAGCTGCAGTTTTATGGACCATGTGGAGAAAGGCTAAAGGCTCCATTGGAAGGAATTCATTCATCTCAGATACCCTGTTGTGGGTAGGTACGGGCATAGCAGGCTTCCCTCCTCTCCTTTGGAAGCCCCTGTCAATAGCCTCTTGAGCCTTGCAGTGGTCTGGATCCTCTTGCAACTCATCATTCCAGCCAGGTCACATTTTATGTCTACCCCTTTTGGGATAATAATGTCTTTTCCTGAGCCCTCTCGCCAGGCTGCCCCTTTCTGGGAAGGTGGTTAAAACACCTTGAAAATCTTTAATCACTCACTAACATGGCACCAACCCATCCTTCAGGGACCAGGTGTCTGGTATTTTTTGGTCACTTTCCCCCCCATTTTCATTTTGATCCTGACTCTTATCTCACAGCTTAAATCCCTTTTGTCTTGGCCTTTTCCCAAAGTCCAGATTTCCTAGCCTGTAACCCAAGGCTTATTTTTCCCCTGGGTCTTTTCTGGCCTGAAGCCCTACCCTTATAGTAGTCACCCAGCCCTCCACAGCTGGGTCTCATCCCAGACTGGTCCTGGCCCCTCATCCAGGTGCAACTGAATATAGTAATTGAGTTTCCAGATTCTTTTAATCCCCCCAATGGCGGTGTGGGGTTTACCTGCCATCATACCCATTAAAATGGCAAGACTTTTTCTAGCTAGTCTATCTTGTAAATATTGTATCTAGAGACAACTGACTTTTTTTAAACCTAACGAGTTCGGCTTTATTGATGTTAAATAATTTATGTTACAATTTTTTCTTTTTGTAGAAAAATAAGAGATGAGAATGTGTTGATCTGTGTGACTACCACAGAAACACCCACTATATATATTTATAGAAAGTTTCCCCAGCCCCCCAGGAATTTTAAACCCAATACTTCTCTCCTGAGCCCATCTGCTTTGTTCACTAGACTAACAGGGATTCTTTATTTAAGGAAAACCACAAACTTCTAACCCTACACCTTATACAGTTTTATTTAATAGCTTCAAGAATTGACATATTAGATAATTATTCAAATCTATTCCCATTCTCCTATTTTTTCCCCTATCAAATTGTTTCTTGCAGACCTGCAAACCTAGATAACAATTTACACAACTTATTTGGTGTCTTCTACACTCTTTTCTAAATTGGGTCCTGATCCTGAAAAGCACATAAGCATGTGGGTAATTAAGCACATTGGTAGTCACATTAGTTTCAGTGTTACTACTTAAGTGCCTGAAGTTATACATGTTCTTCAGTGTTTTGTTGAATTATGGCCTTCTTGCATCACAACTAGGAATAATCGAAGATTTGTTAAAGTTTTCAGTTATTCACTCCTTTTGAAAAAGCAATTAGACCCATTCTACCTCATTGCTAAAACCATGATCCATAAGCTAGTCATCACTTCCGCCTCACTAGCTTCTCTGATTCTCAAACCCTCCTGTCAAGTATGTTAACTTTAATGAAAATACCCTCCTCATATACCACCCTAAGCACCCTCTTCTGCTTCTGATACTTGCAAGGGTGTCTGATCACTTTCTGCATCCAATTCACCCTGCTCATTTTTACTTCCAAGGCTGTGCCCCAATTACAGCTCCTCTCTCCATGCATTCCAACTTCTACCCTATGATCCGTTAAACCAGTACACCTTGACACTGTCTTTAGCCCCTTCTCTGAACCAGAACCTTCCTGGATATCCCTGGAATATCTCTCCTGACCCCCTATAGCCTGCTCCCCTGTCTACCTCTTTAATCAAGTCCCTCCTCAGGATTCATTTCATTCAGCTAGCCAGCCACTGCTGTAAATTAAACCAAATACATCTTCACTATGTTTCACCAATCATTGCAATCCACTCATATTCTGTACTGAGCCTGGAAATAACTATATTTCAGTAAGAGCAATCTATTCAACAAAGGAAGGTTTACTTTTATTTTAATATGACTTCAGGTTTCCCCAGGTTGCATTGCTATAATCAAGTGAAGATTTTTGGGAAAGAGACAATTCCTTTCTTTAGTATTTTATAAATTAATTTAATTATAAATATTCCTAGTGGTTAGTGAATGATGATAAAACAGTGCTCAGGGAGTATTTATATATCTGGTACAATTTGTACTGTTCTTATACTCTGCTGCTTTTTTACATGTCGTAACACTTATCTTTTAAACAGTCATATAGTTGAAATCCAGCTTTATCTTTAGAAAGGCAGGTTAATATGGTAAGAAGGGCGGGCCGTGTGGTTCCTTGGACTGGGCTCTGAACTGGAAGTCAGGAGACAGATTCCAGTCAGTCTTAGGGGCAGTGACTGTCATTTTCTAAATGTTTGTATAGCTCATAGGACAATGGGGCCTTGGCCAGATTGGTCTCTAGGAACTATCACAAGATAAATATTAGATCTGTTCCAGGGATGGAAGTTCTGTTTCATAAATGATTTTGAGATTTCAACATTTGGCTTAGCTCCAATTTGGAACTAAACCTGAATATTTCAAAATTCTCTACAGAGGAAAAAAAATTTTAAAAAACACTTTGGATTGATCAAAATGTTTCAGTTGGATTTTGACTTTTTACAATTCTATATTATACTATAAAGTGCAAAATTTAAAAAGTAGTTCCAAAACTCAGAATGTTTTGTTATGTAAACATTGGACTGAGAAGACATTTTGACATTGTCAGCACGGTTTTGTGTTTTCTCCCTCTTGTTTTTTCTTGGAAACAAATTGTTGATTAAATCCCCACAAATTTCAAGAAGCATTTCTATTTTAATGGAACTGCATTTGACTTGAATGGAACCAAACTCTGACTGGAAAATGGTTCCACTAAAGTTTTTTCGATCAGCTTTAATAATAATAATACTCCTAGCTCTGCCACTGTCCTGCTGTGTGTCCTGAGACAAGTCACATATCTAGGCCTCAGTTCCCCATCTGAGAAATGGGGATGGCAGATAAAGATGGTGAAAAAAATAACTTTTTGTAAAACAAAAAATCTTTGTTTTGGGGAACAGAGAACCGAAAATTACTGATTTTTTATTCAGATTTTTTATGAAAGCAAACAATTTCCATGGAAATTTTCATTTATTCCTTCAAAAGCTTTTTTGACTCATTTCAGCCAGTGCTAAAAGATGCCCATCTTTCATAAAACACTTTGAGATCTAGTGATGAAAAACTGTTTTAAAGTGTTAATTACTAGTCTTGTTTAAAGAAATTATCTGATCTTCATGGTAAATCAAACAATTTTTGGGCTAGTTTATTGTACTATTTTGTTGAATAATTTTTTCGGGTGAATAATTTGTGGTCTCTCTTTTTCTGATTTTTTTAAACAATTACCATTGGACTACATAGGGGCATGATGTTCATCTTTTTATGTTGTTTGTCCTTGCAATTGATTACCAAGCCCAGGACAATTGGGAAAAGTTAATCATCTCATATTAGTTTGTGATCAATCCATCTTTTTATCATAAAGACTGACTCATGGATGAAGTGGATCTTTAGTGACACTTTTTCTGATCCAGAAAGTATAATTCTTTTTACTGCTCTTCAGACAGTCAGTAAAATTTTAGAAATATCAGGCCTCTGATAAGAAAGAAAAGATATTAGCTGTATATTTTCAGCATGGATATATACATGCTAGGTAGATCATATCAATCTTCCTTTTTTTTCCTCTTAGAATTTTGGACATGATAGATTAAATTAAGACCCCCATGCTGACATATTTTAATTAGTGTAATTAAAAGTAAAACTTTAATGAGTCTGTGAGCTAAGTTAATTATGCATTCTCAAACTGAATGTCACATACACATGGAATTGTTTTGTACTGATCTTGTCCAAAAATATTTTTATGTTCAAGTATTGCATTAAAAAGAGAGCTTCATTTCTGCTTGTGACTGTATAGTGTAATCCAGTCAAGAGTACTGGAATATGAATGTACAGGTCTCTTTTAATGAATAACAAAAGAATTTTAAGGAGATTAAAGTTGTCATATAAACCATAACTGAAATTGGAATTGGGACTTAGTCATTAAGGTAATGGACAGAATATTTTACAAAATACTAGAGAACGCAGTCTTTCAATACCTATGGGTCTGATCAGTCACAAGGCTCAAACATATGTAAAATAAGAGTAGCTCCACTGAAGCTCATGGAGTCAAACTGGTATGAAGCCAGAGTGAGATAAGAAATAAATGAGATTAGAATCAAGATTTTCTACCTTAATTATCTCAAACTATAGGCTAAATTTTGGCTCGGTGTGTGGGAGGCATAGTGCTGCAGTGGGATGTTCTTCAAAGGGAGCAACTTCTTCAAATAAGGTCTGATTCTGCTCCAGCACAATTCAGTGGCAAAACTCCCAGTTCTCCCTATGCACTAACCAGCAGGGCTGTCCCACCATAGAGGTGAAAGTTTATTGCACTCTGTAAAGAGCTTTGAGAGGTAGGAAGCCTCCATTGTTCTCCCTGCAGCGGTGTGATTCTGTCCAACTGCTTGCTAAACATTGTGAGCTAAATGCCACACTCTAGCCTATATGAATAAATGTAAGCTAATGTATATTGATCAGATTCAGATCTCAGTTACTCCAGTCTGTAAGTCTTATTTAACTTCACCCCGGTCAATGGAAATAAATTCAATTTACACGGGTATAAGAGAAAATAGAACGTGGCTTTATGTATCTTTTGTTTGAGGAATATAATCCCTTTATATATATATATAGTACGTTGCAATATATCTCCGTAAGTTTAAAAGTTAATAAATAAACAAAAAAAGAATTCACAATAGGTTCCAAGAGTCACAGAATTTGAAAGCTAATATTTATCCCTTACAGTAGAGACACAAACATTGAATAAGTTCATTTAGAAACCATAGCTTCTATTAACATTAATTAAATTTTCTCCCTCTGTGATTTTCAAATTCAGGTGGCTTCAAATTGAAATAAGAGATGGCTTATAGTAAGTCTAATAATTTTTCATTGCATCCTGGGTAATAAGTGCACTGTTAATAAACAGAGGTGGCTTCTAAATTAAGAAGATATATTGATATGTTAATATGTCTTTTTTGTTCCTTTGGGAGGTATGACTCCTTGGATTATTAGTTCTTATTCTGGTTGCTTATTATGACTCTTCATTCTGTTTGCTCTCTGAACAAATACAGTAAATGAAAAATATAGACTGCCTTCACAAATAGAATGAAATACTAACAGTTGGGCTCTAATAACCTTCCTCAGAAATTTTAGCTCTCTTATCCACATCACAAGATCAGATTTACATTTTAATACCAATGGGGTTGTGTGAAATGTTTTGCAGGGCTCAAGGCTGGAGGATATCAGGGTTTTTGTTTTTGTTTTTACTTGACAATGTTTTACACTCAGTTGTTTGGTCATTGCCCTCATAAGAAGTTTAAAAAAAAAAAAAAAAAAAATCTGGGATCACCATGACCCCAGCAGTATGGTCTATGGAACCTGCAATTTTCAGACAATTTAATGGTGATCATGATATGAAAACTGAGGCACAGGGAGATTACACCCAACATCTTCATAATTGGGTTTATACATATAAATTATTAAAAGGCATAAATGCTGATTTAAGATAATCTTTCAAATTGTGTAAGAAGAATTTTCACTTGATTCAACATGATCAGAATTTCTTAGCCTGTTCATCAAATCATGTCAAAGGAGCACTTTTGTAATTGTTATTATTCCTCTTTCAATTTTACTTTATTTTTAATTAATGAAAAACCTACTGGGCTTAGCACTATGAAATGCCTGCTTATTTCTGCTTTATTTTTCCTATAAAGCGAGACAAGTTTTGAGGACATTTAAGTTTGACTGTGTTAGGAAAAGAATATTTTTTCGAACACCTTGTTCATTCAATGTATGGATTCTTTCCTGAAGAAAAAACCAGCAGTTTTAAAAGAGAGACAAGAGTCCAATCTACTGCAGTTTGAAAGGAAAAACCTGAAGTGAAAAATTCTGAAAGCTCCCAGGACCGTAGGGTTTCATTAGAGTTTCATATTAATTTAACATTAAAAATTAGAATAGAAACAGATATGCAAATATGCTATGTCAATTTTTTTAAAGCTCCTGAATTGAATACACAAAATATGCAGCTGCATGCATAGCTCCCTATTTATGCTCATAGTCAGATATTTTGCATGTTCAATTTTAGTGCCTTTTTTTTTTTTTAAATCCTAAAGATTTTTTTCAACTTGGTATTACTCTGCCGGGAAGTACTGTTCTTGGGGAAAGATTCTACTTGAGCCCAGACTGTAATTATGGCATTCAAGTTATATCACGTCTAAGGACCCAATCCTACAAGCATTTCTGCACGTGATTAACTTTACACTTGTGATTAATCTTAGTGAGTTCATTGATGTCATTGGCACTAGAGCATATGCAGAAAGTTAAGCGAATGCTTAACAGTTTTCTTGAATTGGGGCCTTTCTGTTTATATAATCTTGTGTTCAGCTCTGATGCAGAATATGTATTTGTATGTATTTTATAAAATCAGCTGTGAATATATTCATAAGCAAGTCAGTTTATTTTTTAATATATCCAATGATTCATACTGAGTATCCAAGCTCAGAAAACAGGCCTTTTCTGAGAATGGGAGAACAATATCTTTAGTAAGGTATAAACCTGCTGCTACAGATACCAGAACAAAATTGTCTATATTTTTGATTTATTCAACTAGTCACATGTGATCAATAGACTAACTCCAAAAAATTGCCTCTGTTGTAATTGTACTAAGAAGTGATACAAGATTAAAACAAATAATCTAATCACTTTACATGACAGTACATTTCTCAGTAACATCGCAAACCTGCTCTGCACATCTATTAACCCAATCATGAAAGGAGGGGGAAAAGGTGCAACTCTTATTGAAGTCATCTGGGGTCCAATTCCCTTCTCACAACAGCTGTACATCAGTGTGATTCCATTGACTTCAGTGAAGTTTCTCCCAGTGCAGTGGTTAAGCATGGGAGTATCCCTATTGAAGTCTGTGGATTTAAGTGTTTGCTAGAATTGAGGCCTCTAGTGCAGAAGGTAAGGTAATAATATTCACCGTTATAACATTTAATGCTTTAAATTAAAAAAAAAGCAAGACAGTGTGTTGTAAGGGCTATATACATTCATATTTCAGGGTTTAAGCCAATCTTTAATTCTTAGAGGTCCAGATTACCACACAACTGCCTACTGCAAAGTTTCTTGCACCTCCTTCCCAGCTAGCTGGTTCTGACCATGATTGGAGACAGGATACTAGATTAGATGGACATTGGGTCTGATCCACTCTGGTAACTGTTATGTTCCTAAGGCTGTAATTGTACAAATAATGACCAAGTGTCAGCTAGTCTAGATCTTGACCACAGAAACACTCTGGGTTCAGTGCCTCAAGTTATGATGGAAAACAAGTCCTACCAACTTTGAAGACGGAACAGGAGTAGGCTTGTGATTTCAAACATAATACCAAAACGTCTAGCTCAGCTATACTGGAAATGTGATTTAAAGTAGGCCTTTGTTGCCATAACACCACAGATTAAACTGGAAGCTGTGTGTGTTTACAACATACAGTCCCCCAAATTAAACAAAGTTATTTTTTTAAGTTTTGACTTAACTACCTGTTTTTATGTACAAAGCTTCATAACTTGGCTGTTCCATCATCTAGGCACACAGACTATTATACTGGCATCCAGGTCCAGGCTGTACACAAGCCGTGATGACAATTTTTAAAGTGTAGACTTAAAAGTTTAAATTGAGCGCAGTAATAGCTTCCTGGGGTTCAAGTGTTAAGGAAGCACAATAGCCACTGTCGGGAAAGAGATTAAAGTCAGTTTTCACTCTGAAAAATGTGTGTTAAAGTGATAGTGTGTATACCTCAACTGCACATGAATTACACATGTATTATATCCAAGTGGTATGCAGTACAATGTTTGCGGGGAATATTGATGGGTGCTTCACGGAATCCATATGATTCATACTAGCCTAGGGCAACTTTATTTTGCACAAGCTGTTAAACCAGTGGTGGGCAGCCTGTGGCCCGTCAGGGTAGTCTGCTGGCAGGCTGCAAGACAGTTTGTTTACATTGACCATCCGCAGGCACAGCTGCCCATAGCTCCCAGTGTCTGTGGTTCGCCGTTCCCAGCCAATGGGAGCTGCAGAAAGCGGCACAGGCCGCAGGGACATGCTGGCCACCGCTTCCCGCAGCTCCCATTGGCCAGGAACAGTGAACCACGGCCACTGGGTGCTGCAGGCAGCCGTGCCTCCTGATGGTCAATGTAAACAAAGGTTTCAGAGTAGCAGCCATGTTAGTCTGTATCCGCAAAAAGAACAGGAGTACTTGTAGCACCTTAGAGACTAACAAATTTATTAGAGCATAAGCTTTCGTGGACTACAGCATAATATATGCATCCGAAGAAGTGGGCTGTCATCCACGAAAGCTTATGCTCTAATAAATTTGTTAGTCTCTAATGTAAACAAACTGTCTCGCGACTTGTGAGTGGATTACCCTGACGGGCCAGAAGTTGGCCACCACTGTGTTAAACGCTGCAATGCCAAGTTGCACCAGCAGTTAGTTGCTCTGTCTCTATCCCATCCCTGTATCCACAAATACACACCCCTTTTACTTAAGCTAATCCCCCACCTTTCTCCTTCTTGCTCAGTCCTTACATCTACATCTCTCACTCTCCACTGACATCTCAGATGCATATTTCAGCCTGAGTTCTGCCTAAGCCATCATAGGCCACATTCTGACTTGTGATTTACAGTTAAACAAGGACTGAATTGGACTGTAAAAAGTAGATTATGCTATTAAGTAAAAATCCTGAATAGGGTGTGGTTTAGGGGAAAAGGGGAAAAATTGCACCATCCATTAGCAGGATGCATTGGCCAGTGTATGTGTTTGAGGGATGTGGGGAGACAAATCCAGAGCCCCAACTCCTTCCTGGCCCATTGGGATAATCTGTTCCCTTGGGGGGACAGAGACAGGAAGCAGTCTTTAGATTCCATCAGTCACAGGAATTGCAATGCCTGTGAGAGAAAATTGCACAGTCATGCACTTTGTCTTTAAGGATGGAATTTTCAAAGTGTCTAAGTGAAATAGGAGTAAACATCCCATTGACATTCAAAATCCCACATTTAGTGCTCCTCTGTGCATCTGGTTACCCATCCCTAATATAGACATCCACAAAATTTGCACAAAAAAAAAGTGTTCAGTAGTTATTACAAAAGAAAGCAATCATCCTTAAAGCCATTATATTTAAAGGCCCACACATTTGTTGAAAAGATATTAGCATATAAAGTGTCTGAATATCAATCAATTGCATAGTCTCAAGAGAACTGGCAGAAACAATCGTATTTGTAAATGAGTCAGGGTATTAAACACCAGATTTGTCACATGGTTTAATATCCTATTTGTGTGCATAAATGTGCCTTTTGTGTGCTGAAGTTTAGACTTCCATTGAAAGTTTGACCTAACTAGGTCTCTCATCACTAACAATCATGTCCCAGCTCACTACTTTTCTAGCACTGATTTGTGGTGATGCATGCAAGGCCTGAGCAAAGAGATGTTTCCTGTTGTGTTATTAAACAAATAGAGGAATGTATGATTATGTAAAAATATATATCAGTCTTAACTAAGGTGAGGTGGTGATTAGAGATGTCTGAATAATTTCCGATTTTTTTTTAAATAAAAGTTCTCCTTTTGAGTTTGCAGTTGTCCATTAGATTTTTCTAGTTCTCAAATTCATTTGCTAGTCACAATTAGTCAAATAATCTGTGAATACTTCATTTCTACTCAGTTTCATAATTCCATAGATTCCAAGGCCAGAAGGGACCATTGTGACCATCTAGTCTGACCTCCTGCATACGTCAAGAACATTTCATTGTAAGTATTCAAGGCGTAGATCCGACACATGGTCATATGTTGTGCTTCTGTTTCCTGACTGGATAAGCATAGCTCTGTGAATAAGGCTTCTGGTGAAAACATGTGTAATTATGAAGGCAAAATTCACTCTACATTAATGTTCTCCAGTATCCACTTAACATTTTCTGTTTCCATTAACATTGCTGGTAGTAAACTTTCATGATGATGAATATAAAATACTATTGAACAGACAAATTGAAGGTGTTTAACACACATGCACATGAAGATGCCTAGACAGTCTTTTGCAATATGGGCCTAGCGCTAGTAATTAATTATGCATGATACCATGAAGATGATGTACATTACATTGTATATTACAAAGGAATTAAGGTTTTTAATGCTTTTCAGAATGGTTTTAGACTCTCCTGGTGATTGTGCTAACATTTTGCCTGGTGATAAGAGTTTTAGGAGACAAAATTGAGAAGCCCTTTTATAGTCAATGTCAACGTTTTGGGGTGAGTTGTAGGAATCCTAATAAAATCACGCCCAAAAGCATTTGTAACTTGGTTGGAATACAAATCAGTCCGTCTTCCTATTTACACATATATTATATTATGCTCTCTCACCGATGTCGGACTTGTAGCTGGAACACAGACAGCTGTTTATTGAAGGCCAGTTTGTGTGCTGCCTTTGTTCAGGCTCCTCTGTCTAGCCTTAGGCGGCTGTACTACAGCAATCCTCATGATCCCTGCACTCTAATGTGTACATTGCTCTCTCCTGCTCCTCCCTAAGGAACAAGTTGGCTAAAAGGGGTTGGGTAGTCAGGAGGCCCCCATAGTGTGGGGCAGGGACTCTAAAGGGAGAATTCTACACCAACTATTGTGTACCTTGCTGCTCAAGGAGGAGCACCAGGAGTGATCATGGCTGCCTGAGGCTCAACTTCCCGGGTGCTCTACCTGGCCAAGAGCAGCTCTAAACTCTCAGGGCTTGTGGTTACATACTGTTTGCTAGCTTGCAGAAACATGCATTTTACATTTATTTTGTTTCCTTTCCTTTTGCATTATATTAAGTGAAATAAAATGCTTTCTAAGCAATGGTTTTTTTCCCATCCTTCTTCTGAGGTCTAATTATAAGGCTTCCTTCTCCCCCTCCCCATCTTCTGTAGTCATGAAATACTGGCCTATTATGAAATATGGTCCTGTCCTCCAGACATTGTTAGCAGCTTGCCACCATTATTCAACAAGACATTTCTAATACATAAAAAATATTAAGCTTTATAATATCTGTCCTCTACTATTAGATATTTAATAAGTCTCAAAATACATGTGAGTTAATATGACATTTTAAAAATACCAAAAGGACCGAATTCTGGATGAGACCATCATGGTTACATAGCTAGCTGTACTTGTGACCCCTCTCTGGTGTCTGAGTGCATCCCTTTATAGCTCAGGCCTTCACCTCTGTCAGGGTGGAATCCTGCAATTCTCCCTCTCAGACCAGCTGCTGGGCTACGGCATCCTGTATACTGACGCTGGTTCCTCAGTGGGTCCAACTGGCTTCAGCACCTGCAAGGTTTTCTCTTGGGAGCTTGGAACCACCAGCATAAGAGAAAAGAAATTTTAAAATACTAAAATCTATATATGTCTGTCTTACTTTAAGCCCTACTACTCTTCAGACCCTCCAGATGCATCTCTCTCTCTGCATCTGTCTGTTTTCCACAAACAGCAGTCTGACAACTACCTCCCACTTCTCTCTAGAGAGACATTTTTTAATGGTTTAGTATCCTTTTGATCTTTTAACTTCCTAGCAACACAAGTCTTGTAACTTGTCTGGTGCCTGGAAGCAGCATCTTCCCAGCTAATAGCTCAGGCACTGTCTCTTAATGACCCCTACGGCATTTACAAAAAGGTTGCTTATCTAGAGCCATTGTGTTGCCTTCCTTCTAACAGCTTTGTTATTAAACTAACCTAACCTATGCACAAAAGTTGCAATAACCCAATCTAGACATACAGCACCTATCCCAATAACGAGCTCACATACACTATTAAAAAATGACCACAGATTAGTCCCACATCCTTCACAGACACAATGAACAATAAGAATCATACAAAGCAGAGATAAAGTTTTCTACCCATCCTGGCTTGTGGAGGAGTATTCCAGAGACATGTAGTCTGCTCAATGCTCCATTCCCTGGCTGTGGAGTTCAGGTCAGGAGTTAAGGAGAATGTCATGAGACTGCCAATCACCAGAGGCACCTTCCAGCAGCAGGTCACACCACAAGTGTACCTGCCTCAATTTCCCCTTCATTCACCCATGCAAAGGGATATTGTCTCTTTCAACAGCAAATTCAACCCCTTTTTTCATATCAACTGTCAACATATCAATAATAAAAACCACTCCTCTCAAACCCCTAAAATAAAACAACACAGCAGCCCTGCCATCCCCTGCAAAGGTCCCTGTTTCCAGGCCATCCATTCAAGAATCATCAGCCACTTGGTCACAGTTCTTTTAGCTCCTGTTTGAGGGCCCCACTCCACAGGCCTTCTACTCAAGAGTTCCAAGACCAACTTCCCTCCCCCAAGTCTTCTCCTCTAGCCTGAAGTCAGGTTTCCTGCAGCAGAACTCCCCACAGAGTGCCACCCTGCCTGTGAGTCCTACCCCTCCCTCCCTGCTCAGGGAATGTCTCTCCAGGACCAACCTCTTGGTCTCAGCTCAGCTTCCCATAGAAATCCATTCAGGCCTGCTGCAAGGGGGCTTTCTGCCATGTTCTACTCAGGCAGGCCTCCTGCCTATGAGTCCCACCCCTTTTCATGGAATCCACCCTCGAGTATCAGCCCTCTTGTTTTGGGCTCAGCTTCCTCTAATCAGGCTGGTTCTTTCACTTCTTCCTAGGACCTCTGCCTGAGCTCTCTTTTAACGCAGCAGAGGTTACTCAGCTCTGGCCAGTGCTCACCATCCACCTTTTGGTCTCTCCAGTGGCTGTCTATACCAACTCTCCTCTGCTGCTGCTACTTCCTTCTGGATTTTTGCTTTCTCCTTCAGGCAGCTCCCACCTGCCCTTGTCTGTTTCTCTCAGACAGCTTTGACTCACCAAGCCTCTCTCCCTTCCTAGGCCCAAAGGCCTTCACTTAAATGGGAGCTAGCTAATGAGTCACAGGTGCACTGAACCTTGCTTTCTCTTAAAGCAGCAAATCACCCTGTATAACTCTATACAGAGAGATAAGATGTTATCTATCATTGCTAGAGAGCCAGTGGCCTCAATTAAGAAAAAAATCCCCTTTATAGGTATTAATCCTGTCTCTAAATCCAGGCTGAATCCTGTCTCTTCCATAGGGCACATGGCTCATACTGTTTTTGATAATGCAACTTCTGCCCTAGACAAGCCCGTCACATGCACCATGAAGGAGAGAGGGTAAATGCATGTGTGTCAATGTAGATACGGAATCAGGCATGCACTGAAAGCGAATGAACATAAATCCAGAATTTGACCCTAAGTGTTCTTCCTATAAACACAGAAGACCAAATATTATAGTCCTTCCTCAGACAAAACTACCAGGCAGTGGGAATTTCACCTTAGGGATGCAATTGTCAGTTTATTTTTGAAAACACATCATAGCTTTAAGCACTATGCAGATTTATGGGCGCATTTTAGTTAATTAGTTTGTTTAGCACCAAAAATTTATCAGTTGCTTTATGATGCATTATTCATACTTTTATACATTTTAAGGTGATTTCTTTATCTACACTAACCAGATGAATGTTATGTTTGAATGGATACAGTTATCTGAGAAGTAATTGCATATTACTTGTTTATACAGGTCATTAACCCTGTCAAGTTTTAATTCTGGAAAAATAAAGCCCCAAATGAAAACTGCTGTCTGAGCATGTTGGTTATTGTTGAAGAAAGGTTATAAAGCAATGTTTCTAATAACATAACTACAACCTCTCAAATCCTGTGTTCAAAATATGGTTTGACTAGAAGCTGACAAACGGATCAATGTACGCCTTAGTGAAACATCTTCAAACTGGGAAACTGAATCAGTTACCATACAACAAGATTTTTCACATGTGCAAAAATATGATTTTAATATTTGTTTACAACATTCTACAACATAGTACCATAGCAATTGCTGTACCAGATCAGATGAGTGATCCATCTAGTACAGTATCCTGGCTTTGATAATGTCCAGTACCAGATGCTTTGAAGAAAGGTTTAAAAAACAAAACAACAAAAACAACATACTGAACAATTATGGGATAAATTGCTCATAGCAAAAAAAATGTCCTAGCCCTTAAATTAGTGGTTGATTTACCTGAAGTCTGAAGGTTTATATCCATAATAATTTTTTAGTATAATCCTGTGTAATACAATCAGGTGTTCTCATTAGCCATATAAGCCTATTTTCATTTACACTAAGGCCATGTCAAACCATTCTGGGAGTATAAAGGGCACTAAAGTGAGTGTCAATGTAATTTATGTTCACTTTACAATTTATATACACTTTATGTACACTACTTTACAGTAGTGCAAAGGAGCCTTTATATAAATGATAATCAGGTCCATAAATATAGCTAATGTTTTCTGAATTCTACTAAGCTCTTAGCCTAGGATACCTTGTATCAAAGAGTTCCATAAGTTAATTGTGTTATTTTTTAAAATCCTCTATCAGTTTTGAATATTTTACCTCTCATATTCACTGAATGTTCCATTATTCTTGTATTATGAATGAGACTAAAGAGTGCCTAGTTTACTTTCTCAATTCCATTCATAATTTAATATACCTCTGTCATGTCAGCTCATATCCATGTTCTCTAAAAAAATAAATAGTGCCAGTTTTACAGCCTCTCTTTATAAAGAAGTCTTTCCATATCGCTAATTCTGGTCACCTCAAATTTTCAATTATTTTTCATGAACTTCATTCATGTTTTCAACCGGCATTCATAGATTAATGTTCACAGAAATCCTTAAAGGAGCATCATCCAGGATTAAAATGTCTCTTTTGCACTTTGATGACATTTTTTCCCTGTGATTGATATAATTATTATATTCTTTGCATGGAAGATCCTGGCTCTCCCATGCCTCACACTTTGTATCAAGAAATGGAGTTTGCACATGTAAATTTGGACTTATGGGCATCTAAGCATTTTTGTCATATTAGTCTCCACTCCCATTTCTGGCTATCTATATTGTGCGGAGAGGTCGGATGCTGCAGCAGATGTGGGAGGATACATGTCTGACAGCTCTTTCCCTTTTCTGCTAAGATTCATCATTATCCTGATTAGGAGGGGGATGGGGGGAAGTAAGAATTGAAACGAGAATATGTTGAACAGGCCTGGATCTATTCAAAGAAAGAGAGAACACAGTCTCATTAGTTAACAATGATAAAGCTAGAAAAATAATGAATTTTATCTGAAACAAAAGGAATTCAGTTTAACAGCAGAAAAACTCTGTTTACAGTGAAGCCTATTAGTCAACTAGAACGAGCTCAGTTTCAAAGAGGAATACAAATTATTTGAAATGCCAAAGTCACACAGGCTCAAATTTTCAAAAGCCTCCATTGTAGGTGCCTTTAGATTTTTGGGTGCCCGAACAGAAACATGGAGAATCTAACCCAAGAAACCCTTAATGCCAACTGTCAAGGAGGGTACAGGAATGTATGCATTCTGGTTCACCAAAGAATGTTGTGAGGTCTGAAAAGAAAGCTGGGGTCACACTGGTCATTAATATCATTGTGAAATGTATGTACAGATGCTCTATAAGGAGTTTGTACATACTGTATTTTCTGGCGTATAAGACTACTTTTTAACCCAGGAAAATCTTCTCAAAAGTCGGGGGTCGTCTTATACGCCGGGTGTCGTCTATTGGGCGGGTGCTGAAACTTCCGAGCCGGACTGGAGAATCTGCGGTCGCCGCATATGGTGGGGGGAGCTCAAAAATGGCCGCAGCCACATCCCCGCCCGATGACGAGGTGAGGGGGCGCCTCACCGGGAAGGTGTAAGTGAAGGGCGGAGCAAGCTGCAGGCGTCCGGGACGCCCGGGGTATGGAAAAAAGAGATAGAGCGGCGCTGTGCCCAGAAAAACGCGCCTCTTTCACCCGTCTGGCCCGCCCTTGTATCCTATTACCGTACCTCCTTCTCTGCCTCTCAGATCTCGCTCCTGAGGACTGCAGTGAAGCGGCGCAGGCGCGCATGTGCGAGATCTGAGAGGCAGAGAAGGAGGTAATAGGATACAAGGGCGGGCCAGACGGGTGAAAGAGGCGTGTTTGCGCTACCGCTCTGATAGTCTTGGAGACAGGGAGGGCTGGGCAGGCAGGGAGAGCTGACCAATCCAAGCAGGCTTTGTATACAACAACCAGCCAATCGCCGGTAAGGTACATCGCTTGCCATGATTGGCTGGTTGTTGTATACTGGGTACCACATACAGTACAGCACCAGTATCTGTACCTGTTCATACAGTATAGCACCAGTACACACAGTACAGTATACAAATGTCCAACAGTCAAAACCCCATCATGGCTCCACCAGCAAGAAGAAAGAAATATGAAGCCAGTTTCAAACTTAAAGTTGTAAACTTTGCCATGGAACATAATAACTGCGCTGCTGCAAGACAATATGGAGTAACAGAAAAGATGGTTCGGGACTGGAAAGCAAATGAAAAAGCATTAAAGAGTATGCCAAGGGGTAAGTGTGCATTAAGAAGAGGCACTCCACATTGGCCAGAACTCGAAAAACATGTAGCAGACATGGTGAATGAGCATCGCCAAAACGGTTATGTAGTGACACGAAATAAAATACATTTGTTTGCACTTCAGTGGGCCAAATCTAACCCAGATCACAGCAACAGATTTAAGGCCACTGTATCCTGGTGTACTAGATTCATGGGAAGGCATAATATGGTACTGAGGCAAAAGATGAAAATTGCCCCAAAATTACCTGCAGATCTTGATAGCAAAGTAAATAGTTTCCATCGATACGTAATACAACAGCGCACTAAACATGGCTATGCGTTAAGTAGTATTGGAAATATGGATGAAATTCCAATGAATTTTGATATGGTTGGAAATAAAACTGTCCATCAAAAAGGTGAAAAAACAATTTTAATTAAAACAACAGGACATGAGAAGTCCAGTTTTACAGTGGTACTAGGATGCACAGCTGATGGCGCCAAACTGAGACCAATGATTATTTTTAAAAGAAAAACAATGCCGAAATTCAAGTTCCCTGTTGGTTGTTTTGTACATGTGAATGAAAAAGGCTGGATGGATGAAGAAGGGGTAAAGCTATGGCTTGATAATGTATGGAGCAGGCAACCAGGTGGACTTATTCAAAAATGTAGTCTACTGGTGTGGGATATGTTCAGGGCTTATTTAACTCCCAGCATCAAGCAAATGCTTGCAAGACTAAACACAGATGCGGCAGTTATTCCTGCAGGATTGACATCGTTGGTACAGCCACTGGATGTGTGCCTAAACAAGCCATTTAAAGATCGCATTCAAGAACAGTGGAATGAATGGATGGTTAGCGGCGAAAAGTCATTCACAAAAGGAGGAAACATGCGTGCTCCACAGTTGGATGTTTTGTGCAAGTTTGTCATAAAAGCCTGGAATGATATTGATGCAGAAACAGTAATCAAGTCTTTCAAGAAGTGTGGCATATCAAATTCATTAGATGGTATGGAGGACGACTACTTGTGGCAAGATGAAGAGGAAGCCGAAGCTGAGACCACACCATCTGATACGGAATTCGATCCATACGATGACTGCCTTACAAATGTATCACAAGATGTCATTGATGTACTTATGATATCAGATGACGAACAGGAGGATTTTGAAGGCTTTTAAAGGGAAACTGTCACGCCAGCAAAACCTGTAAAAATACCGTAGCTTGCAGTTATGATGGGCGTTGCTAACTTGCCAGGGACTTGCCCGGCACTTGCTCTCTCTCTCTCTTGTTTGTTATCTTCCTCCTATCATCATCAGTTCCAGTTTGGTTGACAGCTTAGAAAACAAACAGCATGGCAGCTCCCATGGGTTTATTGTCTTATCCTTCCTTTCAGCTTTAGAGTGAATTAGGAAAAGTTTAATCCACTTGCACTGTTTTATGTTTACATGTTTGATGACAAACAGCCTTATGTTTATAAGTGACAGTTTTCCTGCTAAGTACCTGCATGTCATAAGCATTTGAATTAAAATTACCATATTGAAATCAAATCTGATGTTTTTTTAATTTTTTTTTTGGTGTGCGTTGGAAGAGGGGTAGTCTTATACGGCGAGTATATCCCAAACTCTATATTTTAACTGGAAAAGTTGGGGGTCGTCTTATACGCCCAGTCGTCTTATACGCCGGAAAATACGGTATACTGAAAATATCTTCTTAGAGTCTGTATCAAGGTCTGAGTCACCAGCAGAAACAGATTATCTGTCTGACAAGAGATGTTTATTCACCTGTCTCTCTGTTGGACGTTAATTAATCCATGTAAGCTAACACGATGGCTACAGCGTCTACATAGGAAGTCATCAGAAAGATGTGAAGTCAACAGGGAAGGAGCACACAGGAAAAACAAGCAGTTATGCTCTCTCTGAGTCCAGACAATGAACTTTGGGAGTAGAACTAGAAAAGGCAAAGTAGACATCACCTTTTCCTGCACCTAGGAATTAAACAATGTGTTTACATTCATGAAAAGGGATCACAACCATTCTTGGCCAAAACACCGCAGAGGACTTTGGTGATGAGATAAACTTCCTTAGATAGGAGGTTAACCTGTTACTTAAGTTTAGCCTTTAGAAAGGATGTCATGATTTTGTTTTATATGTAGCCATTTGTTTCCAATATTGTTTCCTTAATCACTATCACTGGAATCTTGAATCTTTAATAATAATCTTATTATTGTTTTCACTAGAAATATATCTCAGTTGTGTGGTATTAAGCAAATTGTTGCTCCTGAGCTGAATCATACTAGTTGATGTGTGCTGGTCCTTTGGAAACAGTGGATTTGCTAATTCTGTGAGTATCCAGCCCCTGACACTGGCTACCACAAGGGAGTGCTTCAAGAGGACTTGGGGGTAGCGGTGCACCTATTGTTAACCTGCAAATCAAAGTGAGGCCAGGCGTAGACCAGAGGAGAGTGCTTGAGTGGCTAACAGGCTAGTGATGTCAGGGAACTGACACCCAGCCAAGCACAAGCAAGATTCCCTCATGCTGGAGGCAAGGGGTAACAAGGTGACTCACCACTCTGGGTACCTCAAGATCTATCACAGAAGGATTGCTGGGCACTCACAGGCAGAGCTGTGTGAATAACCAATTTTTTGGTTCATTGGCCAAACCGAAACATAAAATGAAATAAAAAAATGGTTTCAGGTCAACCAAAACAAAAATTATTCCCTCTGACTTCAGTGGAGCTGCACGGACTTACACCAGGTGTAGATCTAGCCCTTTATCTTTAAAAGAAAAAATATCATAAAATTCTCAAGCTGCAGTATTACTAAGTAAAGCAACAACGTGACTTTGTTGTTGCTAATCTTGTCCCCTTACCTTTTAACTCCCCAGCATTTGTTCTCATTGTGTCTCATGTCTTCATTTAGGCCTTGCTCCTGCAATATGATCTATGAGGATGGAATCTTACATACATGCAGAGATTTATTGAACTAATCAAGGCTCTGGAAAGCGATAGAAATGCAACTGAGTGAACATTTGTTTTTTGGTTCTGTGGCCAAACTGAAAAATCTGAAAAAAATGGAATTTTTTATTTTTTCCCACTGAAACAACCTCTCCACCCCCCAAATTCATTTTGGGTTGAACAAATTGTTCTGCTTAACCCTTTAGTTTAACAAATTTAGATTTAACAAATCTAGCTAACTTTCAAAATGAAATGTTTTGAAATGAAAAGTCAAAACATTTCATTTCAAAATGTCAAAATAAAATGTTTTGATTTTTTAAATTTTTTTCATTTTTTCACCAAAATTATTCTCTGAATTTGACCCAAAATCATGAATAGTTTCAGCTGACCCAGAATAAATTTTTTAGTGAATAATTTTTTGTCTGAAATATTTCACCATGCTCTATGCAGGAATCCACGTGCACAGTTGTAGGAGTGGGGTCTAAAGGCTTGTGTACATGGAACAGCAATGAACATGGGGGCAGGGAGGATGGGGCAGTGATTTCTAAACCGCACCAACATGTTACACATAACTGGCCCATGTAGACCCTGCTGGCACAAATTAAAAATTCCCTAGTGCACATAAATGTAGACCTGTGCACTAGAAAACTTTTAGTTTGTTGCTGTACTGAAAGAAGAGAAGCATTACCACCTAAAACAAGAAGCTTCACCACCTAAATCTTAACAAGTTAATAGAAGTTTATGTAGGAAAAAAACACATAGCACTTAGGAAGGCATAGAATGTACTGATAACTTACATAGAAGCTTTTATCCAGTGAGTACAAATTATATTTTATTTCACCCACCTGTTAAATACAGCTAGATCGAGGACAAAACACAGCACCTGTTTAACAACATATAACAGGGATCGGCAACCTTTGGCATGTGGCCCATCAGGGAAATCTGCTAGTGGGCCGGGATAGTTTGTTTACCTGCAGTGTCTGCAGGTTCGGCCGATCGCAGCTCCCACTGGCTGCGGTTCGCCATTCCGGGCCAATGGGGGCTGCGGGAAGCAGCGGCCAGCACATCCCTTGGCCCGCACCGCTTCCCGCAGCCCCCATTAGCCTGGAACAATGAACAGTGAAAAGTGGGATGGGCAGTGGGAGCTGCTATCGGCCGAACCTGTGGACACTGCGGGTAAACAAACTGTCCCTGGCCACCAGCGGATTTCCCTGATGGGCCACGTGCCAAAGGTTGCCGATCCCTGACATATGGCAACTTTTTAGGGATAGAAGAATACCACAGACAGTTGAAATAGCAAGAGAAATCTAGGTAGGCAAGTGGAAATTGACTAGGAAGCCAAAGTAAACAACCTCAAGCTATTGGAAGCAGCCTTGGCCTTAGTCTTATGTCTCCTCAGACCAGAGTGCCCAACATCTGTCCAGGGCACTAGAATTTTTGCCAACTCTTGTAATGTGATTGCAAGTCTTGTAATATCTTGTGTAATTACTTAAATTTCCAGCTGCTGGAATCCAAAGATTGCAGAGGAATCTCTCTTTCATTTTTAAAAAGTATATTTCTAGCCCTCTTTGACATAGAGAAAAGCTTTGAAAACATGAAGTGAGTGACCCCTGTGGGTTCAGAAACAAGAAAGAAAATAAAAAGAACACGTTTATTTTATTTATTTTTAAATCTCATGACTTCTAAGCACTCTCATAATTGTTGTTTGGAGTTGGCAATGCTGCCTTAGTTCAGCAGTGATTCATAGGGAAAATGCTATGTATGAGATGACAGCCCCACCCCATGATATTGCCTTTTACGGAAGCACTCTGGAGGTCTCTTGTTTAAGTGATGACTCAGCCCAACTTGTATAGCTGGGGCGATCTGACAGGAGCACAGCTGAAAGGGGAATATATGCAGATAAAGGAATAAATATACTGTGGCAACACTCTCCCCTCTTTTCTACATTTCCTCAGACTTGAGGTGTGTGTATATATATATCTCACCTCAAGTCTATATATATATACTGTGCTTCCACAGTGAAGTGATTAGGGACTGGTGAGGGTAAATCTTTATTAGAAAAGCTCAGTTTTAACTATCATTGAGGTGAAATTTATACTGCCAGGAGCACAAGTTATGTTACACATTGCAATAGAAGAGGAGGAGAATGAACTATAAATTATACAATTTTAAATTCAATGTGTTCCCTTTTTACAGTACCAGTATTATAGCTTGTCATATACACTTTCAAAAGTTTATCATAATCGTAATTGGGGCAGTTATAGATGATCAATAATGTTTTGCCTCTAATCCATTTCTTCTGTTATAAATAGGCCTATTTTTTTTTTCATTTTCTCCTGAATAATTTAAGGAAAGTGTTTCCTGAACTGTACTGTATGTAACCTCGTGGAGATTAAGTCCATTAATGGCTATTAGCCAGGATGGGCAAGGAATGGTGTCCCTAGCCTCTGTTTGTCAGAGGGTGGAGATGGATGACAGGAGAGAGATCACTTGATCATTACCTGTTAGGTTCACTCCCTCTGGGGCACCTGGCATTGGCCACTGTCGGTAGACAGGATACTGGTCTGGATGGACCTTTGGTCTGACCCAGTATGGCCATTCTTATGTTAATTGGGGCTCTTTTCTGCAGGGAAGCCCTGGAGAATAAAATATTTGAATAGAACAGCTAACTGGAGATTGAGAAAGTGCCAAACTTGATACACCTCCTCTCCCTTCCTGATAGGATATCATGAAAAGTAAGGGACATCAGCCAGGGATTAGAGGGAGTTGGACGTAGGAGGCATCTCTAACCAAACCAAAACATACCCTATATACTCTTTCGAGAAAAACCACTGATCTTAGACAAGTAGAGGTAATGATAATACAATTTTTCAGACTACTTACTTATTAACAGCAAATTTAAATTCTAATACAATTAGTCTTTAGCAGATGACTGGAAAATAACAAGAATTGTTTTTACTAGACAATACAAATACTTGGTTCAGCATGAACTAGGGTCACTTCTTTTTGTATCTTACTTCAGGTATTAGAGCTGCTCCTAAGTATCATATTCCTTTGTTCTGGTGTAAAGTTAACACTGCTGCAAACAACGTTTGCTGTTGAACCAGCGAGGTACTTTTCTGGCCTGGTGCTGGAAGAGCACAGACTTATTGTTCTGGATGACTTTGACGTCCATGCCAATAATAACCCTTGTAAGTTAATTCAGGATAGCAAGGACAGCATGGTGACTATGGAATAATTCCAGGTGGTCTGGCTGATCTCATACAGAAACTGCTCAGCAGCATTCTTGGTATCATACTTTGGGGCTGGGACTGATGTTAAACTCTTGTCACTACCTCATTTATACTAAGATCAAGGCTCACTCATGCTTCCAAATTAATTCTATCCATTTTTCAAAGGTAACCATCAAAGGTACACCAAGAAGTCTGTTGCTAAGTCATCTACTTCCTCATCTCTAAATTATGTATCTTGAAACTAGAACCACAAAAGACATGAACTCTCTTCAACTTCAAACTTTTCTTCCTTTTCTCCTAGTAGATTCTTTCCCTGCTTTCTCACCTTCCCTGCATATAACAAAGCACAATTCAACCAACCAGTCTTTGTTTCCCCCCATTTCCATGATGCCTCTGGACAGTTTGCCCCAAAGTTTTCCCTACTCCCATAGCTCTGCATTCTGTCTTATGGTGATTTTCTCTGCTGTGTCTCCACATGAAAGCATGGATGCACAGCAAGAAAGCATGTGTATAATGAGTGCTATTTGTACTATCCAGAACTCTTCTACTAGGGGAATATAGATGGAAAGCCTTTGTACAACATGAGCAATTTTTTCAGGGGATTACTCTTATGCCCTCCTCTTGTATGCCCACGAGCAATGGGCCTATTACGGATTGGTGGAAAGAATCTGGTTGAGTTGGAATGAGCAATGAAGCATGATAGAACCATGATGTAAGAGGAGAGGAAAATGGGAATTTAAAAATTTAAAATAAAGCTTTGGATGATCTTAGAAAATTTTGACGCTTATCAGAATTCAGCCTCTTGAGCTTTGCCTAATTTTTTCTAATTCTGCCTGGAGTAATCTCAGTTTAAAAAAACATCAGCAGGCATCATAAATAAATAGTGTTCCTTGTTTTCTGTCCTTCATTTTGTAGTCTAACAGATTTTTTTCTGGCCATTAAAATCAGTTTATAACTGCTAATTCTGCCTATCAAATAATGAAAGAAGAACTGGAGAATACTCCATATATATGTGTGACAGGACAATGCTATGTCCCATTCTCTGATACCCCAGAAACTGCTCAGACCTACTTTTTTAGTGTTCTGTCTGTATTTTATTCCACACCCTCCCACCAACATCAGTTGAGTGCAACATCACATTTTTTAATCCCTACATCTTTCAATCCCTCTTTATCAGGGGTCTAGGAGGGAAAGCGATCTCCTTGTCTTGGGAGTGTTCTGACTCAGCCCAGTCCAATCCATAATTGCACTATCCCTCCACCCTTGTAACACTTCTTTAATGGCTTTTATCAGGTTAGTCATCTGAGGTCTAATTAGTTCCTAACCTCCCCAGCCTCTCCCTCTGATTAGCTAATTTCTCAGTGAGACTGTGAGTAGGGAAACTAATTGAGGCTACAGTGATCAGAGTGCTCACCCTCCTGTCAGACTCAGTAATATGTCACAGTATGTATTCTGGTGGGAGTCTTAGGCCTTGTCTACACTAAAGGGAAAAGTTGATCTAAGCTACGCAATTTGAGGTACGTGAATAGCGGAACTCAAATTGACGTAGCTTAGATCTACTTACCATGGGGTCCACACTATGTAACATCAATGGGAGACGCTCTCCCATCGAGTCTCCTTACTCTTCTTGATTAAGTGGAGTTCAGGAGTTGATGGGAGAGCAATCAGCGGTCAATTTAGCAGGTCTTCGCAATTGATTTAGAGGGTCTTCACTAGACCGACTAAATCAACTGCCGATGCATTGATCGCCACAGTGTCAATCCTCCAGTACATGTAGACAAGCCCTTAGAGAGCTACAAGAACTGCAGGAAAGCTGACAACAACTAGAGTTCCAATCTGGCAATTAATGGGCTTACATATGTGCCCACAGAAATCCCAGTGATGCCATTGTGGCTGTCTTTGGATTCAACAGTCCTCCCTGCCCTCAAAATGCACAAATCCGGGATCGAGGCTTATGGTTCATCTCTTGTTTATAGCATGCTAGAGGTAATGGTCTTTAAAAAAATAAAACAGAAAACAAAAACTTTTCCTCAATTAAAATGGCTTTTTTCCCTCAAAAATAAAAACTTTCACAATAATGTTTTGATAGTCTCTAAAATTTTAATGAAAAACCAGAACATTTTGTTTATAGTTTTAATTCACCATGCTGGGGCTTTGCAGTCTTTCATAATGCCAAA
The DNA here is from genome assembly GCF_013100865.1 of Trachemys scripta elegans. Lineage (NCBI taxonomy): Eukaryota > Metazoa > Chordata > Testudines > Emydidae > Trachemys > Trachemys scripta. The sequence goes on from NC_048299.1 coordinate 183,416,709, forward strand.
TCTGATTGTTCAGTTTGGTCACTTGGAGGGTTTTTTCAAAATAAAAACATTTCTATTTGGAAATTTTAAAACTTTATTTTCAAATATTCCAAATGTTGAAAACAAAACAAACAAACAACAAAGTCTGTGAAAAACTGTGGAAAATAAAAAATCAGTCCAGCCTCAAAACTAGCACATTCAAACAGTTTTTGAATTTCTCAATTTTTTGATGATTTTTAAAAAAAATTCACCTCTCTAACCAATAGTAATGCTGTCTCATCTTATGCGCATTTAACATGCATGAATTCTGCTTTACATGGTCAGCAAAAACAAAAAAAGAGAGAAAAATAACAATTTAAATACTGTACCTGCCTGGTTTTGTTTGTTTGTTTGTTTGTTTGTTTCGCCAATGACTTTCAGTGCGCCACTGTAGGGGGCAGCAGCGCGGAGGAGGGGAGCGGCTGCGCCCTGCTGGGAGCGGGCTGCGCGCTTCATCTGCCCCAGCCAGTGCCAGGTCTGCAGCAAGCCTGGCAGCCCGCGTCCTTCCCTCCCTGCCGACCGACGACTTTCAATTCACCTGCAGGCAGGAGCAGCGCAGAGCCCTCCCAGCAGGCAGCGCAGCGGGAGGGGCTGAGTGGCAAGTGCCCCAGCTGAAGGAAGCCCTGGTGCCCCCCTTCTCTCTCTCCCCCCCTGCTAGCCAGGGCACGCACTCCGCTGCCCGGGGCATGGCTGCAGTGCAGGGAGACCTGCTAGACAGAGTGCAGCCGCCGCCCACCAGCATGGCCGGGGGAGGCAGCCGCAAGCTGCCATTTAAGTGGCACCAAAAGTTTGCACCCTGTTTTTTTTTGTTTTTTGTTTTTTTGGTTCGCCGCTCCGGCCGTTCTGCACCCTGGTTTTTTTTGTTTTTTGTTTTTTTGGTTCGCCGCTCCGGCCGTTCTGCACCCTGGTTTTTCACTTTACGCGCTGACTGCGGAACATAACCCCAGTGTAAGATGAGACAGACTTGTAAGTTCATAATGGAAACGTATAATTGCAGTCCAGTGTCAAATAGTCAGGACTTGTGGATTCTATTCCCTAGTTCCATGAACTCATTAAGTATCTTGCCCAAAGTTAGATAACTTCATTAAGGTTAAACACAGGTTTTCTATCTGTAAAAGAGGGATGATAATACTTCCTTACTTCAGAAGAGCAAGAGAGGAGAAGTTAATTAATGTGTGTAAGACACTCAGACACTATGTTGATAGGCACCATAGAAATGCCTATAAATCAACAACAAAACTTCATAATTAATGTTATTTACTCAACAATTGGTAGAACAAGTGATTAAACCCTGTGCATTCTGATTAAAAGAAACATTGACCGTGTTTCTTTGAAGAAAAGCATAGTGGTTCATACATGAAAGTTATGTGCCTACAGTTACACATTTTTGTTCCTGTCTGCTTTCATTTAATATTGGCATTCACTGCAAATATCCAGCTGCCTTTGATGTTAATATATCTCACACATTTTATAAGCACTGAAGAAAGTTCATGTCTTCTGCTATTATAGTCTCTAGTCACATACTTCAGAACTGAGGAGTGAGATGTCTCAGTAATAGACCTACTGATGCTCACTGCATTGAAATGTGGATGGAATATAGCAAAATCCAATTGGTTATTGTGGAAAAGTCAGTTAATCAGTAATGTTTCTGTATAGCGGAATCCAGAAGATCATTGCAGAAAAGTCCATTAATTAATGACTTTATGTCCTCAGAGTTATGAACATCAATAAAAATCATCTGAACCTCTCAAAGTTCATTACAAATAACACTGCTCTACAGCCAAAATGCTTCTGAAATAAATGTAGTCAAACTTTACTAATTCTGGGTCACTGAGAACGAAAATGATGCTTAAAATTGTTGATTGGCTCTAGTTTTCAAGATATGCTATTGGGTCAGTATATACGACCCTTGATTTGGGAATGGCGGAGGATAAGTGAGTTATAAAGGGAAGGGATCTTAATTTAAACCAGAAATGACTAAAATATATCTTTGACTGGATCTATGAATAAATCTATGACTGGGTTTGGACAGTACTTGCTTTTTAGGCAAAACAATGAATGATGCAATCTGAAGCTGGTATAGGGTCATCCATGATATGAATTGCATCATGTTATTCCTAGAAATCATGGATGATGCAATCATAATGAAGCTTACATCACTCTGCTGAACAAATTGCCCTTTATCAGCTGGAGAAATCATACAGTGTCGTGCTCTCTTATTTGTCAGTGTTTGATTTTGCAAAGGGACACATTTCTGTTTAGCCAAAGTGAGCACAGATGCCTTGTACTTGTGTGAACAGTGCAGATAACTTCTGTGCAGATAACGTCTATTTGTGGTGAAGTGACTTTTGCATCACAAAAGTGCAGTATAACCACTATGGTTAAGAAAGCCTATCACCTTTATTTTGGCTGCAAAATTTGAGATCAGGACAAGAGGTGGGCCCCACACATATGCTGCAACACTTGTGCAACAAATCTTCGCCAGTGGTTGAACAGGAAAAGGAAATCTATGCCTTTTGCAGTGCCAATGATTTGGAGAGAGCCAACAGATCATACCAGCAATTGTTACTTCTGCATGGTGCCTCCAGTTGGGAAAGGTGTGTCAAAGAAGAAAAAGTGGACTGTGCATTATCCAAACATTCCATCAGCTATACGCCCAGTACCCCACGGAGAAGGACTGCCGGTTCCTGATGCATCAGAATCATTCTCACTTGAGTCAGACGAGGAAGAGGAAGAGGATGAAACTTCTGGTCCTGAACATCAATGTCACAGGACCCACATTTTCTCCCATCCTCCTCCTCTGAACCACACCTCATAACACAAGGTGAACTGAATGAACTTGTCAGGGATTTGGAACTACACAAGAGTAAGGCAGAGCTGTTGGGCTCCAGACTACAGCAGTGGAATCTCCTGGCAGGTGATGTTAGGGTTTCCATGTTCCGTGACCGTCAAAAGGATCTTGTCCCATTCTTCTTCATGGAAGGTGATCTTGTAGCCTGCAACAACATCGATGGTATGAGGGCAGCCCTCAACATTGTTCACGATCCAGATGAGTGGAGACTGTTCATTGATTCATCGAAGACGAGTCTTAAAGCTGTTTTACTGTATAATGGCAATGTTTTGCCATCAATTCCAGTTGGTCATGCAGTCCATATGAAGGAAACCTATGACAACATGAAACAACTTTTGAGGTGCATAAACTATGACCAACATCAGTGGCAGCTTTGTGGCAATTTGAAGGTTGTTGCTCTCTTGCTTGGTCTGCACACTGGATACACAAAGTACTGTTGTTTTCTCTGCGAATGGGATAGTCGTGCAAGAGATTCCCACTACATCAAGAAAGACTGGCCACTCCAACAGCCATTGGAGCCTGGGAGAAAAAGTGTTCAGCATCCACCGCTTGTTGAATCAAGGAAGTTTTTGTTAGCACCCTTACATATCAAGCTGGGTCTGATGAAGAACTTTGTCAAGGCCATTGACAAAACACAAGCAGCTTTCAAGTACCTCCGTGGAAAATTTCCAAGGTTAAGTGAAGCTAAGATAAAGGAAAGTGTCTTTGTTGGTTCTCAGATTCGTGAACTTCTTCGAGATGATGCATTTGACCATGCACTGCGTGGCAAGGAAAAGACGGCATGGAAAGCCTTCCAGTTAGTGGCAATAAATTTTCTCGGAAACAACAAGGCAGACAACTACAGGTTGTTGGTGGAAAGCCTCCTCAAGGCATACAAAAGCCTTCATTGCAACATGTCACTAAAGATACATTTTTTGCACTCTCATCTAGATTTTTTTCCACCAGACTGCGGAGCAGTGAGCGACGCGCACGGCGAGCAATTTCACCAGGACATTGCAACAATGGAGAAATGCTATCAGGGCAAATGGAGCCCAGCAATGCTTGCAGACTATTGCTGGACAGTGACAAGAGATGCTCCATTTAATTAATACAAGAGACAAGCCAAGAAGTGCCGAGTAGACACTGAATAAGACTAAACTATGTACATAATAGTTTTTTGCCTTTTGTTTCATAATAAATTTTATTTATATAATCCTTTTGCTGATTTTTAAAGTGTTACATAAACAGGACAGGCGAAATATTATCATGTAAAGTAACCATAAACACGTGAAAAGACCTAGGTTTACAATTTATGATTAAAACTCTACTATCTACACAATATACATAGACATAAAATGTAAAAACTTAAATATCTTAGAAACAGTAGCCAATCAGTTGTTTTAATTGTCATATTTGAATTCAGCACATCAAAACATAATAAATAGCACATTTTATGTCTGAAGCAGACGACTTCTCAAAAATTGTAGACCAGTGTAATCAATTCTCACAACATACATTTCTGGTGGGAAACTATTTCATAACTGCTAAACTGATGGGGAAACTGATTTACAAGAGAAAGTTCTAACTTCCAGAGCAGTCCTCTGTTTTAACCACCAGACAGTGGCCCTGTTCTGAAGTGCAATTCAAAAGGCACAGCCTCTTCAGAAGGGGGCGAGGGGCAAAAGTAGCTTTAATCCATCTTTGTACCCTCCAAATTCTGGGATCTGCCCAGCACAACCTTGAATGTCCACTTATTGCTTGCTCCACCAGCCCAGAATAGCCAGAGTGCAATGCACTGCAGCCATCTGCCCACCATCCCACTACAGTGCTTGCCATGGAAGGTTCTTCTGACCACCTATCAGTGGAGAATGCCCCTGTTATTGATGTCCTGGTTCTGTTTTATCTCCACATATGCCTGTATTAACTTTCTAGAAATCTTCATCATAATTCTCAGTCATATCTATATGATATAATAATAACAACCAACAGTACTGTAGGTTTGCATTAACACTCTGAACCTTGTGATTACTTTGAAGGTACCTGGTACCTTTGTAATTGATGATCATAAGTACTATAGTTAAGCATGAAGTAATGTAAATTTCAAATGGCAAAATCAAATTTCAAGAAGTGTGACATTGAATGCTACAGTTCTCAGTCTCTGAGAGACTTGTGGATGTCAGTGCAGAAATTAACAGTGCATTTTAAACTAATGTATGCCCACATCTGAAGGGCACAAAGAGGTCTAGTATTTCCACAAAGCAGATTATGTCAAGGCTGATGTTACTCTTTTTTGGCATTGATTCTTCAGACACTTATGCACAGGAGTATCTTGACTCACTTAGAAAATGTATGTGCATACTGATATTGAAATAATACATATTCACAGACAACGACTCCTTTAGCAGTGTTTCTCACTGTGGCAATCTTTTCTTTTTTTTTTTTTTTTTTTTTTTTTTTTTTGAGTGTGCACATTCCTTTTCTGTGAAAATAACTAGTTTCAGTTTCATTGTTGTATCTAATTTTCAGTCACTATACAGGAACTAAAAATAGAATTTTCCTTTGTACAGCTAAACTCTTGAATTTGGTTGGTTAGAAAGAAAAGGCATGAGAAAGCATTCAGCTAACAAAGCATTTGTATTTCCTACAGTATAATAGTAATTGACTGTACATGAACCAAAGTTAAAGCTTCTTTTTTCCCCATTATTTTTGCTTTGTGTATCAAACAGACTATTATTTAAAGCAAGACATTTGTGTTGGTTTTTATGTTCATGAAAAAAGGAAGAGCCCGATTCTCCTTTCACTTTACTACAAGTTTACACTCGTTTAATGGCATGTCATCAGTGGAGGTACTCCTCCCGATTAACATCTGTGTGAGGAAGAAAAAAATGTCAGGTCCAAAATGTTTCTCGTTTCTGTCATACTCCGACCGTATTAAAAAAAACATTAGCATTGAGATAAGCCAGATAGATAGAGCTGAATATGATAAATCCCACACCACTGGCTGGTCATGTTTATTTTGAATGATTAAGAATATATTTGCGTGCTTCAGCCTGGTGCTCTTCTTTTGCAAAGACAATAACAAGATTTTATATTGAGACTCACCCTTCAGTGCCTGATGGCATTGTTTGAGGTTTTTCTAAGCCCTAAGTTTGGGGCCTGGCTGTCAGGTTACAGGGACAGATTGCTCAAGTGTAGTGTATGGGTCTAGCATAGATCTTGAAGAGAAAGGCATACATCATACCTTAACTTCTCCTCACTACCCTTGAGTTCAATTTACACTGAAGTTCTAATATGCTGTGCTAGTGTTGATTGTTTACTGAACATCTGTGCATATGATACATACAATTGCCTATGGCTACTGCAAGTTTATGCACAGGGTGGAAAATACATGATTGCAATATGGAAAACTTGTGGATCCTTTGAATTTTATATTCAGCTGTGTGTGCTGAGGAGTGACTAGACTAAAAAATCACCTGTTATCAGCTTATTGGTTGATATGGGATTTTGCAGAGTAGACTGTCTTGTTCTCTGTTGTATTGTACTTCCATGAGACTACAGCTAATATAAATTTTGGACAACTTAACTAGTTACCTGGGAATCTGAAGCAATGTAGCAAATTGTTTCTCTTTGCAGCTCTAAGTGTGCACTGCTTAGTGAAACAAGGACTGTAAGAATAGGTGAAGAAGACTATTATTATTATACCTATGCAACTGAGTGAGCAGAATCACTGGGCGAATGAAGCCCTAGCAATGTACTCCTTCACTTTCTTTGAAACTAAATCAATAGTCCCAGATAGTTGCTCGAGGGATGTGAGAATAGGATATATGAGTGAGGGTGAAGAATAGTCCAATGTTTAGGGTGCTAGTCTGGGACTCAGGAGACATGAATTAAATTCCCTGCTCTGCCACAAACTTCCTGTTTGACTTGAGGCAAGTCACTTAATCTCTCCATGCTATATCTGTAAAATGGGGATAATAGCACTTCCCTGCCTGTCAAGGTGTTATGAGGATAAATGCCATTATGAGCTGAGTGAAACTTTGTTATGGCTAGAGTTAAAACCTCTTTGAAGCTTACGTCCCTGTTTTAAGATATACGAGTCAGTTAAGAGACCATACCTAAAACAAGGCTTTCATAGAGTCTTCCCAGAAATTAGCACCATGTGAGCAGAGAGTTCAACTGGGTATTGTGACCAGGAATATGTGAGAAACAGAAACTGAGAACAGAGAGAGAGCGAGAAAGGAAAAGACAAGAAAGCCAAGCAGAAGCCTGTGAGCACAACATGACCCTGAAAAAAGCAAGAGCACTTTTGGTTCTGGTGTTGGCTAAAGAGGCTTTGGGATTGCAAACTAAGAAACTGCTCCTTTTGTTCTTGGTTCCTTCTGCATTCAGATATAGAGGACTTTGTGAAATAAACAAGATGGCATCAAAAAGAATACCAGACTCCATCCATTTCTAGTTCCCAGTGGAGCATCCCCAGGGCCCTGAACTTTGACTAGCAGTCCAGGTAAAAAAGGGGCAACATTACCCTAAACATTGGGTAATGGTTAGATGCTATGGTAAGGGGGGGGGCATATAAGTACCTAAGATAAATAGATAATGTGTGTGATGGGTTGGATCCCCTTTTGGGGTGCCCCTAGCTGTGCTGGGGTCCCACTGAGCCCACCTGTCCCAGCAGCCTGGGTTTCCCTTACTCTGTGTTGCTGTGACTGGCTCTCATAGCCCTTTCCAGCACACACACAGGTAGGGACACACCCAGCTATAGAATCACACAGAGCCTGCAGTAAGCTCTCTGTGGGAGGACTCAGCTAGGGGATTGCCCAGCACTCACATGTTCACCTCCTTTGGGGTGTAAACCAAAAATAATATTGTCTTGTGCTGTATAGAAAGATCTGCACAGCACAAGCTCATAAAAATCGCCCCCTCCCTCAATGTGGAGGGAGATATGTACAGCTTTTTGCCACCCAGATATGAATTGCACAAACTGGGTTTTGAAATAAACAAGAAATAAGTTTATTAACTACAAAAGGTAAATGTTAAGTAATTATAAGGGATAGCAAACAGAACAAAACAGATTGCTGAGCAAATAAAACATGCAGCCTAAGGCTAATTCTCTAAAGAAACAGGTTACAAACAGAAATTTCTCACCCTAAATGTTGCTTTAGGCAGGTTGCAGAGTTTCTGCAGCTCAGAGTTCCAGTTATTTTTCTTTACAAGCTAGACCCCTGTCTCAGCCTGGATTCGGCCCTTGCCTTTCCCCAACTTAGTTCCTTTGCTTCTTCAGGTGTTTTTAGCAGTCTTCCTTCTTGGGTGGGGAAGCAATAGAGAAGAGCCCTGATTGACTCACCTCTCAGCCTTAGAGTAGGATTTACATAAGGTGGGAATCCTTTGTTTCCAATGGAAAAATACCAGCAGTGTCTAAGGTGGTACTCTGTACCAGGTGACATCATCACATGACTGTGCAGCATCAAAGCAACCTCCCAGGAAGCTTCTCAGGAAGGTGGGAGATTAGTATCTTAAAAGTTCTATTGTCCGTCTTAAATGGCTCATTCAGGCTGATTGCCTACTGTGTGGTGGGCGTTGCCCCAAGCACACATACAGTTGTAATTGTTACATAGTCAATATTCCTAACTTCAGATACAGAAATGATACATGTATACAAATTGGATAATCACATTCAACAAATCATAACCTTTCCAATGATCCCTCACATGACCCATCTTGCATAAAATATATCTTAGTTATGCCATATTCATATCATAACAATATTTCTATGAAGCATATGGGGTGTAGCGTCATAATGTGGTCCCATAATTAGTACTGCTCCTTAGTTATATTCCTGATATCCTTGCTAGTAGTGTAAGTGTTGGAGGCCCAATAGTAAAATTCTTCTATTTATTCACCTTGCAACTTTTGGCACAACCCACCAATGCCCAGCACAACATAGAGAAGATACCAATTCTCTAGTCAAATATCTGTACAAACAACACATTCTCTGGTTGTCTGCAATGTGCCATAGTGAAAGTAAAGGAAAAATCTAGCCTTATAAAAATAATTGATGCTAAGTCGAAATGGAAAAAGAAATAAAACCTTTTCCTTTGTGCTTTCATTGGTTGTTTTCTCCTGTGGAATCTTATCCATGGCCACCCTCAACTGCAGTCTCTCATTTGCTTAGAAAATCTAAGGATACAAGCAGGGACTTACTGACATAAATATCTCACACACAATTTAGAAATACCCTTGGAAAGTTTCATTGACTTTTTCCTTTTTTAAAGCAATCAGTTCTCTTCATTATACATTTTATCAAAATGATAAAGTTATACAAGTAACTGCAGAAAGTAAATAGTACTTTTATATTGAAAGAGAAAGAGATAGAGTCTAATAGAAAAAAATAGAGTAAATATACTATATAAAAGCCACTTGTTCAGGCCAGCATAGCTTTTCAGGAGTCTGGCTGTCCCTGGTAAATAGCACAATAGCTAGAAAAACTTTTTATTAGAATCTTCCCCTCAAGGCTCTGGAAAGTCTCAGCGGTCTCCCAAAAAGGACAGGTGTGAATTGTCATAAATACTATTATTATCCACTTTGTGGCAAATCAAGCTCACTTTTTGAAGTCAACAGGATTTCTCATGTGAATAAGGAAACAGGTTTGTCTCTTTGCTATTATGTGCTATTTGTTAAGTGCTGCTGATGTGCTCAGCATTGTACAAGACACAAAGAAAGACAGTGCCTGATTCCAGGAACTTACAGTCTACAAAACAGACACAGGGGAGGCAAGAGACATTGGGAGGCTCCCGAGTTGTTGACTTAGAACTCCAAAAAGGCCCTCCCTCCATGAACTCATCCTTAACCTTCTTCTTACCTTTTATGGAGCTCCTAGAACCTGTGTCAGTGCTGGCATCCCCCAGTACTTGTACAGTGAATGCTCAGGCATCAGAATTGTTTGGCCTGACATAATATAGCCCTATTTTAATAAATTGTTTTATTATTTATACAGAAAGCTGGAAGGTTGATCAGATGTTATCTCAGATTAAAAATTTTATTAAGATGATGTTAAAAAATATAGTGAACAGAGTTTGAGCATAGAAGTTTCTGGTTATCAGGGAATAACATACAGATTATCGAGGGTGCAAAGTTTGGTTTAAGATAAGGTGGCATGAGGAATACATAATCTGCAATATCCCCGATTGGGGGTAAAAGGTTGATGGGTCAAAGTATAGACATTGAGATATGAGGGTATGAAGTTCATAAAGTGGCTATGTTCGAGTGTGGATTATAATGAGTGGATATGATGATGAGGATGGATTGACCCTCATTTGGTGAGATTTAATGTTCAAGGAGTTTATGGTTCCAGTTCATATGCTCCAAAGGAGCAGGTCACTTAGTCCCTTTCTCGTAGTGGGAGAACGATGTCACTCTGGCTCACGCCTCCTGGTACTGTCGGTGGCCAGTGTTGTGCTCGATGTAGATGTCCCTGGACCATCGCATGGCGTCTGAGACCATGAGGCGCCGCATGAGACATGTGTAGCGTCGACTGATCCCGCAGGTCCGCAGCACAGGCTCGTTGCAGGGGTCCCAGCCGCCCAGGGCTCCGACAATCAAGGCGTCCATCTGCAACTCTTAGCCCTTCGCTCTGAGGGTGTCAGCTAGGGGAACATACTTTTCCAGCTTACAAGCTCGGGCTTCACGAAATTCTGGGGTCCTGTTGTCAAAGGAGACCATGACGTCGATGAGGATGATCTTTTTCTGGGCCTCGTCGACAACCACGTCAGGTCGTAGCTGGCTGTCAGTACCAGCGATGGTGCAGTTCACGGAGATCTCCCCCAGGCATGGCGCGATGGCTTTCACCAGGCGGTTTTGGATGGCATTGTGGCACAGCTGCCAGGCTCTGGAGTGGGGTTTGCAGCTGCACAGGAGATGAGGCAGGGTCTCTTTGGGGTAGCCGCACTTCCTGCAACGCTTGTCTCAGTTCCCGTGGCGGACGGCTCCGTTGAGCGGGACGCAGTTGAGCCGGGCACGGAGGATGAACCGCCAGTCGGTGAAACGGGTGAAGCTGCCCCCGTCGAGGAAGTGGTTGCTGGCGTCCCACTTGCTGGTCAACTCAAAGGCTTTACCCTGGTCTGGTTTATGCTTCAGGGTTTCCACGTACAGCGAGCGGATGGCGGCCTTCAGAGTCCTCTCCAGCAAGCCCCTGCCCGTCGGGGTAACGACAGTGTTGTCGTCGGACCTGATCTGTGGCACCCAGATTCCCAGCTCCTGGCGCAACTCGCACCACTACCAACAGCAGCCAATGCGCTTCCCCAGGCGACGTGTGGCGTTGCGAGTGCGGGACCACAGTGAAGCGATGTCACGCCCGTCCCGTCCGAATTCCCCATCCAAGGAGCCTCTCAGGAAGGTGGCGATGTCTTGGTTCGAGGGGGCTCTGCCGATCTGCTTCTCTGTCACATCACGCAGGGTGTTCGCCGCAATGTTCCTCACCATGGCGTCAGGACATGTCAGCAGGCGGAAGGCGTGGGTGATCACCGCGATGTCGCACAGGTCACCCAGGCGGGGGACATTGGCGCCGCCATGTCTGTGGGCGATGTAGACCAGCTCGTTGCTGGCTCTCTGGGGAAGGAACAGTCACTTCTTCACCAGCTTCCGGATGATCTTTTCTGCCTACATTCAGACTTACAATACAGGAGAGTGGATACTTCTCAAATAAGATTTCAGCATAACCAACAGCAGAAGGAAAAAATTGTATCCAACAGAGCCTTACATCAAGATCTCTGTGAAAAAAAGAAACTTACATTTCTTCAAACAGAGCCTTCCTTGGGGAGCCGATACACATCTTCTGCTCATCTTACCAGTATTAATCCACCAACAAAGGGTTATTAAACTAAACGAACTCAAAGCCACTCTGTGCAAAATCCATCTCTGAGTTCATCTGAACTGTATTGCTTGTCTATTTTGACTGTAAACTCCTTGGAGCAGACATCATATCTCCCTTCCTCTGTGCTGTGAGTATTCAATAAATAAGTAATAAAACATATAAAGTAACTGTAACTAGAACAAAAGCAGGTGTGGAGTAAGATTATATTTCTCATTATATTTACAATTTAAGGGCCTGTAACTGGTCCCACTGAAGACCATGGAAATTTTCTATTGACTTTTATTTGGGGCCAGCTCCTGCTCCTGTAATAGACAGATATGTTTACCCTTAAAGTGTGGGCACTTATTAAAGTGAGATGGTACCAGACATATAGCTGTAGGTATTTCATTGCTTCAACAATCATTGTACAAGTATCTGCAGTATATAAAACAAATTTAAAAAGATGAGCTGTAGTGGACATTAAAATCCATTACTCTTCACTGTAATTTAGTAAGTTTTGCATTTGTTACATTTCTAAATCAAATTGTCATTTTGGGATGGGGGCACTCAAGAAATTGCTTGTTATCTGTCCACTTCTTCCTGGAAAAGTGTGTACATCACAAAAACCATCATTATTATTTGCACCCTTCTTGCCAATCAGCACTGAAGCAAGGGATCAATTAGGTATGAGGAATGATCTGTCCTCTCACACTAAGTTATAGTCTCTTAGGAACACATTTGTGGGGTCATGTTGAGAAGTTTACATTATCTCTGCCGGTGTACTTGTTTTGTTGGATAGAGAAAATCAGTCTCCAAAACCGTCAAGTCAGCATCTTTCAGCAGCACAAAATTCACTTTAGAAAAGGAATAAAAGTTTGTCAGGTCTTTCCTTCGCTGGCCACAGTATCTCTGATGCGAAGGGAAGGTCAGTAACCCTTAATTTCTTGGAGACATTTACAAATCAAAGGTTTGTGTATTTCTGACTGAGAAAAAATGTGCATGAGCAAAGCTTCCAGTTTCTGGGACATCAGAAATGTAACTCAAGACTTTACCTGAGTTTTTGGACACTGCGCAGAATATGTCATTGTAGCAAAGACAGCAACTTTCATTTTGAACTGAGCAGCATTTTTAAAGATATAATCAAGCAAATATAATAAATAAGCAATTGTGGATGTAATTGCAAATGACACTGATAAGCGCAAGAGACTCATCTTATAACCAAAGACTATATTCATGGTATCACCACAGAAATAAATGAAAGAAAGAAATCAATCTAACCCTGCTCTCATTGAAGTCAATGACAAAACTCCTACTGATTTCAATGGAAACAGGACTTAGCACTACAAATGTAATCAAAGACATTGTTTGCTGAGGAGTGACAGATTCCTAAAACTTATGGAATCCATTCTCACTCCTTTATTGATTTAAAATCTTGGACACATAACATAAAATTCAAAACTTATATTCAATAAAAATTTATTTGCTAGGCTTTTGCCACTGCAAAAATATTATGGTCCCTGTCCAAGGAAGCATCTCAACTTAGGACAGCATGCATTCTCATCCCAATGAAGTCAATGGACCATTAGGAGGAGTCATACACTGGAAAGGCTCTGACTCATTGACAGAGCTGGAATTAGAACCCAGGAGTCCTGATTCCCAGTCTCATGCTAATGTTTCTTCTCAAGAACTGTTAAACTTCTTGTTAAAAATCAAAGGCATTAAGAAGTGGCACGCATCTGCAGTTTTACACAGGAAATTGGATTTTTTTAATATAGTTTAGAAATGCTTGGCTAGCCTCTTGGAGAATTATTAAATTAAAAGTGTGGAAACCAATTATACTATGCTGACAGCAAAGTTGTAATTAAATTTAAAGTGTGTAGAAAAAACTCTCTAGAAAAACTCATGCAACCACTGTCAGTTCTTCCTGCACAATACCTCTAGCAGTAGATTAATTAATATTTTACATAAATTAATTATTATGGACACTACACGGAGGTACAAGCTGTTTCAGTGGTGATTGTTTTTAGTCACTGTGAAATTCTGTGTACCACCTGGGTTCAGCTGAGATTTACAGGAAAGAAGGGGATGCAGTGTACAGAAGAGAATGACCAGCCTGGATTTGAACTTCTGATCTAGTGGTGAAAAGTTCTGTTTTAATCAAATTTTTATGGTCAAAACTATGATTATTACAAATTTATCTTTGAATGATCTGTGAGTGATGGATTTTTTTAAAAAGTTACCATAAATTATCTCTGATTCAGCAACAGATTTTGTTTACAAACAAGAGGATGTAAAAAATCAAATCATCTCACTTCAAAATTAGCACGTTAATTGAGTGTTAGGTTGTAATATTATATCTGAGCAGTAAAGTCAGTATTTCCCCTGATTAGTTTTCTTTACTCTCCAATATCAAATTGGGAAAACCAGGACAAACCTGGAAAAAACACCTAATCATATTTGATATGAGTAACTAGAAGGTTAAAGATTGTATGAACATAAAGAGAGGCATTTGCATGATAAAATAAAAAGAACAAGGATTGTCTATAAAAGATTGGAGAAAATAATTTAGCAGGTGCTATTAAAATAATTTGATGCACCACAGGATAGCATGGGATCATAGAACAGGTCAAGTCAGACAAAGCTTATTATCTTCTTCAGGATAGATGGCCAAGAGGACATGCAATGGAGGTTTGATCCTCTGAATGGACATTAAAGATCTGTTTGCATTTTTCATAAGACTTACTCTACTGTATATGACCAAAACATTTTCCTCCGCTCATTTCCATTTGGTTCAGTGCACTTAGGGTACGGCTACGCTACAATTAAAAACCTGCCCTGACTCGAGCTCACGGGGTTCGAGCTGGGGGGGCTGTTTCATTGCAGTGTAGACTTCTGGGAACCCTCCCACCTCACAGGGTCCTAGAGTCTGGGCTCTAGTGTGAGCCCAGAAGTCTACATTGCAATTAAGCAGTCCCTTAGCGTAAGTCCTGTGAGCCTGAGTCAGCTGGCACGGGCCAGCCGCAGGTGTCTAATGCAGTGTAGACATATCTTTATGCCCTGTTTGGATGCTGTTCTCTACCCTAGATGGCTGCATTTTGCTGATGTGATACATACATACGTATATACTGTGGACTGTAAATCATATTGGAATCTTTCACCATGAAATATGTTATATAGAGGTAAAATGGTATTATTAATGGATAGGATGTAGTCGTTTTGTAATAATAGTAGTTTTGTTGTTGACCACAAAATGTAGTATCCTGGAAAACTACTATCGCTCTCAGGCTCAATTTCACTGTCAGTTATGCTGGTATAAATCTGCTCTAAATCCATTTGATTTCAGTGGACTTACTGAGGAATAACACAGGATTTCCCCTTTGGAGTTAAATCCTGGGCTGTGCCAAAGGGAAATGCTGCATTGTAAGGAACTTAAAACTGTACATAAAATGAGATTGTCTAGACCTTAGGTACTTAGTTTATCTTAATGACATATTAACACTGAAAACTTTCAGCAATAGCTAGAAGCCAGATTCACCATCATGTTTCATGCAAGTATAACACCATTAAAGTCAAACTGGAGTGAAGTAAATTCACCCTAGTGAATCAGGCCCCTAGAGTTAGAATCATTTATATTAATTTAATGTCTTATTTTATAATCTTCTATTTGAAACTATTCATTGTAATATGCTTGATAACAATATTGCTGATTTTTCTGTCAACCGGTTTGCTCAGGACATGTAGGTGAATGAAAGACCAACACCAGAATGCATGAGGCATAGGTCACATGCTGCTTTGAACTAGAATAAATGGTAGATTCTCTGTAACTTGAAATCTTTAAATCATGATTTGAGGACTTCAGTAACTCAGCTAGAAGTTATGGGCCTATTGCAGGAATGGGTGGATAAAGTTCTGTGGCCTAATGTATCTTAAGCAGCAGACCTCAACTTTATTAACTTAACTTTGGGTCAGCATATGCACACCCATGTCATATGCCAGGCACTTAACTGGATCCAGTGCAGGGTCACAGATCTCCCACTATATAACCACTAGCCCAGGATAGACCACCCAGCCTAGGTGGTCTGAAGGATTCAACTCACTTCTGAGTTTTCTATCCTTCTGCACTACCACCACCACGAGGGTGGTAGAGAATACCAAAGGGGAACCCTGGTCTGTAAAGACTTCAGGCCTCCCCTTCTCCTTACAAGCACAAATTCCATCCATGAACATCCAGGTCTCTGGGAGCTGGCCCCATTAGCCTTTATCTGCACTGAACACCGGCCACAAGTTGCAACAAACTACACATTCCCATATTATCTCAATATTAGCCTTCCAAATTATCCCAACTGAGCCTCCACAATGCTGTGAGGAAGGCAAAAAAACCACCAAACCTCTGCCAGTTTGGCCTAATGGGAAAAAATTCCTTCCTGATTCCAAAAAACAGGCAATTATTCAGATCCACAGCATCCTGAAAGCATGCAAGAGGCTCTAGCAGCATAAGGAGAAGTTTACATTTTGTGGATGGGGCAGGGAAGAACATGAGAACCAAACAGCTACCACTCTGCCCTGGCTGGCCAATGGGATGCAGTGACATCCCCCCCGCCCCAGACTCTATGAGTGAGGGTGTGCCTTTTTCAGGCACTGGCTCCCCCACCTCCACTTCCCTTCCAATGCATTCTCCCTGCATTCTGACCAAATCCCCCACCCCCTGCTGAGATAGCGGTAGTGGGGGAATTCAGGCGGAGGCACTTCTATTGTAGTCATCAAAGTCTCTCCTGAATTACACCAATCTTAGTGAGAGGAGAATTAAATCCTTTATATGGCTACAGTGATGACTCTCTTGTTTAATTCTCCCCACTGTAGTTCTCCTTTCCCCCCACTCTTCTACAGACGGTGGGTACATTGTATTTTTTTTAAATAGACATTAACATGAAAAAGAAAAATGCCAGCGTTTTTCTAAAACAACAAAACATCGGAATTTTCATGATACAGAATATCTCTCAAATGGCCAGGCGAGGGCTGCAGCCCAAGGATATATACTGGATGTGTCTCTGGAAGCTGAAAAAGAAAGTGATCCAGGATAAGACTGGCAGAAATATTAGTAAGTTGTGTAGGTTAAAACGATATAAATGAGTGAAATGAAAGGCAAAATTAACACTGTGATGGGAGAATTGATTGCAGGGGGAACGAGGGCGGAGACTAAGCTGGGGAATAGGCAAAGAAGGGCACGATACAGAGAGAAGGCAATGATGAGACAGTGCAGATTTTCACTGAATCAGAGGCAGCGTTGAGGGGCTCAGCTGAATTAGAAAGAGAGAAGAAGAGAGAAGAACAAATCAACAGGACAAACTTTACAGCCAGGCAGCAAACTGTGCAGGAAAAGACTGGGGAGCATATGCCTCCTTGAGCGCTGGTTCCAGAGCAGCTAACTGTTCTCCTGAAAGAGAACTGTATCCTGAAGATTTTTCAGATCTTGTATATAAAGCATCAGTTTTGATCTTGTAGATATCACACAAAAATACAGGAATGGCCCTTCCCATATATTGACCGTTTAAAAACCTTCTGTATCAGTCTGAACTCAAATAAAGATGATAAATTAAATTCCTTGGGACAAATCAGGGTAGAATTGTCATTGGAATTGCCTTATCAAACCAAATACCCATTTAATCCAGTATCTTGTCTCCCACAGTGGTCAATATGAGAAGCCTCAGATGGAGGTATAAAACCTCTACAGAAGGGACATCTATGTATTAACATATACACGAGGGAAGTTTCTTTCTAACTCCGGGCAATTAGTGGTTGGCTTATGCCCTGGATTTATGTTCTAAAGCATTAAATCCCGTATAAATGTTTACCTCACATAGTTTATTTTCCTTTCTATTGACTTTACTGTGACTAGCCTTTCCATTTCTTGACATCTACCTGTTTAGCTGTTTGTACCTTGCAATGAACCACATTGATTGTTCCTCGCCTTCCTGCTTCCTTCCGTATTTAGGATGCTTCTGTGTCTCCACTGTGACATGCTGAAGCAGCAACCAACCTGATTCTAAGAATTTTTAATTTTTAATGTATTAAAATTTGTCTTAAAAATGCTTAAAAAAAAACCCTAGACTGTACTTAAAGTTAATCACAGCACCCCTAACTTGGAATTAGGTTTGGAATATAAATGATGCCAATTTTTTTAAGATGTGTGGCTAAAATGTCAGGGCCGTATTGTTACACACACAATTTACGACTCCAACCCATCCTCCCTCGTGGGTACTCAGGGTGTATTATAGGGCTCCAACCCCTACCTATCCTCATGGGTACTCAGGGCATAAGGGACCCAACTTTACCCGTCCATGGGCTCAAGGTTCTATGTCTCCCTGGGCAGCATTCTAGCTCTCCGTGAGCTCAGGGCAAACACCCACTCCCAGTGAACTCAAGGCTCTACGGGTCTGTGAGGCCTTTTCCCAGTGAAAGAGCCTTCACACAGTGAATATCCTTAAACATGTACAAGTATTTATTAATAATTAGCAACAAATCAACAGAGTAGACACGCCAAGCATCTGAGGCTCACCACTCCCAATAAGATGAACAGCTCCCAATGGCCAGTCCAGGTCATGTCGTCTGGGCTCTAGCTTCTGCCCAGTCTAGTCATGCCAGAGTTAAACATCCTAGCAACTTTGGTCTTGAGCTGCATCCCAGAGCTAAGTTCCAACAAGCTTCTTTTCTAACCCTCATTATATAGTCAAAATGAGGGTCTCTCTTATCCATGCCTTAACCAATTATTTTACTTAAAAACATAGCTATGCAAAAAAACACTAACCACTCACTTTCACTATACATGGCTTCACATGCCTAAGACTGCCTACTCATTAGTTTTTGTATTTTCTCAAAGTTAATAAAAAGTTCTCAGGGTCTTAACTTTAGACTTCTTTAGTGGGATACACTTACAACAGCAAAATTTCATCCTTTTTATTATCAGGAAGAAACTGCAGAAATTCAAGGTTAGCTTGTCAATTGTCTCCCATTCTCATGACTTTGTGAATGCATCTCTCTCCCTATTAGTAATGCTGCAGCTGCATTTACTTTTCTGTCTGCCTGCCTCAGGGCTGAATTCTCCTGACTCTATAGTTTTTGTTTCCAACTTACGGTGGCTAAGCCCATACACAAGAATGCTGTGGGTCATGTCAAATCCAGGCCTCTCATTACAGTATCTTGTTTTGGTCTCCAGGCTTCTGGCTGCAATTTTATTGGTATATAGAATTATATAAAACCTTAACTCAAATGAACCATTGAATAAAAAAAAATTTAACTCCATTGACCTCAGACCTGGCAGCCTGCTATACCAGTAAACCTTGAAGGCCCGCAGACATCCTCAGTGCACAACCACCTGGGTAGACAGTTCCCTATTAAGCTGCAAGCTCCCATCTAGCCCTCCTCACAATTAGAGATTTGGGTTCACCTATGTGGATACCTTATGAGTCCACTCTACATATTCAAACCTTTTCTTATCCTTAACCTCATCTTTTCCCAAACATTGCCACAGAATTTGGAACAATTGGCTAAGACATCTGTAATCATCCTGCAAGAACACCAGCCCAAAGAAGTGGCAAACAAGTTCTTCAGAAACTGCCGGTATAAACTCCCATGGATGTGCTTCCTTGTTCCTCAGCTACTGATCTGATTCTGGAAGCTGGCTGTTGTCTTCCTGAACTGTGATCAGAAAGAGCTGAAACCCACAGTGGCTCAGCCAGTCTGACACCAAGGGAAAATTCCCTGTAAAAGGTGATCAGACTGGCCCTAAGCAGAGTGTCCCTGAGAGGATCACCAGCCATTCTTCACTCTTGTATTCCAGAACACTTCACAAAGCTGAATTCAGCACTTGGTATGGCAAATACAAAATCTTAACAAATACAAAACCTGCCAGAGACAAGATACATTACTATGTCTTGGTATATGTAGGGAGTGCTTTCCCAGCTCGCCAGAGCCTAGAAGGTGGTATCCAAAAACAAAGCTAGAAAAGGAACCGGTTGATACAGGAAAACAAGACAAAAAGCTGATTGGCGGGTGAAGTCTCAAGTGACATGTAAAATGTTCTCTAACATGTAAACAACCATACTATACATACAGCTAGCTTTGAATGCATATTTTCAGGGCAAAATTGAATGCTGTGAGACTCTGCTCTCTAGACTGCATTGTTAAACTCTTTCCTTCCTGTATTGTACTGCTTAGTCTTTGATTAATAAAAATTGATTAAGCTTGGTTATTTGATCTCTTCAATAATTTCAATATCAAACCAAAACTGTAGTTGAATAATTGGCTATATTTTAGTCAAAATGAGGGTAGCAAATTGTGACAGTGTAACCCATAAAGCTTTATGGGGGGTGTGCTTATAAATGTATGTATAATATAACTAGAATAGGGTTTTGCTACATATGCCATGTAACATATTTATGTAAAGGTTATGATTTACTGGTTATGTTTATTTTAGTTGTATGCAGGCACCATTTGTGTGTTTAAAGTTATGTATACTTGCTTGATTTTTAAGTAAGCTTTGTGAGGCATTTGGTTAGCTTTTTGGGGGGGCAAATTGTACATTAATTTTTATTTGTTTGGTTTTTTTTGAGACCATTACTTGATGAGCTGGGATACCACAGAGAACCCCCTCCTGCCAGAACAGGCACCCCTCCAACCTCAATAAATCATAACCTTTACATAAATATGTTACATGGCATATGTAGCAAAACCCTATTCCAGTTATATTATACATACGTTTATAAGCACACACACACTGAAGTTAAACTACAGTAATTAAAGTGCATTAAATTCCTGTGAGGATGATTACTCAGAAGTAAAGTGGGTCTTAGTAGCCTTCAAAGGTGATTAAGCTACAGCAAGCCAGGGTCACTTTACTTCTCAATGAGAGCATCCATGCAGGGTTTTAATGTGTATTAACTATATAATAATAATAATGGAGATATCCCATCTCCTAGAACTGGAAGGGACCTTGAAAGGTCATCAAGTCCAGCCCCCTGCCTTCACTAGCAGGACCAGGTACTGATTTTGCCCCAGATTCCCCCCTCAAGGATTGAACTCACAACCCTGGGTTTAGCAGGCCAATGCTCAAACCACTGAGCTATTCCTCCCTCCCCCCCAACTAAAATGCTTTAGCTTCACACTTTTAGTTAATTCACTTTAGTATTCCTGAGTGTCCCTGTAAAGACAAGCCCTGAGATTTGCAAAATTGACTGAAATTAAATGGCAAACGTGTTTGTGGAAAAGGTTCCACAACTGTATCTATAAAAGACCCAGAACTTCTCCCAGTGATTTCAGTGGGAGCAGGATTGGGCCCCAAAAGTACATTGGATAGCTGTCATTGAATATCTGAATCATCTAGCCAAGGGAAAGGAAAATTGAGTAAATATGTTTATGGATTTCTGATAGTGCCCTTTTCTTGGAATTTCCCAAGTGCTTTGAATCCATTATGAACTGTCTCAAAACCTCACTCCTTGCTATTTAGTTAGTGAAAAATAGATAGGCAAGTGTGCTCCAAAAGATCTTGTTTTAATTTATGGAAGGTTGGGTTGAAATGAAGAGACCATAACATAAATCAATAATTTCCCAATGCCACAAAGTTTAGTGTTAGGAAAAAATCGATATTATTTTTGAGTGGAGCTGGAAACAAAGTAGTTACAATTAAAAAGTCAGCATTTTTCCTACGTGTTCTACAACCATCTGCTAACTGCTATAGTATGCTTATTTCCTTATGTAAACAAAGAAAATGGTGTTAAAACTCAGTTATAAGGATGAGTTGCTTATTGTGCTGTAAGAATAGGTCTTATTTCTAGACCATCCAGTTACATAAAGCTACTAAAATAAATTAATGTTATAAGCCTACAATTATTAAAATACTAAAAAGCTATGAGCTGTAATAAGAGAATAATTATATGACCATGTAGTTAGCAAGTCAGTGCAATAAAAGTCAAAATAGTTTGGTCCAATTTATCATAGACAGAGTTGGATGCGTTACCTATTGTCGTTTCCCAGCACTTCCCATTGTATGGTCCTGTTTTGTTGCTTATAATTTTGCCACACTTTCAACCATTTGAGCTGAAATTTTCCATGCCATGCATCTCTCTTAGGCTGAATGTTTTGGGAAAGTTTCCACTAAAATGGTTAAGCCATTTCTGAGAATGGGATTAGAGGATAACATATTGATTTGCCCATGTTAAAAAAAAATCTTGTAGTCACGTCATTGAGATGCTCAAGCCTCCATGCTTTGTGGCAAGAGCTTGAAATTTTTCAGTTATAAGACTTTGCAAACTGAGATTTTTCACGTTTCGAAGTGACTTATTAGACTTCTGCACCTAACTTCTCTGAAGAGTCCATCTGACTTAGTGTTCTCCTGCTCCGCACAGCTCCTACACGCTGAGTACCAGCCTGTACCTGTGCTATCCCCACAGAGCAATCAAACATATTTCTGCTCAGGGGCGCAGGGGCTGAGCAGGACTTCCCCTGCAGTTGCTTCATCTGTTTACCAGGAGCCATGTGCACCAATCAGACACCTCCTTCAGTTGCTTCCCGACATCTCTCTCTCTTTCTCTATATGCATGTGTATTCATGTTACTTCCTCTTTAATGACCTGGCCAGAAGGCTGAGTCCCCCTTTCCTGAGAATCAAGTCCTTCCAGATCCACAGTCCAGTTGGCATCTCCCACAATCCTGTGCCACTTCCCACTGGCTGGTAGGGGAACCCAGACCCACCCACTACTCCAAGTTCCAGTCCAGGCACCCTACAATCAACAGTCAAAGGCCTGCAGTCTCTAACCTAGCTGTTCTTTCCCTGGTCTGCTTTCTACTCTGCCTCCTGCAGGCTTCCTTCTCCATCTTCCTGGGTAAAGTCTTCCCCCAGGACCAGGATCCTATGGCATCTCTTGCCCCTCCCACCCACCTCCCCTCTATAAGCCAAGAGAATGACTGTGAGTTTCCACACTATAGCCCTTTTCCCTGGCAAACTTCCTGGCTTTATCCTTAGCCAGATTCTGCCCCACCTGGGTTTTATTATAATAATAATATATCCTATCTCCTAGAACTGGAAGGGACCTTGAAAGGTCATCAAGTCCAGCCCCCTGCCTTCACTAGCAGGACCAAGTACTAATTTTGCCCCAGATCCCTAAGCAGCCCCCTCAAGGATTAGAGCTCACAACCCTGGGTTTAGCAGGCCAATGCTCAAATCACTGAGCTATCCTTCCCCCCCAATATATATGGAGATATACCTATCTCACAGAGCTGGAAGGGACCCTGAAAGGTCAGGGAGTCCAGCCCTCTGCCTTCACTAACAGGACCAAGTACTGATTTTGCCCCAGATCCCTAAGTAGCCCCCTCAAGGATTGAACTCTCAACCCTGGGTTTAGCAAGCTATCCCCCTCCCTCACCCATTAGTCATTTTCAGTCAAGCCAGACTCCACCAGATGTGGCCCATAAAGTTAATTGGCCATATCTGTGCCACCTTAAGCCTTCAGGGCTGGTGTTGGATGAACACCCCATCACAGGCTTCAAGTACAATAAAATACAAGTGAATTTTTTGTTCGGGTACATACAACCCCTAGCTTTCAGGGATCTCAGAAAATTCACCTGTGCAGCCACAGCTAATTACAGCATTGCGATCCAGATTTTCAAGCAAGCATTACATTTTAAATTGACAATTGTGGCTGATAGTGTAATAATAAACCTAGATCTCTTAACCATGTTCACAATTCCATCCTCTTTTCCAGGTATTTAGGGAAATTATTCCAAAATACACAGGAATGCTTCAAGGGTTTATTTCCTTTGTGCTGTAAATAAGTATGAAACATATTAGACTGTATTATATACACAAAGTTATTAGTATTTCATTCATCATGAACTTGGTATACAAGATAAGTTTATGATTCCATTACTGTCGTACCTGACACTGAGCGCCTCACACTCAGCTAAATGAGTTTTTATTTTAACACCAATAATTGCTTTATAATACATTGAGATGAAAATGTAATACTAAAACACAAAATGAAAAGATGACTTTCTAATCTTTCTGCTATTGTGAAGTAGAAGATTTTTCTTGGAATTGTTTTGGAAATCTGTGCAACAATAAGTTTGTCTGTATATTTAGTCCACTATTACCCTAAAAGTTGTCAAGCTGGCAAAATGAGTTACACCAACCCTTCCAAGATACTGTTATACCTTACACTATATAGCCGTATCTGTCTACAGTATTACAAAGCCTGTTTATAACAGGAATGAATCTTCTCTCTCTGAGCTTCTGTAGGCCATGAGCTTTTCCTTGCTGGTATATTTTAAGTGTAATGCAAAGTGTCATTTTAGCAACATGGTAATTTAAACTGCAAAATGTAGTGTAATTTGTCAACCTAATTGCCGTCTGAAGGCTATGTAGACTCTGTAATTTTTCCTCAGTAGCCCTGATTAGATCTCATACCTGGACTGTGTGATCTTGATGAACCCCAAGTAATTTGAAATCTTGCAATCATTTATGGTTTAAGCATTTCATAGCTTCTCTAGGTCTTATTCATATGGACAAAATTATATATTTTAGGAATGTTTTCAAATTGGTACTAGCCAGTTACTGAAGCACTACAGGGTTTAGCATTATACGTAGAGTAAATTGTATCTTCAGTTATACACATCCAATTACTATTAATTTCAGTGATAGAGCATGATCAAGATCTGAGTCCTGCAAAGTGCTGAGACCTCTGGATTGAACCCAGCAAATCAAATAACCATGTGCTTAAGTCTGAGAGTAGTCAGAATTCTGGCAAATCTAGGCCTCCAACAGAGGATGCCTTACATCAATAACTTTCTTGTCCATTTAGTCAGACTACTCATAAATTGAACACATACTTACATGCATTGCTGGATTAGTGCTAAAGCAGGGTTTCTCAAACTGCAGTTGCCGCTTGTGTAGGGAAAACCCCTCGCGGGCCGGGCTGGTTTGTTTACCTGCAGGTCCGCAGGTCCGGCCGATCGTGGCTCTCATTGGCTGCAGATCGTTGATCCGGGGCAAAGGGAGCTGCTGGAAGCGACGCGGGCCGAAGGACATACTGGCCACCACTTCCAGCAGCTTCCATTGGCCCAGAGCAGCGATCCACGGCCAGTAGGAGCCGCGATCGGCCGGACCTGCGGATGGGGCAGGTAAACAAACCGTCCCGGCCCGCCAGGGGCTTTCCCTACACAAGCGGCGACCCCAGTTTGAGAAAGCCTGTGCTAGAGTGCTCATCACCTTGGAGGACGAAGCTTTAAGGCCTCAACCCTGCAAAGACTTATGCCCATGCTTAACTTTGCTACCATGAATGGTGCCATTGCAATCAATGCAGGTACTCATGATAATGAAATTAAGCACATGCATAAGGTTTTTTTGGCACTGGGTCCTAAATGAAGGTAAATCACCAAAATCAGATAGAATTACAGCCAACTGCACTAACTATTGTCTTAGTTAAAGTTTTGATGGCAAAAACTAGGCACAAATTATCTAAAAGTAATATGCATTTTAATAAAGTATATGCAGATAGTAGAACAAAGAATATGGTAGATTGTGTGTAAGTGGAGACAAAAGTTTGAAATAATTGCTTGCTTATAGAAACCGGAGACTACTCACTCCTAATGAGTAATTCTGTTTATTTTCAAGTAGCTACTTCATATTTCAGTGACAGTACATAAGAGAGCTTTGGGGGTTGGTCTGGGTTTTCTAGATGACTTCACTGATGATGGAAATAGGGAGAATGCAAATCTCCTAGCTGCTGCCAGAGACTCCTGGCAGAAAGAATGCCCTATAAGTGTTTTCATGAAACAAATGCAATCATTTCCCCACCTTGTATATGTGTACAGATCCCATTGTCTGCAATGTACAGGCATCTAAGGATAAAATTTGATCCTTTATTTTAAATAATATCCAAAAAACTAAGTGAATACAGACTGATTGTTTATTTTTAGGAAACTAACAGCCCAATCCAACATACTGCTAAGCACCTCTCAAGAGATGCTGAGTACCTTCAATACCAGTAGCTGATGCACTCTACACCTGGCAGAACTGGGTCCTACTTGGCAATAGCTCATTCTTTTCTACACTAAAAAGCTTTCTTGCTCTCCTCTTTACAACATTAAAAGCCCAGAAAGTAAATGCTACTTTTTGAAAATTCCAGATGATAGATCCAGAGAAAAAATATGAAATGGAACATGTTTAAAAAAGTCTACTTTTGGTCTCGATAATTGATTCTTCATTAACAATTTTCATTCTAAGTAGAGTGCACTAAATAACAAAAAAAATCTGAAACAATTACATTAAAATTCAACAGCTAACTCAAATTAGGATAGTTTGCAAATAATTTCTATAGCTCTGAGGCAGGATAAATACTAAAAGGAAATAAATGTACTTGATGGTTAATAACCTATTAACTGACACCAACTATTACATCCGCAAATAAAACAAATGCATGATAAAATTAGATATGTCATTTGCACCTGGCTATCTATACCTTGCTATTTAACATTAGGATTGTGTGATTTACAGTAGTGACTGTAATAAGTGAGGAGTAACTGTTTTTCACCTTTGGAAAACAATGAAGAAAAAACTTTTGTGCCATTTGTAAGAACTGATTTATTTTTCTGTATAACAAGTTTTGCCTGGTATTTGATCACTGATTTACAAGACGAAAAGTGTCAGTAGAACAAACAAGGTGGTATCTCACTTGTACATGTTGATTTACTCGTCTGGATCTGTACCTTTCAGCTAAAGACAAACAATTTACATTGAAATTATCTATGGAATTTTGCTTTAAAACCTTGCCTTCTTTTTCTGCCTACACTTTAATAACTTGTTCACTATTTATACAGGTACAGTGGTCACTTTCTTAAAGTTTCTTCTGTTTGGAGAATTATTAACAGTTCCAGGAATAATACTACAGGTTTTAGTACAGGGAATATCTCCCAAACCTGCAGAATCTTGTAAAGTGACTAAAGTATACCCATAACCTGACTCACACAGGAGCAACTCCTACTCCCCACCTCCATAGGTGAAGGCTTGTCAAACATATTAGAGCGACAGTTCCACTGCATAGCAGAGATGAGGATGTGTAAGATATTGGCAGCCAAGGCAGGTTGTGCAAAACCTCCTGCACAACATGGACCAGAGCTCCGCAGCGGTTTCCAGCTGGCTGATATAGGAGGGGTTGAGACAGAGCAGGTGATGTATGGAAAAAATGGGGTAAGGCTAGTGGGTCTGCCATTATGTATTCTTTCCACTGACCACTTTGTCTATGGAGCAATGGTGCAGGAGTTTCACACTGCAGCAGCAGGCAAGGAACGTCTCTACTACCAATCTAGAGCCTGGAAGGAAGGACTCCTTTCCCGTCTCCAACTGTGGAAGCCTTTATTGTCCACCCTAGCTAATTGTCTGTTTGCATGGAAAAATTTGCCTTTCAATAAGTATTCAAAAAGTAGCTTTTTGTCTGGTGCTGCACTTGTAGAATGGGTCATGCTAAAGATTTGTGTTTAGGGGGGACAATGCAAGAAAACTTTGATTGTGGTTTCCCCAAAACTTTCACGAGTGCCATTTCTCTCCTGCTCCATGAGTGGAGCAATATGTTAGAGTAAGGCTCTAGAGAGCTGAAGATATGATCCATGC
Organism: Trachemys scripta elegans; assembly: GCF_013100865.1. NCBI lineage: Eukaryota > Metazoa > Chordata > Testudines > Emydidae > Trachemys > Trachemys scripta. The sequence goes on from NC_048299.1 coordinate 183,444,062, forward strand.
ATTGTAAAGACTTTATATCAACATTCAAATAGATATCACAGTTTACTGATATGTCCATTTTCTTCACACACCTTTTCTTAAATGTAGGAGATGTGAGAATCCTCTGCAGAAGGGCTATGAATCTGAACTTAAACCATATGAGTCATTAATTTTCTTCAAGAAAAACTGGGGCTTGTTATACAGGACAGGTCTCCAAACTTACAGAATAAATGTATCTATTAGAGTGGAATGAAAACAAAAAAAAAATAGAAATTCTTTGCACTACAGAAATCTGAAAAAAATTGTTTTAAAAAAATCAAAACTTTTCAGTGCCAGAAGCTTTGGGGCCCTGATTCCATGGCAGTCTGCCTGGAGGGCTACCACAGACCAGGTGTGGAAGGTAGTTCCTGTACAGTGGCCAGGATGCACATGCAGAAGAATTGCTGGTTCACAAGGGACAAGCTTGAGTGACTTTTCTTGTTGATGTTAGGTGTCTTGGCCAATATCTGTCTGCTCAGGCTCTGTTTGTTAGTCCTGGGACCAGCCAGACATTGATGGTTTTGCCCAATAGTTCCTACCTCTATTGGGAGACATGATGCTTATTGTCAATTCCTACCTCCCAAATCCCAGCAGATTGCTTTTGGTCATTTCCCAATATATGTTCAGGTGCAGTCTTCGGCTTGTGCATGCTCCATCAGGAAGAATGGAGAACACTGATGCTCTGACCACTCAGATTAAAGGTACAATACCACTTAGGTTGTGCATGAGCTGGGAAAATGGAAAAATTTTAGGTCGCTTCATTTAGGCAAGAGCCTCAGGTGCTGTTATTGATTGTCACATTCCCTGTGGTTTGATGATGACCATATTAGCTTCTGCACATTTTAAGCTTTAATTTAAAAGAAAAAAAAATTCTAACTCTTCTACTGGCAAAGATAATCTCCTGAATTTGAATAGTTGTTTATCCTTTCTGAGCGGGCAAACAAGTATCTTGAAAAATCACCATGCAGGCTAGTTGTGAAATGGCTTTAGTCTCTCCAAAAACATCGAGGCTTTTCATCAATGGGAATTTAATAAAAACAATGCATACTTGTTGCCAGATAGAGTTGGGCAAAACTCTTTGGCTGAAGTGTTTTTTCACTGAAAAATGCAGATTTGGGTAAACAAGCATTTGGCAAATTTGTGTTGAATATATGAAGTTGTTTTAGTCAAAACAAAAAATAAATCTAAAAGGCTTATTCTAAAAAATTCATTGTTTTCAAAACTTTAACATTTTGATTTTTTGATTCAAAACAATATTTGTCTTGAATTTTACTTCAATGTCAAGTTTTTATAAGATAAAAGAATCTCGGACGTAAAAAATGTTTGGGGCTGAACAAAACATTGTGTTCACCCCAAAATGATTTGCTTTCAACATTATTGTTTCACCAGAAAATGTTGGTTTGATGTTGGTTTTTTCTTTTTGATCATATTTAATTTTTCAGTTCTGGCAGTGAATCAATTTGCACAGCTCTATTGCCAGACAAAACTGTGTCATGAATCAGCTCGGAAGTCTGTGAATTTCAGACTAAGCTGAATGACTCTTACAAAAGGTATCAGATTCAATGGATGCCCTTGCAAAACTTGCATATATCACCATACATTGAAACAGTAATTGCAATGTTTGTGATAATTCCCCATCACAAGAACAGTATAAGTAATTGGCAATGATTACAAATGCTAAATATTTAAGAACGTCCACTATACATCAGATGACATCATATTACTGCTGAAGAATATATCAAAGAAACTTCTCTACTCCTTGACATTTGGTCTCAGAACTACTGATGTATTCATCTTTCAAATATTACCGGTACTTTGTCTTTACTGAATAACAAAAACACAAAACAAAATTAAAATCTTGCAGTGAATGATGAGCTTTTGGGTCTAGCTTTAATTCAGTCCCAACCAAAGGGCTTTGACCATTTCAAAAGCTGTAACACATGGAATGTCTGGATAGATTTGTCCAAACATGCTAGCATCAGACAAATGGTGCTTTTTAAATGGTCAAAGCAAATGATGGTATGGAGACATTTCTTGTAGTCCATCATGAGTGATCAAGAAGAAGAATTGATTCAGATATGGTCATACTCTTGTCCTAAATCATGGGCAATTTAAAGCTTTCCTTTAGAAAAGCAAAGCTGATGTATGATACTATGCGGAGGTCAAAAGAAGGAAGATTCTGGCCAGGTTTGTCTTTTTTAAACCAAAGCTTACATGTTCAGTCACTGATGAGGCCCACAGCACCTCCACAAGAAACATTTTGGCAGGATAGAGGCTGCTCACAATCAGCAGAAATTCCTGCGAGTTTGGAAAGTTCTTGGCAGTACATGTTTATGGGAAGTGTACTACTTGGAGAAGAGACAACTTTAGAATTATGTGTTGCTGACAGTGTTGCTTAATGGCAATGGTGACAGTGACAGAAGGATTGATGCCAGGCCCAGATGCTGCCCTAGAAATAACTCCTTTCTGCCTCAGAACTAATCTGGCCTACTCTAAATAGGAGAGGTGTGATTGTCTCTAACAGGTTGCCTCATATTGATCAATCAGCAATACAGAGCTAGTGGATAACTAATCTGATTTATTAACATTTTTGCGGATAAACATGTTGAGTTTGATTCACTATGATTTGTGGGTCATTATCCCAGAGGATTTAAACAGCCATCCACTATTCACATGAGTGTTTGTGAATCCTTCAAGTTTCATGAATTTTATCATTCAGTATGTATCTAAATTCTCTCATAGACATTCTTATTTGTGGTTCAATATTTACTTGTTTAAAATGTCCCAGTTATCCAATCAGGAAGCAGAAAGAATATCATGTGACACACAACACAGACTGCAAATAGGGAAAAGTGAACAGAGAGAACAGTTCACACATAACCCATTGGGCCAAATAAAGGCATTTAGCCATGGCTTGGAAAGCAATGCAGAGCTGCACCCCTTCATGGAGAGTGGGGAACTCATGCAGGGCTTCAGCCTACCTCCTCAGATGAGCTGGTGCTCTGCGTATACGTAGTGCAACATTCTCCAGGGTAGTAAGCCTCCCCTTCCCTTTGCCCTCTGCCCCCCATTGTGATTGTCCAGCTTAATGAGTCAAAGTGGATGAGAACATGTCTGTGTCTCCTCTTCCTCCCTATTGCCTCCACCAATTTCCCTCTGGAGCAGCATGCATGCCACAGCTGCACTGAGGGAGCAGTCTGGGCAAAAGTCTAAACTAGAGTGTCATATACTTCATAGATTTTGTAGGCTGAGCTCCTTACACACACACAAGGGGTTCCTTGCTTCCCTTCATTCCCTCAAACTCCCTGTGAGTCACTCTCTGAATCCCCTCTATTTCAAGAGCTCCCTTCAACTCCCCTCACTCCCTCATGCCAAGGTTTGGTTCTCCCCATCTCCCACATTGGCAGGAACTCAGTTCCTCCTCCCCTATCCCCACCACATGCCCGAGTCCTTCAATGTTTCCCCTGCTAGGGGTTCTCTCTGCCCCCATTCCCTCCTCCTCCCATCCCAGGGTTCCCCATTACCACCATGTCAGAGGCTGTGTTCATACCAATCTTCCCCAATATCCTCTTTCTTCCATCCATGCCCATTATTATTTTGCTTCCTTCAATCAGAGAGATGTGTCAGTCAGGGTGTCAGCATGTTAAACTGAATTGGGAGGAAGGGCAAAGATAAGATAAGGGTGTTGTTATATTGGACAGCACTAATGGAGGCCATCAAATGGTTATTTGATCTACAGACAATTGCAGAGGTGCTTGAAGCTGTGCATCCGCTAAACAAATGACCAAAGCACCACACATTCCTCCATTTTCCCTCTTTTGGTTTACCAATTTTCCCCAAAATCATGTCTTGGTCTCCATGTGGAAGATGGATGAAACCTGATAAGTTAGAGTTATTAAGATATTTATTCATAACAAAGGTGTTATAGAGAACACATAATACTTTGCTTTATGAAGGCTGACTGGTTACGGATAAACTCAATTCATTGCCCCGGAGCAAACAGCACAGCAGGAGCTGGGCTGCTGAGATAGCCAGTGAATTGCCAAAGAAACGGCTACCTAAATCTCTTGTCTAAAGGAAGAAAAGTTGGGGGATCCTGCCCAGAGAAAGGTGATGGTTAGAGGCCTGACCCTTAACTAGAGGGTCCTTAAGAAGGCCAGGAAGGGGCAGAGATATAGTTACCTCAGAAACTGTGATAAGTTGATCATTAGTTTGGGAGTTACCCAATCAGGGAAACAATAAAATATGACTTAGAGGACCAGTCACACTGGGTGACTAGTGTAATAAGAACAGCAAATTCTTCGAGCAAGAGTAAAGACATATATTCATTCAACAATATGTTCACATAAACTATTAATTAAATGATTTCAAATATTCAACAAAGAATATGTTAAAAGAATGAGTTTGTGCTTAGTGTTCGATCAGAACAAGGGATTATATTGATTGAATAAACTGGTTATTGCAAATAGTTCTCTTAGCTGCAGAAAGGACCAATGGACAAGGCCTGTTATGTCTCAATACTTAACTCTGTTCAGTTCCAGGGCTGGATTAACCGATCACTGGTCCCTCGGCAAGCACACACTTCTGGGCCCCTATTTTCTTATGAACAAGAATGAGCAGCCATACAATACACTCACCACAGCCAGGCTGGCAATGCTGTGGATCTGCCGATGCTGGTTGCTCATCCTACTGCTGCTTGGGTTACTACTCCCATGACAGGAGGGCAGGAAGGCCAAATTTGAGTGAGTGGTGTTGTGACCTGGCACACATGGCTGATCCACAGCTCAGCCCAATTGCAGTCAGCGTACTGTATGACTCTGTTGCCTCCCTCCCGGAATTTACTTATGCATTAATTTGGCCTTGCTCAGTTCATCGATGAAATGCAGCCATGTCTGTGGTGGAACAAATCTGCTGTGTAAAAAACAATTTAGGACTGCAGATGAAATTGCAAATTTTCACCATTAAAAAAAATTGCCTCCATTTAAAAAGTCAATACTAGATGACAGTTACCAGAACGTGGTACTGGAGATACAACAATTATTCCCTATTCTCAATAACTGTTATTTCAGATAACATTCTGAGATAACACTGCAGGAAAATACCTATATTTTAAAAATACGCAATTAGGGGGATTCTTCACTTTTGGTAAAACCCTGGCAAATAGGATGATTTTTGAAAATCATTGGAGTGACATTATTTTACCTCAGTTAGCTCTTTCAAGTATTTTTTTATAACTAAAAAACAGACCAAATACATGGCTAATTCTAAATGTGCACCGTCATGGAAATATTTGTACTATCAAACAAGTGCCCAATATGTCGAATCAGTTTTGTAGTGCATCTATAGTTCACTTGGCTGACAGCAAAGTGCAACATTTGAATAATTCATATAGTTAATGATGAATACTAATAGAGTTGTTAGTGGTATAGTATACTTGACTGAACAAAAGGTCCTATAAATACCCGGCGAGAAAACACATGTTACCAAGCAGAGGGAGCTTTTCTGGCCTCTTTGGGTTGTTATTTTGTTTTAACAATTATATTGAAATGCTACCTTTGATTACTATTAAAAATGGTATCTATTGTTTCCAGAAGCAAACTGTGTTACAGGCAATAGCTGATAGCAACCGATGCTACATCCTATTCCCCGTCTCACTGAGCCATCACATACAGTACTTGCCAAAAAAAATGTCATGGGACTAAAAGTTTTCCAATGACCAACTGATGAAGTCATTTGTTCTTATAGTGCATAAATTCTTTCAGAGTGAACAGGATGCTGTGAAAGAGGACAGCCATTAGCGGATGGTGTCCCACATTTCCTTATGTATAAATCTAGATAGAAACTTAGACCTGTTCCAGTGACTATGTGGCTCCCCTGTTGTCTGGCCAGAACATTACAACATTCAAATGATGATTTGTAGTTAAAGTAATATGAACTGTTTGTGGGAGAATAGGTCTAGTTGTTCTAGCCTCACTAATAATTGCAAAGCTGACATGACCATGTAATGGTCCTCACTTGGGGTCTGGTTGGGGAGCGTGGCTTCATGATCACAGCTGCAACCCCTGACTGCCAGGGGAGTTGTGGGGAGGGGAGCCCAGGCCCTCCCACTCCACCAGGCTTCAACCCAGGGCCCTTTGGGCTACTAGTAGTCTGGGGTGAGGGCTCTGGTTGGGGTAGTGCCAGGGATGAGAGGTATGGGGTGCACAAGAGGGCTCCTGCCTGGGGCAGGGGCTTAGGGTGTGGGGATATGGGCTCTGGGCTGGGGGTGTGGGCTCTGGGTGGGGCCAGAAATAAGGGGTTCAGGGTGCAGGAGAGGGCTCCAGGCTGGGGCAGGGGGTTGGTGTGGGGGGGCGTGAGACTCTGGCTGGCAGTGCAGGCTATGGGGTGGGGCAGGGATGTGGGGTTTTGGGTGAAGGAGGGATCTCTGGGCTGGGGCAAGGGGTAGGAGTGTAGGGGGTGAGAGCTTTGGCTGGGGGTGTGGGCTCTGGGGTGGGGCCAGGGATGAAGGCTTTGGGATGCAGGGGGGCTCCAAGCTGGGGAAGGGGGTTGGGGTGCAGGGGGTGAAGGCTCCGGCTGGGGGGGTGGGCTATGAGGTGGGGCTGGGGATAAGGGGTTTGGGGTACAGGAGGGGGTTGGAGCTGGGTGTTGGGTTGTTGGGGGGTCTGGGAACTGGGAGGGAGTTTGGGTGCAGGAGGGGATTCCGGGCTGGGGCAGGGAGTTGGGGCGCAGGAGGGGGCGTGGGAAGGAGTGCGGGGTCCCGGTGGTGGGTACTGAGGCTCCTGGGAAGTGGCAGCAAGGTCCCTGCAGCTCCTAGATGCATAGGCAGCCAGGGAGGCTCTGCGCACTGCCCTCGTGCCTGCAGGTGCCGCCCCTGCAGTTCCAGTTGTTTGCAGTTCCTGCCCAATGAGAGCTGCAGAGCCAGCCCTTGGGGCGGACGCAGCACACGGAGCCTCCCTGGCTGCCCATGCATCTAGGGGCTGCAGCGACCTGGCAGCCACTTCCAGGAGCCACGCAGAGCTAGGGCAAGCAGGGAGCCTGCCTTCGCCCCGGGCCCCCACTGCACCATCAACCGGACTTTTAACTGCCCAGTCGGCAGTACCGACCAGAGCCACCAGGGTCCCTTTTTTGATTGGGTGTTCCCATAGAAAACCGGATGCCTGGCAACCCTGTTTCAGGGTCACCCCTCCCAGGGATCTGTGGAGGTCCAGCTCCTGGCAGCTTCCCAGCCTCAGTAAGCTCTGCTCCCTTCCTGGAGCAGAGGCCACAGGGTTGCTTCCCTAAGCTCCTGGTCCCTTGCTCCAGGGACTCATCACAGGAGCTAGCTCCACTCCAGTGTGGCTTTCCCTCCCCATGGTTCTGCCTGTCTCAGTCCTTCCTCCCCAGTTGACAACTAGCAGCCTTTTATAGTCCCAGGTCTAGCCCAGCCTTCTTTAATTGGCTGAATTGGGCTCACTTGCTCCAATCCAGAGGCACTGGGTTAGTCTCTGCATGGGGACCAGCTACCCTGAGACAATAACATTTAGCATGGCTTTCAACCCTCATGAGGCTACTTGGTAGTGAACTGCAATTAATGCCCGTATTAGATTTGGATTCTGCCAAAAATAAGTTTTAAACAGGATTTTTTTCTCATCTTGTTCTGCATCGCAAACCTAGGAATTATATCTTAATATTTCTGCTATTATTAATGTTTCCAACACTTAACCAGAATTTTTTTTAAAGGAAGATAATGGGAACCTATAAGTACTGGTAAAGATTGAGTCCTGCTGGAGCAGGGAGATATAGACTACACTTCCCTCTACTATCCTCTATCCTAGGGAGAGGTACCCTGAGAGAACATAGTAAAGCTGATGCCACCTCCTTCTCTCATGGTTTCTACAGGAGGAAAGTTTTGATATTCAATAGTGGAAAGAGGCTGCCAAGAGGAGATGCTGAATGAGTGAATCACCTTAGCCATGCTCATCCATGGCCAATGATAGCCACTCTGGAACAATTTTTGCCCTCTGTTGGATCCTTTGAACCACTGAGACCTTCTTGGGTGGATTTTTCACCACCGAGTGCTACATTAGTTTCTGCTGGCCTAGGCCCTAGGCTAAATATAGCCCAGTGAAAGCAGAACACAACCTTAGTAGGCAATTTAGGCAACATTTTAAATTTGTTTCCTGCATAAGCAATTATCTGTATCTTGGCTATTACCAGAGAACTCTGCCCAAACTGTGAATTACCTAGAACCCAAAGAAATGAGTTGCAGTGCTTTGATCAAACCCTGATTTGGGCAGAAGATTTCTATGCAGACAGGCCATATTACTTTAAAGATAATAGTAAATCTGTCCAAAGATAGTGTGTGCACTAGAGTTTACACTCCTCTGGTACAGAATTATACACCATGCAGAAAGGTCCTTTTTTGATCTCTTGAAAATACTTACTTTCAAAACAATAGTTTTTCAACTGGAACTATCACAAATTATTGTATCTACATAAAGGTAAGGAAGACAAGATGAAATAAGTGGTAATAATTGGTTTCATCACTTGAAGCCTCTCAAGAATCCTGCCTACCAACTGATAAACCCACTGCTGTCTTACTCCGCCACCAAACAAAACTAAACAGTGGTCACAATTTAAAATAAATTATTTAGATATATATAAAATAATTAAATGAGGATAAACAATACTTTTCAAATGTAGATGTAAGCAGAGTCAGGATGAGCTCTACCCTGACATCTGGTGGTGAATTATGGCGAGTGTGGAAAAGAACTCCAGGGGCTGATCTTGTTTGCATAGGCACACCCACTCGCCTGGCATGAAACAACAGCAACTCAAAGTGGTTACTTTGGCTGGTGTGGGATCCCCAGTTTCTCTGTTATTGGGGCAGGAAGAATAAAGTTTTGTTACCCTGATTCTGTGAATCAAGGCCAGTGGAACTGTGTATGACAGAAGGACTGAGTGAGTCATTCACCATTACCTAAGTAGCATGTGCTTGTCAAGGGGCATGGGTTACAAAACCCAGTGAATTGAGAGAGGATGGGGACAGGTATTTGTACCTGATGGTATGGGCCCCCCTCTCTGAGGGGTTGAAATACCAATTGCACTACCTCCTCTCTCCACTGTTGAATATCAGAGCTAATTTTGATTCCATTAGAAGTCTAGTTACAGACTGCTGAACTGAATTCACTTTGGGCCAGTGGTGCACTAGCACTGGGGCTCCCCTACTATGAGCTGAAATTGCTAAGAGCTGAAATCACAAAAGAGCTGAGATCACTGAGGTGGTGTTAATTAGTAGGGGAGCCTGAAGCTATAATGCTAAGCAACTGGCGGCGCAGCTAGCAGAGTGAAGCCTTGTGGGACGGTTGGAGTGGCTCTGAGCGACTCACAGGTCGGTGAGTGGAGCGGCTGGAGGAGCAGCTAGCAGAGCAGAGCCTTGTGGGAGCGGCCCAAGGGATGGGCGGAGCGGAGTGGAGCGGCTCACAGGTCGGTGAGCGGAGCGGAGCAGCTCACAGGTCGGTGAGCGGAGCGGCGCGGCTCACAGGTCGGTGAGCGGTGCAGAGCGGCACGGCTCACAGGTCGGTGAGCGGAGCGGGGCAGAGCGGCGCGGCTCACAGGTCGGTGAGCGGAGCGGGGCGGGGCGGCACGGCTCACAGGTTGGTGAGCGGAGCGGAGCAGCTGCCAGAGCAGTTCGTGGGACGGCAGGAGTGGGACTGCGGGTGGAGTGGAGCAGTTCGTGGTGAAGGCTGGGTGGAACCCCACGGAGAAGCAGCCGGTTGGCCTCGGATCACGTAAGGTGCCCCTTAACACCCTGCTCACACACACACCCCTTTTGAACTCTGGGGCTGCACTGATCAGGGACAGAGACTTTGGGGGGTTGTCGGACTTTTGGGACTTTGGTGATTCTTGGGTCGCTGGCTTCAAGAACCAACGGGAGAGGACACGGCCCAATTTGCTGGGGTGGGTCTTCGCTCATGGTTTGGTCTATGAACTCTAGTTGTGGTGTTTTTCCAATTTAATGCTGATGTCGTTTACCTCATGTTATTAAACATTTTCTGTTACACTCAGACTCCGTGCTTGCGAGAGGGGAAGTATTGCCTCTTAGAGGCACCCAGGGGGTGGTATGTAATTGTCCCAGGTCACTGGGTGGGGGCTCGAGCCGGTTTTGCACTGTGTTATTGAAGCGAAACCCCTAGATACAGAACCCGGCCCTTGTTGCTGCCAACTTAGATGGGCAGAAGGGTTACATATATATGTGTAAGTGTTTTTGGCCCTTTAAGAGAATACTGGGAGATATAGCTCCCAGATAGATTCTTCTAGCAGTACATGCTGGGAAGGGCATTAAAAACACTTCGTGATCCACAGTGTGAGAAAAATTAAGGAGGAAGTAGGATCTGCAGGGGATCTTCCTCTCTAAGGCCCAGGACAAAGGCCAGGCTTTGGTAGAGTGTGGGAAGGAAGAAGGTGGACGGAAGGATTCCCAGATAGGTTAGGATGCTGGCTGGGGTCTGGGGTGACCACTGTTTAATTGCCTGCTCTGCAACAGACTACCTTCGTGACCTTGGGCAAATTACTTAATCTTCTGTGCCTCAGTTCCCTCACTGTAAAATGGGGATAATAATGTCTCCCTACCTCACTGGGGTGTTATACAGATAAATACAGAATATGAGGTGGCTAGATAATATGATTATGCATTGCTGCCCATCCTATAATTTCCAGCATCCCTCTGGGTACCACATCTTCCAAAATTCTCCTTAAGGGCCATCTCCCTAGTAAACACCTCCCTGCTTCTGGACTTCTTATATATTGAAAGACCCAGAGTTTCTGCCCTTTCTTGGTTTTGTCTCTGCATAGCAACCCAAATCCCACACAATGAAAAACTTGTTTCTGCCCCAAAGAGATTATAATCTATGTAACAATCTATATTACCTTAGAGTTATAACCACTTCTTCTACTATCTAAAAAATAGTGTTGTGTATATAAACTAGACTGAGTGATAACATTAATCTACAGCAAAAAAAAAGTTTTTCCCAGCGTATAGGAAGTGGAGTAACTCATGGTGACATATACATTCCTTAGGAGAAAGTTTATCTAATAAGTAAATAACCATATTATCAAGATTAAGTTGGTCTAAATTATCTAATAAAGTTATGGGCATTACTTTCTTTACTAATATTGGACATATAGTCTTGCCTTTGTATTCAGTGGATTGGGATTTTAGAAGAAGCAAAACACTGTTGGATTTGGAGATTATCAAATGTTTGTCAAAGGATATCGTGTTTGACTAGGCTACCAGACAAAGATTAAGGGAATGTTCTTATCATTTTCAGTCAAATAAAGCTAGCAAGGTAAAGACAGGCAGAAGTAGGGGGGGGGAAACAGTAAGATCAAGGTGCGGGGAACTATCAACCCCGAAAAGTAGTATTTGTGGGAAGTGTAAAAGGCTCTCGAGAAGAAGATTAAAATGATCAAATTTGTTCTGGGCATACTTCTAATATTAAAATGCCAAACAGTGCTGTGAATTTTATGAATAAATTAGCCAACCTGGTAGGCTCTGTGCTAATTTGATATAACTGCATACAAAAACCTATTTTTTATGTTAAAACAGCAAATGATCACACACTAACAAAAAATAGAATAAGCTGTGGAAGAATTATACACATTTTATAGTAATCAAAGTGAAGGGGAAGTTCCCCCAAAGGATTAATTATTTTCTAGTGTGTCAAAGCCTCGCCTCAGATTCCTGACAGATATATGATTTATTAAGTGACCCAATTAGAGTTGAAGAAGTGGAAGATACTATATGACTTTTGCATGATGGGGAGAGGTGGGCAAAACACTGGCCCCGGAGCCACAGAGCTTTAAACCAGAACATTCTGGTTGATTTCTAGATATGTTTTGTAATAGATAAGAATATAAAATCCTACAAACCACATCATGGGAAGCAAACATCATTTTGTTTTATAAATCACAGGAAAGCCAATTACAGTGTGTCCTTCTTAGAGGAGATCTTCCACATATTAGCTAACCTTGTGGAGGCAGGCTTTGTGTACCAGGGACATGCACTTCAGACAACTAGCGATTTTTAAATCTCATCCATTATGCCTATTTTTTATAAAAACATCTGTCTGTTTTTATTTTCAGTGAATGGAGTCAAGGCAAACAATCTGGTCAAATGCTGTCTTTTATTTTAATCTCTCAAACAAGGAGTTTTTTTTTTTTTTTAAGTAAGTAGATACAGACCCAATAGTTTAAGCAGCAGAAAATTCTTTCTACTAAGGGGGTCCAACAGGGGTATGCATTTTATCTGATAAGATTGTGGAATTTCTGATATTAACCATATGCTCCCCTCTTCTGAAATGAGAAGTCTATTAGTCTGAGATGAGAAACGCTGTCTGGCCCTATGTGCAGATGATTTACAGGCATTCAAAACAGAACTAGGAAATTCAATACCTTCCTTGATAAGATTCATTGACAGCTTCAGCGGACTATCCACCTACTGGATTAGCTATAATAAATCAGAAGTAACGCTTTAAGGATTTGCAAAATCTCCAGACTTGGCCCCATTTTTTAACCAAGCAAGCTTCAAAGCAAATAAAGTATTTCAAAGTGTTAATATCTATAGATGTCTCATAGACTTTAAGGTCAGAAAGGACCATTGTGATAATCTAGTCTGACCTCCTGCAGGCCACAGAATCTCACCTACCCTCTCCTGTAATAGACCCATAACCTCTGACTGAGTTACTGAAGTCCTCAAATCATGGTTTAAAGACTTTAAGTTACAGAGAATTCACCATTTAAATCTGCAACTGACCCATGCCCCACACTGCAGAAGAAGGCAAAAAACAAAACAAAACAAAACACCCAGGGTCTTTGTCAAGCTGACTGGGGGGGAAGGGGGGTAAATTGCTTCCTGACCCCAAATATGGCTATCAATTAGACCATGAGCATGTGGGCAAGACCCACCAAGCAGAGACCTGGGAAAGAATTCTCTGTAGTAACACAGAGCCTTCCCATCTAGTGTCCCATCTCTGACCACTGGGGATTTTTGCTGCAGGCTGTCTCCGATGGGCCACATGCTATTGTAGGCAGTCCCATCATACCATTCCCTCCATGAACTTATCAAACTCAGTCTTGAAGCCAGTTAGGTTTTTTGCCTCCACTGCTCCATTGGAAGGCAGTTCCAGAACTTCGCTCCTCTGATGGTTAGAAACTTTTGCCTAATTTCAAGCCTAAATTTGTTGATGGCCAGTTTATATCTATTTGTTCTTGTGTCAGCATTGGCATTTAACTTAAATAACTCCTCTCCCTCCCTGGTATTATCCCTGTGATGCATTATAGAGAGCAATCATATCTCCCCTCAATCTTCTTTTGGTTAAGCTAACCAAGCCAAGCTCTTTGATTCTCCTCTCATAAGGTAGGTTTTCCATCCCTCGGATCACCCTAGTAGCCCTTCTCTGCACCTGTTCCAGTTTGAATTCATCTTTCTTAAGCATAGGAGACCAGAATTGCACACAATATTGCAGATGAGGTCTCACCAGTGCCTTATATAATGATACAAACACTTCCCTATGTCTACTGGAAATACCTCGCCTGATGCATCATAGGACTGCATTAGCCTTTTTCATGACTGCATCGCATTAATGGCTCATAGTCATCCTGTGATTAACCAATACAAGCAGGTCTTTTTTCTCCTCTGTCACTTCCAACTGATAAGTCCCCAGGCTGTAGCAAAAATTCTTGTTATTAGTTCCGAAATGTATTACCTTGCACTTTGCTCTATTATATTTCATCCCATTTCTATTACTCCATTTTACAAGGTCATCCAGAACTTCTTGTATGATATTCTGGTCCTCCTCCGTATTGGCAATACCTCCCAATTTTGTGTCATCCACAACTTTTATTAGCACACACTCACTTTTTGTGCCAAGGTCAGTTTAAAATGTTAAATAAGATTGGATCCCAAAGGAACTCCACTAGTAATCTCCCTTCAGCCTGACAGTTCACTTTTCAGAATGACCCATTATAGTCTCTCTTTTAACTAGTTCCTTATTCATTTCTCAATCCCCATTTTTTCCAGTGTAACTATTAATTTCCAATGTGGACCTGTATCCCGTAGATTAGATCGACTGCATTTCCTTTGTTTAAAAAATCAGTTATCTTTTCAAAAAATATCAGGTTGGTCTGGCATGATCCACCTTTTGTAAAGCCATATTATATTTTATCCGAATTCCCATTCACCTCTATGTCCTTAATTACTTTCTCTTTCAAAATTTGTTCCAAGACCTTTCATACAATTGTGGTCAAACTAACAGGTCTATAGTTTCCTGGATCACTTTTTGCCCTTTTTTAAAAAATAGGAATTATATTAGCGATTCTCCAGTCATAAAGTACAACCCCTGAGTTTATAGATTCATTAAAAATGGTTACTATTGGGCTTGCCAACATGTGCCAGTTCCTTTAATATTCTTGGATGGAGATTATCCGGACCCCCCAGTTTAGTCCCATTAAACTGTTTCAGTTTGACTTCCACCTTGTATGTGCCAGTTTCGACCTCCATATCCTCGTTGCCATTAGCCACCCTGTCACTACCCCTAAGCTCTTAATTAGCCTAATTAAAAACTGAGGCAATGTGTTTGTTTAAGTGTTGGGCCATGCCTAGATAATCTTTAATCCCTACCCCATCCTCAGTGTTTAGCAGTCCCACTTCTTCTTTCCTTGCATACTTTTTAATTATATGACTATAGACCCTTTACTACTGGTTTTAATTTCATTTGCAAGGTCCAACTCTGCTTGGCTTTTGGCAATTCTCACTTTCCCCCTGCACTTTCTGACCTCCAAGAGGTAGCTTTCCTTGCTGATTCATCCCATCTTTGATTCCTTTCAGGCTTTCTGCCTTCTCTTAATCACCTGTCTGAGATGTTTGCTCATGCAGCTTGGTCTGTAATCCTTCCCTATACTTCTTTTCCCCTTGCGTGGAATGCAGGTTTCAGATAGCTTCTGCAACTTCAACTTAAATTAATTCCAAGCCTCCTCCACATTCAGATCTTTGAATTCTTCAGGCCAGTCTACTTCCCAAGACCCTTGTTGAAGATCTATTTTTGTTCATGCTTATTAGCTCATGATCACTCAAACCAAGGTTGGTGTGTTTCCAGTGGGGTTTTGCAGGGCTCGGTTCTTGACCCAATGCTATTTAACATTTTTATCAATTACCTAGAAGAAAACAAAGTCTTCACTGATAAAATTTGCAGATGGCATAAAAATTGGGGGAGTGGTAAATAATGGAGAGAAATGGTCAGTGATACAGAGCAATCTGGATCACTTGGTAAACTGACTGCAAGCAAACAAAATGCATTTGAATATGGCCAAATGTAAATGTAGACTTCCAGGAACAAAGAATGTAGGACACATTTACAAAATGGGGAATATCCTGGGAAGCAGTGACTCAACTAGATTTGGGGGTTGTGGTGGATCATCAGCTCAACATGAGCTTTCAATGTGAGGCTGCGGCCAAAAGAGAGTTAATGCAATCCTGGGATACATAAACAGGGAAATCTTGAGTAGAAATACAGAGGTTATTTTCCTTCTCTATTTAGCACTGGTGTGATCACTGCTGGAATATGGTGTCCAGTTCTGATGTCCACAGTTCAAGAAGGATGTTAATAAATTGGAGAAGGTCCAGAGAAAAGCCATGAAAATGATTACATGATTGGAAAACCAGCTGGACAGTGACAGACTCAAGGGGCTCAATTTTTTAGCTTAACAAAGGGAAGATTATAGGGTGACTGTATTAAATATTTGTTCCCCATGTACATACATGCAGATTGTAACAATGGGCTCTTCAATCCAGCAGAGAAAGGTTAACGTGATTCAATGGCTAGATGTGGAAGCTAGACAAATTCAGACTGGAAATAAGATGCAAGTATTTAGTGGTAAGAGTAATTAACCACTGGAACAATTTATCAAGCATTGTAATGGATTCTCCATCACTGACAATTTTTAAATTAGGATTCGATACGCTAGGAAATATTTTGGGAAAGTTCTAGGTGGCCTGCATTATGGAGGATGTCAGACTAGATCAAGGATCGGCAACCTTTGGCATGCGGCCCATCAGGGAAATCCGCTGGCGGGCTGGGCTGGTTTGTTTACCTGCAGCGTCCAAAGGTTCGGCCAATCACAGTTCCCACTGGCCACGGTTCGCCATTCCAGGCCAATGGGGGCTGCAGGAAGCGGCATGGGCTGAGGGATGTGCTGGCTGCCACTTCCCACAGCTGCCATTGGCTTGGAAGGGCGAACTGCGGCCAGTGGAAACTGCGATCGGCCGAACCTGCAGACGCTGCAGGTAAACAAACCAGCCCAGCCCGCCAGCGGATTTCCCTGATGGGCCGCGTGCTAAAGGTTGCCGATCCCTGGACTAGATGATCCCAATGGTCCCTACTGGCCTTGGAATCCATGAATAAGAATGAAATCACCAAAGGACCATGATATTTTTAAACTATCCTTAAATAAAACTTCTAGGAAGTTTATTTAAAAAAAAAAGTGAGGCTCCTTTTCAGAGAATTGCTTCTGGAATTTCCACCACATGAATTGTGTGCAAGGCCTTGAGATTCCTCAATCAACTAACTATTCTGGGGCAAGTGACATCAACACATGAAGTCTAATGTTCTAGGTGAGTTCATGGAAGACCTACACTCCCATCAAACATTAGATTCTTTCTACTGACGACACAGGGTTATAGAATCATGTCTCCCTGTCATGTTCTATGCCTTTTCCATTTGTTCCATAAATAATTCTTAGTTTATACAATAGTTACTGTTTTTAGTTTAATATTTAAATTACATTCAATCTTGGCTTGAGACCTTCTTTTCGCCTTTACACAAACCTCTTTAAGAGTTTCCATAAGGATAAGGTGGTATTTGTTATGTTTCATGGCATAGATGCAAGGAAGTTTGATAAAGACAAATACTCATTCTGGAAGGTTGTAACGTAACACTACTTTATTTCTTAGAATTCAGAACACATAAGAACCCAAGAACAGAGAGTGTGACATCCCCCAAGGTGCAATCCAGACACCTGTGGACAGCTGTGCCCCCTTATTTCTGAAGTCTGGTGTGTACTATGCCCTGCTTTGCTGTGTGAGCTGACACTCTGCCACCCACCCCAACCTCCAGCATGCAAGTCATCCCCAGATATGTTATGCCCAGCCACTCTTCAATTATATATAGAGCGACACCCACATATCCCTAGCAGGGCCGGCTTTAGGAAGTGCGGGGCCCAATTCGAACAGTTTCGATGGGGCCCCGACAGGGATGACTAAAAAAAAAAAACCACATTAAAAAAAAAAAACACGCGGGGCTTGTACTAACCCGGCCACGCTCCTAGTCTTTGGCGGCGGGTCCTTCACTCACTCCGGGTCTTCGACGGCACTGAAGGACCCGCCGCCAAAGACCCGGAGTGCCTCCAGGTAAGTAAAAATTAAAAAGGTGCCTCTAGCCAGGGAAGGGATTCTCTGTCACTTGCCCCCCACTCTGGGCGGCCCTGCCACTGGTTGCAGGGCCCTCTTAGGCGCGGGGCCCGATTCGGGGAAATTGGTGGAATTGGCCTAAAGCCAGCCCTGATCCCTAGTCCCAGTCTTGTACCCCCAGAATGTACTGCCTTGTACTGTTCAGATACTCACTGAACAATACAAACTCATTAGTTTGCAATTCAATCAAGGGGAAATGGATATGCACTAGCCTTTGTAAACTGAGTAGATTCTCCAAACACTTCAGCCAAAACCACACTGGTTTTGATGAAATATAAAATAGATTTAATGACTACAGAAAAATAGATTTTAAGAGATTAAGCGGTATTGGCATAGAAGGGGAGAATTGGTTAAAAAAGGAAATAAAATATAAAACCGTAATCTAAATCCTGTACTTTATCAAGCCTGTCATTCCAAAAGTAAAAGGATTTCTCTCACCCAAAACTTCACAGCAGTTCATGCTAACTAGAATGCCTTCTGGGTAGGACCAGCCACTCCCAAAGTCCAAATAGAGTTTTCATTGTCTTCCTGGATATCTTGTTTCCTTGTTTAGAGATGAGGGAGGGGAGGCAGGCGAGGTGATGATGTCATTGTCCCAGGTGCTGGAAAGATTCATGCTGTGTCATGGCATTGGGCAGCCTCCATAGCATATGTGAGCTGCTGACCCTCCTTCAGGTAATCAAGAAATTTACAATTCACAACTCCCTGGTGGTGAATAGCCAGTTAAGCAAACAAGGGTCTCTTAGCAACTGGTGGGGTGTTAGCTACCCCTTGTCTCTGAACAGCTAGACTGTGGGTGTTCCCTAGAATTACAATAGTCTCCAGTTACAAACATATAGCAAACTCTCATAACTCCATATACAATGATGATACACACATTTAAACAGGATAATGATTTTCAGCAAATCATGAGTTTTCAAATAACACCTCACAAGGCATACTTTGTACAAAATATAACCATATACAAGTGATCATATGGGGGGGGTTATAGAGTGTTATTTGGGGTTACAGTATGGTCACAGAGAGAAAAAACAGGCTGCTCCTTAAGTCAGTGAGGCACAACTCACCCCACCTTGTTTTAAGATGGTTCTTTCCAGACTGACCTGGATTGCACACTTTGCTACAGAGCCTTTTAGCCTGCAAGCAGGATTGGGAAACCACTCCACACTCATGCTCATGAGGTGATAATTTGCATGTCCAATGCCATCCTCAGTGCACTGCAATATTATCTGTATACCCCCACATTCCTCCCCCCAGCAGTTTCTGAATTTCAAAGGATTCAAGTTGTTAGTCTGCCAGCTTCCTTCCTTCGTTAGACGATGTGTTCAAGGAAGCAGATCCTCATAATCTGGATATAAAAAGAACCATAGTTTATTGTGGAGGCAGAACCCATGCTTCAGAAAGTCAGTCTTTCACAATCATAGTGTTTTGAGAGATGTTCACAGATGAAGGAAGCTCGAGCCAAAGATTGTCTAAACCAGTGGCTCTCAATCTTTCCAGACTACTAGACGCCTGAAAGGGGTACGATTTGGCTTAAGTACCCACAAGTTTCGCCTCACTTAAAAACTATTTGCTTACAAAATCAGACAGAAAATACAAAAGTGTCACAGCCTTACTGAAAAATTGCTTATTTCTCATTTTTACCCTCTAATTATAAAATAAATCAATTGGAATATAAATATTGTACTTACATTTCAGTGTTTAATATATAAGGAGGTATAAACAAGTCATTGTGTGTATGAAATTTTAGTTTGTACTGACTTTGCTAATGCATTTTATGTAGCCTGTTGTAAAATGAGGCAAATATCTAGATGAGTTGATATACCCCCAGAAGAACACTGCATAACTGTAGGGGTACGCATACCCCTGGTTGAGAACCACTGGTCTAAACTGATCAGATTTTGCATCCTAACCTCTTATAAGCAAGGATGGGTTCCATTGCCAGAAAAAAACAGAGCAATAGAGACCAGACAGCATTTGTTTTGAACAGGCAGCTAATGGACAATGTTCACAATTTTAGACCTGATCTTCTTTGCAGATTCTACCAATGAGCCTCATCGTTTTTTTTATCACTAAATGCAGAGAAAGCTTTGGACAAAGTTAGTGGGCAGTTCTTAAAAGATACTCTAGATACATTTGTTTTAGGCCCCAAGTTTCAAAATTGGACACCCACTTTTTAGAGGCACAAACTTAGGGTGCCCATTATATCCTCTTTTTGCCATTTTAATTGAGTTGTTTGCCCAATCAGAGATAATCCTAAAACATACAGAATTACAATAGGAAAAAGGGAACACAAATTAGCCTTACATGCAGACAATGTTATGGCTTTTTTATTTTAAACACAAATCCAGCTCAGATACTACTAGAATTCCAAGAAGAAATCTTAAAATTTGGCTAAGTGTCAGGATTTAAAATAAACTACAGGTCAGAACCCCTGGATGGAGATGTGGGCTCTGAGCTACAGAAAGCTATCAAAGATAAATACAAATGGGTAATTATTTTAATAAAATACAGAGGAATACACATTTCTAAATGATGTCAAGACTTATGTAATATTACCCCTTGGATAAAGAAAATATAACAGACCTGGACATTAGTCAAAATCCAAAATGTTATGGTTAAGCATAGACTCCAGAATTGAGGAATGTTGAACGTATGGGGCAATGAGTTCCCACAATTCAACAAATAAATTAATAAAAGAAAATTACATTAAAATCAATTGTGTTTTACTCCCCTTAAATTGAAACAAATTTATGGCATTGGGACAGGAGAATTTCTCCATATTGTGGACAATCTCAAAAATTAAGACATTTTGAAAAACCATTGGAGATGCCATAAGGGTGATAACAGGGGGTCAGCTGTCAGATAGCCTCTCAGCAGGAGCGCCACCAGCTTTTTTGCCCCCCTAGGCAGCGGAAGGTCCCACCCCCGAAATGCTGCCCCCGACAGAGGCGGCGGAAGGTCCCACCCCCACAATGCCGTCCCCGACAGAAGCGGCAGAAGGTCCCGCCCCCGAAATACCGACGAAGACCAGGGCGGCCGAAGATCCGGCCGCCGCGGTTGCCGCCCCCCAAATGTTAGTGCCCTAGGCGACCACCTAGGTTGCCTAATGGGTTGTGCTGGCCCTGCCTCTCAGTATTTTTATTAAATTGTCCTCAAAAATTCTGTCTTGTGAAAGCCTTAAAGAACTGAACATTCATCTCCTATTTGCTGCTAAAATTACCATAGTCAGATGGTGGAAGAGGAGTGACTCCTCTAAAACTATTGACTAGTATCAAACTGTGGGAAATTCTGGTACTAGAAAAACTAACTCATCCAGTCAGAGTTCTACAGTAGGGAAGGAGAAGAAAGAGAACTTACAAGGCTGGTGCACCTTTTTGGAGCTTACTGGAAGAAAGTCACTGCCCACCACCAAACCTGGTAGTTTGAGAACTTTGATTACTAAAGAAGGAAAAACCCCTTCAAGAGTCAAAATTAAACTCAAAAGTAAGATAATAAAATAAGGAAGTTAGGAGAAAAAGGAGAAAAAGCTTAATAGCACAGAGTTATGATAGGAAAACTAATAAATAGGTTATATCTCTAAATGTAAGAAAAACAGACGTTTGGACTTAAACATGAGATACTGAATGACTGTAACCAACACTACCAACTGACAAGACAGAAGATAAAGACAAAGAGTAGAAAAGCATCTACCACAATACATGATCAACACCACAAAGTTGGAGAATGCAACTGGTAACAGGTCTTATTAATACAGCTTTAATGACTTAGATATACAGAATTATAAATTGGCCTAATACTGTTTAAGTTGTGAAACAAGTTCTATACCATTTCTGTTATATGGATCTGTTAATAAATAAAAATCAGAAAAAAGTTAACCAGAGGTCAATCGATTAGCAGCACCATGTCTGCATCTACAGCATGCCTCTGCAACTAACATAACTTCTTTGCAAGATGCCCCATGCATTTCAATTCACATTTATTTTTTACTTTAAATAGTGCCTCAAAAGTGTGCTAGATGTTTCCTGACACAAACAAGAAATGTTATAGTTGCCCCGACATGGTAATGAATTTCTGGGTCATATTATGCATGTTTGGATGCTGCTGCTTCCTTTCTAGGATAATACCAGATTTCTAGTTTAAAAAACACATTTAAAAATAAATGGTGACTACTCTCAGTAGAAAACTTTACATTCCTATTTACATACACTTGAACATTTATGCGTAGCTACTATATTATTTTGGTGATGGTTTTGCAAGCAACATTAGCCTTAAAGATTTTAAGGCTAATATGTACAATTCTCATACTTTTCTGATACCTAAATCATATTATAAATATTAAATAGAATATACCTTCAAAAAGCTACATCAAAATTGGCTACTTTAAAAAAGTAAGTTTAATTCCATATAAGTGATATAGTTATAGACCATTAGCCACTCATCTCTCAACTTTGATAGTTCTGTTTAGTTATTCTCTCCTCTTTTCTGTGGAGGAGACATAAAAATTCTCATTCAGTTACATTGAAGAGGATGTTTTTTCTCCAAAGATGGAAATTTGCAGAAGGCCCTTCAAAATATTCCTGTTGCCACAACAGATTGCATTTCTGCCTCAGATGTAGAAAGGTAATTTCCTGTAGCTTCAATTGTGCAGGGCAGAAGGGGAGGGGTGGGGAGGACGCAAGCATTGCCACAGTGGCAATTCTTACATTCCCTTGAGTACAAGAACTATTTGCATGTGAGTGATGCTACTTGTGCTAGCCTTCTTAGACAGGGTGGGGAAAGGAAATCGAGTTAGTCTCAGTCCACAGACTAGTGAAGATGACAAAGTAGCACATACTGTACTTAAGAGTGACATACACGCCACATTTCCTTAATGTTTCTAATGGCAATTATACCAGACTGCGCAGTGGAGAGGAATTCCTTGGGCAGCATGCTTCCACGTCACCTCGTGCCCTCTTGAAGATTTGTGTCAGCATCGAGACCTTCTGTGATGTGCTCTGTCACTCTAGGACAGGATAATTAAATCTTTTTTAGTTGTAGCACATTTTGTTCTCATGAGAAGTGACGGCCCTGGAAAGCTAAACACAGCACAGCAGTAGGAAGTTTCTCACACTATTCTTACATTGCTTCTCCCATTTTACCATTTTAGGGAATGGCCATTAGAAGAGGAGCAGTCAGCATCGCCACCAACCCCCCAGTTTTAAGGCGTTTATATTGTACGTTCACACAGCATTTTGAGGTGAAACTTGACATCCAGACAGCCTGAAAGCAAATGTTATTACTAAATTTGGCGAAACGGAGGTAGCTGTTTTAACTAAATAAAGGTTGCAAAATGAATACAAAGTTAACTGATTTCAAGAGTCATAGAATCCACAAGAAAAGCCCAAGACAGATGTAATGCTTATGAAAAGTGGTGCTTTAACAGCCTTGGAGACTGAAGTCCTATCTATCAACATAACAGGCACAGCCAGATGGGAGTAGTGCAAGCTCTCCCAGACACACTGTTCTGCCAATTTTCCTTAAACTTGACCTGGAGGGACAGTAGTTGTCTTATTCAGTCCTTGACACCTCTGATAAGCCTGCCAACATGGGTGGCATTGGCTGATATGGACTTTTTTTATTGGCACTTTGCAAACAGGAACTAGAGTGTAACCTCCTCCTTATTTTAGAAAGTTCCATTTCTATTACTTGTTCTCTGCTTGTATGCAATATCTTTGTAGCCATGTCAGTCCCAGGATATTAGAGAGACAAAGTGGGTGAGGTAAAGCTTGTCTCTCTCACCAACTTGGTCCAATAAAATATATTACCTCACCCACCTTGTAGCTCTGTTCTCTGCTTGTCATATGTGTCTTATTGATATATTCAAGGGTTGAACCAGTAAAGTGATTAGCACCTTGCATGATTGGGTTTTAGATTTATATTTCTATTAGATTAGATTTATATTACACAAGTTATAAATAAGAATCTTCTTTGACAATCCACAGAGCCTACATTATCTGGTAGCATGTCACAGATGAGTTATTGCTAACTCAATGCACAACCCTTCTGAAAGGTCTTACTGCTTTTCCCTGATGATTAATAAATATTCTTCATCAGAGTACTGTACTATGACCCCAGTTCCTTTCTCAGCTGCCATTCAGAGTAATTATAAAATAATCCTGGTAATAAGTCACCTGTGCTGTGCAAAAAAAGAAAGAAGAATTAGATTATTTGTGTAACAACATTGCAATAGCTGAACTGTCAGACTGAACAGAGAGGTGTTGTAATTATCTCATGTGCAGTCAAGTCTCCTGTAAGTAACGTTAACTATATGGCTGCCCTCTTCCCTTGGTGCATATGGATGATTTCTTAGGGAAATCAGTATAGTTTGCAGAACCTTTACTACAATTTTGTTGACTGTTAAATATCTGCTTTTTCGGTAACATTCTAATCATGTTTTTAAATGAGCAGATACATATTTGGATCTATCCTCACAAACATTTTTGGCTAAGAATTTGGTACAAGATGGTCTACCTTGGTATTTTTCCTGAGAAGGCTGTTGTGAGCCAATGGTTCTAAAAAAATAGATTGAGATCTGCATAGTGACAATAACGCTCAAAAATCAGGTCCTAGCTAGCTAAAGCTGGGCACAGAAACTTAGAGGCCTATATGAAAATGCAGCCATTGGGTCTATTCTCTAGTTTGTCATGGCAAACTAATGCATTTTAACTGCTGATCCAATATAATGTTGTGGAGTAGCATTTAATCAATAAATATAACCAACATTAGTAAAAGAGGGTGACTAACATTCATCTAACATTGGGGAAATACACTCACCCATTACCATTCTGAATGCCTACAGGGCATATAATGAATATGGCTATCTCCTGTTCAAATGTCAATGCTCGTGAAAGCAACACAGACATAATGTCTGTGGTGGGCAGAAGAGTTCCAGAGAATTTGATTGACTTTAGACTTCCCTTGTAAAAAGCCTATAATTATAGAATGTCAGTAAATGAGATTATGGAATTGACCGTACACATGCAGGGTTATTATTCCAATTCTTCACTTTCATGACATAAAAACAAATCTCTTTTGCAGTATATGCAGGATGTTTAAAATTGAAGTATGCTAAATATTGGTTTGCAATAGAGTAATAAAACCAGGGATTGTTTCAGGGGCAGTTTTGTATGATTATTATAAAATGAATTTCAGATTAACACATGATGAAAGGGTTTATCGCTTCTGAAGGAATCAGACCAGCAGGAGTTTTTTTCATTACTGTGGTTCAACGGAAGACAGTTTGAAAACCTGCCTATTGATATTTGAGAGCCTTCTGCTACAGATGAACATGATTGTGTTACAGTACTGCTATTGTTGACTTTATTATTGATCATTTGAAATACTTAAAACCTTACAGTTCAAAATTCATGTTAAACTGCAGAAAATTTAAGATACAATGGTTAGATAATAGAGTCAATATATCAAGGACCAGTTTAATTTAAATTTAAAAAAATTTCTTGCTAAGTTCAAACAGATTTTATTAAAATCAAATCATTAATTGACTTTAAAACAATCTGCATAACTTGGAGAATAAAGAAAGCTGGACCTCAGCAAACAAAACAATGACCTGTAAATAAAAGTTCTCAAACTTAGGCAGAAAACACTTCTCCCCAGCCCCTTTGATATAATAAACACAATCATTTGTCAGAGAGTTAGGCTTTCCTAGAAAAAAGTACCAACATTTATGGTATTACACCTCTACCTCGATATAACGTGACCCGATATAACATGAATTCGGATATAACACGATAAAGCAGTGCTCAGGGGAAGGAGGGCTGCGCACTCCGGTAGAACAAAGCAAGTTCAATCTAACGTGGTTTCACCTATAACGCGGTGGGATTTTTTGGCTCCCAAAAAATAATTATATCGAGGAAGAGGTGTATCAGCATTACAGCGGATTTAGCTATTAGCAGACACAAATGCAGTCTTTTTATTTGCAAATAGTGAGCAGATTAGTTTTTGCAAGTTTGCTTCTTGCTCATAGTTTTTGATGAATAGCTTACACAAACATAACTGAGCATTGGATTGTTGTAATGAATATTCATTCCTTTTATATTCAGCATTTGCTATTTGAGATTTCTGACTGATCACCTAAGTTTATGCTACTGGTTCTGTACCCTTATTGGGTGATTTAACATTTACATACACTACTTCCACCCAAAATTAAATGGGTTTAATCATGAAATTTATTTCTCCTTTTGAAGAATGTGCTAGAAACCCAAATTTTGTGCTAGAAACCTAAAATTTGCTTTCCACAAACATTTACGCAAACAAAATGTCAGTCAAATGAATGTTCACAGAATGTGATGATAAAGGGATGTGAAGAGGCCAAATCAAAACCTTGTTTCCAGTTCCATGAGCTTTTTGTGAACAGGTTATTACAACATTCAGCCAGCACTGCTCAGTATACTGAAAATGAGCACCTCGAGCATCAATTTCCAATAAAAAAAAAAAAAGCTGTCTGAAGTATTAAACTTGTGTTTTGAAACAGAGTCTGTTGAGGATACTTAATTGTTTTCTGTAACTAAAGGTTGGTTTAATCTCTCTGCATTTGACAATAATTGTAAGTTACCACTGTCACCGTGCCTCAGTGGGTCACAGTTGAGAATACCATATTCAGGACAAACCACTGAGAAACAGGGCAGACTCACCCCAAACCAATGGTTATCCCATCATTACATTATACCAAGCCAGTAACAAAAGTGAACTTCCGTATCAGCACACAGGTTAACAAGTAGTCAAAAATGTACTCTCCTTAGGCATTCCAGGCCTTGGATCATCACCCAGACACTAGACTTTATGATGAGTGGTTACTTGAAAACCAGTTTAATCAAATATAGGTTCCTTCTAATCCCAAGGGATCAGCTACTTAAACAGGTCAATATATAACTCAGATCTTACCCAATAAGCATGCTGATGCCAATCCTTTAGTAACTAAAAACTAAAGGTTTAATAATAAGAGTTATAAATGGTGTGTGTGTGTATATATATATACATATATACACACACACAAACACACGATCTTTCAGTGTTCATAGATCAGGATCACAGTAGTGATAGAATAAATTACTAGCTTGAAAAAGCCTCTCTAGTACTTTCCAAACAATTGGAAGGCCCTCAGTCCATAGTTCAAAATGCTTCTTTTAGTTGTAAACTCATAGTTCAGAGAATCAGGGCAGGAAAATGGAGATATCTCTGGGGTCTTTTATATCCTCTGCCATGTGCCTGGAAATTTACTGTCTCAAACAAAGCTCACAGCCCAGGTGCCTGGAAATTTACTGTCTCAAACAAAGCTCACAGCCCAGGTGCCTGGAAAATTACTGGCCCAAGACAGAGTCCAGGGTCACATGAGAATATTACATAAGAACGTAAGAATGGCTGTACTGGGTGAGACCAAAGGTCCATCTAGCCCAGTATTCTGTCTTCTGACAGTGGCCAATACCAGGTGCTCCAGAGGGAATGAACAGAACAGGTAATCAGCAAGTGATCCATTCCCTGTCGCTCATTCCCAGCTTCTGGCAAACAGGCTAGGGACACCACCCCGGCCTTCCTGGCTAATAGCCATTTATGGACCTATCCGCCATGAATTTATCCAGGTTTTTTTTTAACTCTGTTATAGGCTTGGGCTTCACAACATCCTCTGGCAAAAAGTTCCACAGGTTGACTGTGTGTTGTGTGAAGAAATACTTCCTTTTGTTTGTTTTAAACCTGCTGCCTATTAATTTCATTTGGTGACCCCTAGTTCTTGTGTTATGAGAAGGAGTAAATAACACTTCCTTATTTACTTTCATCACACCAGTCATGATTTTATAGCCCTCAATCATATCCCCCCCTTAGTCGTCTCTTTTCCAAGCTAAGAAGTCCCAGTCTTATTAATCTCTCCTCATACAGAAGCCGTTCCAAACCCCTAATCATTTTTCTTGCCCTTTTCTGAACCTTTTCAAATTCCAATATATCTTTTTTGAGATGGGGCAACCACATCTGTATGCAGTATTCAAGATGTGGGCATACCATGGATTTATATAGAGGCAATATGATAGTTTCTGTCTTATTATCTATCCCTTTCTTAAGGATTCCCAACATTCAGTTCGCTTTTTTGACTGCCGCTGCACATTGAGTGGATGTTTCAGAGAACTATCCACAATGACTCCAAGATCTCTTTCTTGAGTGGTAACAGCTAATTTAGATCCCATTATTTTATATGTATAGTTAAGATTATGTTTTCCCATGTGCATTACTTTGCATTTATCAATACTGAATTTCATCTGCCATTTTGTTGCCCAGTCACCCATTTTTGAAAGATCCTTTTGTAGCTCTTCGCAGTCTGCCTGGGACTTAACTATCTTGAGTAGTTTTGTATCAGTTGCAAATTTTGCCACCTCACTGTTTATCCCCTTTCCCAGATCATTTATGAATATGTTGAATAGGACTGGTCCCAATACAGAACCCTGGGGGACACCACTATTTACTTCTCTCCATTCTGAAAACTGAACATTTATTCCTACCCTTTGTTTCCTATCTTTTAACCAGTTACCAATCCAAGAGAGGACCTTCCCTCTTATCCCATGACAGCTTACTTTGCTTAAGAGCCTTTGGTGAGGGACCTTGTCAAAGGCTTAAATACACTATATCCACTGGATCCCCTTGTTCACATGCATGTCGACCCCCTCAAAGAATTTTAGTTAATTGGTGAGGCATGATTTCCCTTTACAAAAACCACATTGACTCTTCCCCAACAAATTATATTTATCTATATGTCATACAGCATCACAACCAAATGTTAAGCATAGTGAAACACTTGAGAGAGGACATGTTCAACTAGTTATGTTTGATAAGAATTTTAATTTGTCACATATAATAGCCCTTTCATTTAAATTTACCATACAAAGGTCTGTTTGTAGATTAGCATTCAGTACTGCCTGATTTTGGGGGGGGTTCTAAATTTTGTATTATACAAACTTCTGTTGGTGAGAGAGAAGCTTTTGAGCCACACACACTGGCTTATCTCTCTCACAAAATTGGAGAATTGGTCTGAAATCAACAAGATGAAATCAATAAAGACAAGTGCAGTGCTTTGCACTTAGGAAGGAAAAAATCAAATACACAAATACAAAATGAGGAATAAGTGGCTATGTGTTAGTATTGCTGAAAAGGAGCTGGGGCTTACAGTGGATCACAAATTGAATACAAGTCAACAATGTGATGCAGTTGTAAAAAAGGCAAATACTCTGGTGTGGATTTACAGCAACATTGTACAGGAGGTAGTTGTTCTGCTCCACTCATTGCCAGTGAGAGCCCAGCTGGAGTACTGTGTCCAGTTCTGGATGCCACATTTTAATAAAGATATGGACAAATTTCAATCAGTCCGGAGGGGAGCAACAAAAACGATCAAAGCTTTGGAAAACCTGACCTATGAAAAGAAGTTAAAAAAACTGCACATGTTTAGTCTTGAGACACAAAGACTGAGGAGGGAAGCCCAATAACAGTCTTCTAATATGTTAAGGGCCATTAGAAAGAGGATAGTGATCAATTATTCTCCATGTCCACTGAAGGTAGAATAAGGGCTTAATCTGAAGATTTAGAAGATATTATGGAAAGATATTAGGGATATTTAGATTAGATATTAGGGAAATGTTTCTAATCATAAGGGAAGTTAAGCACTGAAATAGGCTTCCAAGGAAGGTTGTGGAATCCCTATCACTGAAGGTTTCTAAGAATAAGTTAGACAAAAACCTGTCATGGATGTTCTAGGAGTACTTCATCCTGCCTCAGCACAGGGAGCTGGACTAGAGGATCTCAATGTCCCTTCCACCCCTATATTTCTGTTATTCTATCACTCTAGTGAGTGACTTTCAAGAAAATCTCTCCTGGCTGAAAGCATAAAAAAAGCAAGTTTGTTCATTAAATTAGTTTTCTCTAAGCAGGTCAGAACTCTGTTAAAAAGCTGATGATATGTTATTAGGTGTTCTGTTTTGTTAAGGGTATTATTAGTGTTATGAATAATGGTATTATTACTGGTATAAACACCACTTTCACAAAATATATTAGTGTACTTTATAGGGAGGGGTTGTTGAAAGCTAATTTACAAAGCTCGTAGGTCTGTTTAATTATGGTATCTTATTTCCTGTGGATGCCACCCCATTATCCAGTGAGAAGGACATAAGTAATGGCTAACCTTTGGGAAGAGCCATGCTTAATGATTTAATGAGCCTGGGTTTCTGCCACTCTGGTTTCTTCATTAAATAAAGTAAAGGCATAAATGTGCATTTTACCTACAGAGCAATGGCAATGAGTTACCATGGCAACTATGAACAGCTTAGCATACTTATTTATTTGATCTTGACTCAATACCATTTAGAACTCCCATCACAGACATTTACAGGAGAAAGGTAAACTTTCAAATGGAATAGAGTTATTAGAGATGTGCAAACCATTTTGCAATGGTAGAAAAATTGATTAAATTTACCTCTCTTCTATTCCAAGAGAGATCAGATAAATATTCTTATTCAACTAGTGCAGTCTCTCAAGATTAGCAGTAAGACACAATGCGGAAAAAAAAATGGCTTTTAACTTAGTTTAATTACTTTATAAATCGATTGTGTGGCATGACAAGCAGATGTGTGATATGATGTGCAGTGTGGGTGTACATGTGCATATATAGTTCATAGCAGACTTGGGTGGAAGAAGATCAAAATGTAACTACCTGTGCTATTACTACTGAGTTTGATAGCTATTAAATACTGTCGTCCAGATCCTCCATTCTTCTGGAGCTATGCTCAGCACAGGAACAGAGGGGAGGCAACGTTAGCGTTAAGTCATCGATATACCTCCTATATTCTAGCTCCAGCCCCTGGCATGAACTAGAACAGCCATAGTGCTGCTGTAACCTACACTCAACAGCATCCGCCCTAGTGGCCATTCCATAGCCGAGACCAGCTGCAGAACTGCTTTCCTTGGCACGCTTCATTCTTTCCTTCACACAGCAGTTGACACTCTGCCAGCTCAGCACTGTGTGGGGAGCCCTCTGACTCTGGGATATTTCCCAGGGCCTATAAAGAAGCCAGAAAATGTGGCCTGTGACTTGGTTGTCTTCATCTGGCTCTTTACAATATGATCAATATCAATTATCGTCCTAATTAAGGACAGAACAAAATTAACAAAAAATATATGAATCTATTAAAGCTGGATGAACATTGGCTGCTTTTTAAATGAAACATTATGTTGTACACAGGGGACTTGCGGTTGGGAAGGGAACACAGGTTTCTATTTGTAAAATCAACCAGGATTTTAGCAATAAAAGTAGTTCCATCTGAAAGGAATATGATGGTCAATTTGGACTGAGCCCGGGTTTCAATATAATTCATAGTAGACTCATGTCCCTGTACGTCATAAATACATCCCTTACAATTAGCATCCTTGTCAACAGTCACAGCAGAGAGGCCAAGGATAAAATAGGCTCAGTCCCAGTGGCCACTTAAAAGTTAAATTGACATTGCTGTGTCAGTCAGCAGCGAGACTGTCAAACTGTTTTTAAAAACACCAACACTGAACTCATGTAAGCATTTTAAGACAATAAATTGTACTTCGTATTACTAGTCTCTGTTACTGAGATGAGTAATAATTTCACTGCAAACATGTGCCAAGGGATTTGAAAGATTCAAGATGGTCCCATAAAAATGAAGTGGACAATTTGCAAAGCTATAATCTCTCAAGGTAACATGGGCTCAAGGCATAATATAAACATCATGATTAGGAAAATAGTCTTGCCACACTGAATCAGACCAGTGGTCCATGTAGTACAGTACCCTGTCTTCAACAGTGCCAGATGCTTCAGAACAAGTGCAAAAAAAAACTCCAGTAAGCAAATATGGGATAATCTTCACAAAGGGAAGTTTCCTCCCACCCCCTGCTAGTCAAAGAGGTAGTCTTAAACCCTGGAGTCATTAACTACGTACAAATCAAACACATAAATTGATACTGCTAAAGATTTCTTGAGTTCAAGTTGAATACCTCCTCTGTGATCTAGGGCAGACAAATGAGAGGCTTTCAAGAAAAATCTTTCAATGACTTCTCACTCAGATTGGTGAATGCAGTCTGGAGAGAATGACAACGGTTCAGACTGTAGATCTAGAAAAGAGACAATATTCTACCCCACAGAAATTGGAGACAAAATGACCTCTTAGATCATTTCATCTATTTCCCCTGTCAGTGCTGTATTATTCCCTACAATATACTTTCCAGTAGAGTCCAAACTGTAGGCAATCCTAAAAAAGAAACATTTACCATGATGCAGTTTAGGCTTCACCTTGCATCTAGGCAAACCTTCCTGCCTCAGTGAGCAGGCCAAACACGTCAAATTCTAGTATTTTCCTATACTGAGAATATGGCATTATGATGAGGGCTTTGCATTGTATCACAAGTAGGTGATGATTCCTTATGTAGTTCTACTCTGAAAAAGGATTTTGTACAAATGGCATCCCGGGGTTTAACGCTTATGGTCTCTAGATAGTAGGCAGATCAAATGTGCTCCCTGGGGCTGCTGCAAACTTTTCAAATGAAAACTGGTTTTGTCAAAAACAATTTTTTTAGTGAAAACAAAAATGATTGATTTTTTTTCCCAAAAGTTTGAAATGAAAAATATTTTTAAAAAAAATCAAAAAGCTTCAGTTTGAAATATAGTGATATTTCTACTTCCCCTGAGTTTTTTTACTTTCTTAAGGAAAGAAATCCCCTTCCCCTCTTCTCTCCCCCCAAAAGGAAAAGGATGGTAAAATTTAAGAAAAAGAGAAAGTGAGAGGGAAGAAAAATTCTCATTTACTTCCTTCCCCATTGAAAAAATATGAGAGTGTTTTTCACCCACTTACCCTCATTTTTAAAACTATTTTCCCTTGGAAAATATTAAAAAAATAAAAAGTTAGGGATAGTGTTACTTTCGCTCACTTTTGAACATACATATTCCCCCACCACCACCTTTACCAATGGAAGAGAATTCATAAAACATTAAAGTGACATTGTCTCTCATTTTTTTTACATTTACAACAGGGGAGGGAATTAAAAATTAGCATTTTTTTTCCACGAGAAAAGGGGAAAAAACATCAAAAATTAAAAACAGTTTATAAATTAAAAGGGTTTAAAAAAATGCTTTCACCGAAAAATATTTTAAAAAATGAAAATTTTAAACAAAATAACTTTTCTTTTCAAAACGTTACATTTTGATGCGCTTTAGTGTTTATTTTATGAGTAGTATGTTTTTTCCCTCTGGTTACCAGCCCTGTAAACTCAATGTGGGATCTGAGAATCCAGCTGGGCTTTTTCTTTTACATAGATCATCAAGTAAAATGAGGTTCTGCAGGCCAGAATAGGCACTTGGTTTCACCTGTTTAACTCCACTGTTTCCCAATTATGTCCTGAATGACACCAGTTCAATAACACTGGGATTGCATAGATGTGACTGATTCGAATTTCATAAACATGTCTGTTAATGATGCTCAAAAAACAGAATCCATTTCACTCTCTTAGTTGCATTGATGCAGACATGCTAAAAGGAATGAAAAGCAGTGAACATTTTGATTTTTGTCACTAAAGTCTGCAATTGTGACTCAGAACATATGCAGGAAGCAGATTTACTGAGCAAGCTGGTGCCAGTTTTACATAGTTGCTTTTCAGAGGAGAGTCCCACTTTAGGAAAATCCAATATACATCTTCCATAACCCCTTAAGGGGCAGTGTATACTTAGAAAATGAAGACATCTGATGTCATTCCATGCAGTCCTAGCATGTTTACATACCATTCCACTATTAAACTTGTAGAATTAAAATTCTGCAATAATGTTTGGTTCTTTCAGCACCAGTTGCAAATTAAATAGTTGTCTCCTGCATAAATTCCAACTTTATAGCAAGACTCAAAGGGAGAAACACCCCTCATTATTTGTAAGGAGTGGGGGAGGGGAAAAAATCACTCACTATGAGATTGTGTACTATATGCCAAGTTTCAGCCCAGAGCAAATTTAGAAGTCTAATTTTATGTCCCTATGAAAACAGATTTATAATAAACAAAATGGATACAAATTAACCACAGGGATGTAAACTGTACCACAATAACAACATCATAAACTGTGTGCTGGATTAGTTATTAATTGGTTGACATGTAGGTTATGTGTTTTAATTGTAAATCTGCCTGACATTTTATGACAGGCATAGTTTATCTATAAGAAATACTTTTAAAAACCCTTATTGTTTACTAGGTACCTTATTACCCTCAGAGCAATGAGGTTGAACTGTAAGGCACTGTAACAGAATATTCAATAACCAGACAGTGAACTTTGATTATAAAAATATTTTTGCACTAGTTAAATTTTGGGAAAAAAAACAAGCTAAATGCACATTCTAGAAGTGAGCACCTGGTATCACTGGGCCAGCGTAGCTCTATCTACACCTTTTGAAAGATGTGCTTTAGAAATCACACTCCCATAATGTGCATTGCTGCTTGGTGTAGATAAGCCCTCACACTTGAACTGGTAGTAGGGAATGTTTGTTCTTAAAATTCCCTAGTGTACAAAACACCCTGGAGAACAAGAACTATAATTGTGACTAGCCTCTCTGCACCAGTTTATGATGGCAGGGGAAAGGTTTCTTGCATGCTGTCCTCCACACCTCAACTTGTAACCCTACAGAACCCACTCAGGGGCTAATGATAAGGCTATTATTTAAATAGTACACTTGACGAGATGGAAATGTGGCAAAGATTTTCAAAGCAACCTTAGGGAGTTAGACACATTTCATTCAGATCAATAGAATGTGTGTCTAAATCCCTTAGATTGCTTTACTGACATATTGCTAGCTGAGTAATATAAAATTATGAACTGAAAATCTCCATGTGTGAGCATTAAGTTAAATTCACCATCTACCATGGTGAGTTGTGGGAAGAGGGAGGAGGTAAGGGATTTGAAAGTGTAAGCCAAATTCTACTCTGCCCTGAAAATGGATTAATTATTCCAGAATAAAGTCATACATATTCCAGAACAGAATGTCAACAAAAGGGATTCCTACTGGAATAGCCATGGTAGAACATTTATTCTGCTACAGCTATGTCAGTTAATTTCTTCATACAGTCAAGCCTTTGTTTCATGAGTACCATTCCAGTCAGATCAGTGGAGATGGTCACATGGAAGTAAGGCCATTTGTCTGAATAAAATTTAGCTTTACTTTACTTCCCTTGGAGAAAATAAATTGCAGTAAATATAGTCTGAAATTCTCCTTTCCTAAGAATGCCTATCACTGGTTCTGCCAACAAATAATAACCTGGGGCTATGTATCCTTCCCCTATGAAATCAGAACTATTATTTGCTACACTTCTTTTTTATTTTTTGCACAAAAAGATATTTTCCAAGTAACATAATTAAAATAAAAATAATTGATTGATTCTAGTAAAGAGGTGTTATTTGTTTGGCGGCTCTCATCGTAACCTGTTAGAGGATAAGAACTTGTCAGAGAGAAGATTGTTCTGGCTTGGGTTCAGATACTAAGGGACTGTATCTGAGGGCTGCTGAGTGTCTTGTGATGGCTTTAGGAGACTTAGCAGCCTACAGGAAGTGGTCAGCACCTCACAAGCTCAGGCTCACTGTGGGTAATGTGATATATTGTTCACAAAAATATCACAAGAATTCCAGAGTTGCTAGAAGAATAGTAACAGTGCCAACCTTTTCTTCAATGGCCTTCTGTGACTGGAATATGTGTTTATTACTGAGGGCTGAGGTAAGATTTGAAAAGAGGTACACATCCCCTCTTCAAACCACCATTTTAGATTGTGGCCCTTGAAATGGACAGCCCCAGCCCTCTCATCAAATTAGAGTATGACATCAAAGAAGTCACTGAAACCAAAATGCCAAAGCCAAAATTTTAGAACTTGGGCACCTAAAGTTAGCCACCTGAATCCATATTCAGCCTCTATGTTTTGGAGAGTTTTCAAAAGGTGTAGAGTATCTATGGCTCCCACTGAAGTAATTTGGCACTATGGTTGCTCAGCACATCTGAAAAAAATCAGTCCAGTTACCTAAGAGCCTGAATGTGGATTTAGGAACCAAGCTTCATACACCCAGGTTTGACAATGATACCCAGTCCTAAATGTCATTGCTACTGCCACAATTGTACTGCTTCCTTTCTCTGGGCCATTGTATATTTGTCTTTCCTTTAATGTTTTCTTTAATCTAAAATGAAATTCTAGATCAAAGTACAAGGTATGCTCTTGTGTCTAAAAAACCAAACACTCTCTTCAAGAGACAGGATCTAGTAACTGGCACTGGTAGTATGGCTGGTAGTGATGGACTACAGCAAGATATTTTATATGCATTTTAAAACTAACAAAAATTGTAATATTGCTATGAATTTTAATTAACTTTTATTGCTTTAGTAGCAGGGGCAGAAGAATGCTGGGTCAGAAATAACTCGGAAGACACCTTGGATGGCCAAAACATGTGAGGAATGCAGAAGAGAGAGGTGCAGAGGGCATCATGAGAAGTGGAAGAAATTTTAAAGGGAAGAAAACATTCTGATCCTGCTGATAAATCTCAAATATACATATCTTTGCAGTAGATACAGTTTATTATGTTTCGGAATTTTCTCTGAAGCATTTGTGTTTTAATTCTGAAGAGAGTAGACATCATATGGTTTCTCAAAACAATCTTTGTAGCAGACTAGTGAAATAAACTTAATTTGCACAATTATATGTTCAGTCATGTACCTCTATACTTACACACTATTCAACATTTTATCGGCTTAACAACCTTGTTCAGCATCCAGACTGCTGTGTTAATCAGCAAAAATTTGGAAACTCCTATAATGCGTAGATTTAACTGAGTATTTTGAAAACTGATGACCAAATTAATTCCCAATGTAGCTATGTGCTTAAATTTGGATTTGCTTGCTTACTTACCTAGTATGTGGGTTTACTGCAGATATTTTTATGCTTGTTTTGAATACAAGCATCTATATTTTGTGTACAGAATTTCACAGGCAGAAAATTGCATTTGCAAATGGTCAGCTAGTTGGAAATCATCCTATGTGAAAGTGCTGTTTGCATATGAAAATGTGGGATTTTATCTGTACACAAATTTGAGTTGAACATTTGGAGCCTAATAGTGTAATAGTTAGTGCATGATAAAACTGAATTTAAATATTTGAATCCAACATAGATTACATTCACTAAAATTAAGCACAGGTTTCCTCAAGGCATTCTTACTGATACAGATACTAATATACCACTGATATTGATAATTTCTCTTATCCATTCCAGTAATAAAAATGTGAGTAATAAAAAAAATCTAGAGTAACCAGGTGAAATATCATAGAAAGAGTTTAACAATCCTAGGTCTGATCCTGAAACCCTTTATTCAGGTGAGTAGCCTCACTGAAGCCAATGGAAATAGTTGTACACTAAGGAAGATTACTCATGAGAGTATCATTTATAGCACCAGGTTTCTTGGGGCTTCAACAAAACTGAAAAGAAGACTATCAGCTTGAGATTCTTCAAAAATTGTTTTTCATACTACAGATGACACACACTTCCATATACGGCAAAGGCTCTGTGTCCATATCTTAACAATCTGCGCAACTGATCTCCTGAGTTAATGAGTAGAACACTGACGTTTTATTTTTCAGCAATGAATTCCTGCACCCTAGCTAAGAGACAAGATGCCATTTATACAACATCAGGCTTTCCAAAATCATCTTCATATTTTCTGAACAGTTTTGCTCCAACAGGAAGAGCATGTATTACATCAGTGAAAGGAAAGGCAGTGAGTAAAGGCAGAATGGAAGTGGGGGCTGGGAGGAGGGAGAGACAAAACCAAGCACATCCAACTTATGCACTATCCTACCATAAATCTGGTGACACTGAATTGAAGGAAACTGAGCCTTGGAAAAAGAAACAGATCATATCAAAGTCCAGACCACAATTATAGTCTGTTTGCCTAATACAGTAAGATGCAATTTAGAACCGTAAGATGGAATTTCTCCTCCGTATTTAAGAGAATCTCATTAAATATCAAGATTTCATGAGACTGCTGCTTCAGGGAAGACACCACTGGCCATAAGACCAATATTCTTCCCAATAGCTGCATAATGCCATAATGGTAGGAAAATATGCAGTATGGAACATGCTGACTTTAATGGAAAATAGTTATTTGAAGCAATTTTCATAATAACTTAGAAAAACAGGCCCAGAATGATGATGAATGTGCCACTAAGGAGGCTGCAATGTCCCTAGCAGCCATAAGCCAATCCACAGCAAAAGAGTATACGAGTAGCAGCTGTGCATACACTGGGGCTGCACTCATACCTTCCCTGGCTTTCTGCCTCTCTCCCCATCTCTTAGATCATATTCCTTGGTCTCCCCTTCATCACGCTACACATCACTGCCTCAACTCAGCCCTCACTTCTCCCTATTCCCATTCCTGGTGGCCACTCTTAGTTCACCCCCCTCACTATTTAGTCTCTCCTTTTCACACTGGTGCCGTTGTGCCTCCTCTCCTTGGAACACCACCTCTGTGCCAAGCAACATCATTCTCTTCTTTCACCTACCCCCAAAAACTCACTTCTCTTGATTAGCTTTCTACTACCGACCTCCACTTGCTACAGATTACTACAATTGCACCTCCTGTTCTTACTCTAACCATATGATCTTGGGAGGGGGAGGGAAGCACAGGACCCTACCAAGAGACATCCAGAATTGAACAGCTCTCCTGATCTTACCCACCCTCACTCTCTGGTGCTATGTTATATACAATTTGGATTGTCAGGGGGAAAATGTTCAAAGGCACAAATAGGAGTTACGTGCCCAACTCCTACTGACTTTCTGTTGGAGAGGGGGCTTAACTGTCCTCTGAAAATCATCCCATAAACTGCTTGAGGCTGGGAACTTTCTTATTGTATGCCTATAAGGAGTGCATACACATCTACGGTGCTTTATAAAGAATAGATAGTAGCACTGTATGTTTACATTTCTCAGTTTCATCTATTTGTAAAAGTACCATATACATTCTGTGTGGTACAAAATGTAACAATTATATTAAAAGCTTTTTAGCAACTTCTTTTTACTGGTAGAGGTTTAGTTACTCTAGGAATAGAATCACAGAAACATAGGACTGGATGGGAGCTTGATAGATCATCTAGTCAAGGCCCCTGCACCGAGGCAGGATTAAGTATTATCTAGACCATCACTGACAGGTGTTTTTCTAACCCTTTCTTAAAAACCTCCAATGACAGAGAGTCCATAAGCTCATTAGGTAATTTCTTCCAGTGTTTAACTACCCTTAAAGCTAATATCTAACCTACATCTCTCTAGCTGCAATTTAAGCCCATTACCTCTTGTCCTGTCCCAAATGGTTAAGGAAAACAATTTATCACCGTCCTCTTTGTAGCAGTCTTTTACTTACCTAAAAAGTAAAGTGCCACCCCACCCCAAGCTTTTGCTACCCCACAGCAACAAATACAAAAATTGGAGGCGGGGGATTCTAAACATGAAAAACTGCTACAAAGAAAGAGATTAAAATAGACTTTATAAAGTACCTGTAAAGCAAAACAAAATACACCTCTACCCTGCTAAAATGTGACCTGATATAACATGGGTTCACGTGTAGCATGGTAGCCCTGGGCCCTTTAAATCACTGCTGGAGCCCTGCCACTGCTACCCTGGGGCTGCGGCAGCAGGGCTTGGGCGGCGCTTTAAAGGGTCCGGGGCTCCTGCTGCTGCGGGGAGCCCCGGGACCTTTAAATCACCGCTGGAGCCCTGCCGCTCCTACCCCGGGGCTGCAGCAGCAGGGCTCCACCGGAGATTTAAAGGGCCCGGGCTCCCCGGAGCGGCCGGAGCCTGGAGCTCTTTAAATCACTGCCAGAGCCTTGCCGCCGCTACCCCGATATAACGGGGTTTCAGCTATAATGCGGTAAGGATTTTTGGCTCCCCACGACCACGTTATAGCGGGGTAGAAGTGTAAATGAATTTCTCTGGATTACAGGAAAGCTTATCAAGAAGAAATATTTTTTTCACATATGGTTTTGTTGACTTGATACTCCATTCAGGGACATGAAAAAAGATGTGAACTCCAAAGTTACAGATCCTAATTTCTTATATATGCATCAGGCTGATTGGTTTTTTTAATAGGTTTCTAAAGGTTCTATTAAGTACTATAAAGACATCTAGAGAGTCAAGGTGGGTGACATAATATCTTTTAATTGACCAACTTCTGTTAGTGAGAGAGATACAAGAGGCTGAAGCTAGTAAACAAAAGATATTACCTTACCCACATTGTCTCACTAATATCCGGGGAACCACACAGCTTCAACACCGCATAAAGACATAGGCAGTTATATAACTTTAATAGCAACAAATGTAATTGTCAGAATAATTACAGAGGGTTTGGTATATATTTTCCATGGAAATACTGTCAAACTTAAACAAGTATCAGCAATGATTATCTACAACATCTTACTCTGTGTTTCATATTATACAGCCATTAAACTGTCTGTATTTACAAAAAATGGTAGGCATGTCTTACAAAAAAGTATTTTATCTGAAAGAAATCCATGTTTTGATACATTATAAAATACTGCTTTCTGAAATACTAACTCCACTGTTTTATTGTTTATAGATTCAGAGCATCTATCATTACAAAACAGTATTTTATAACAATATCAATAAACTGTGGATGATATTTACCTGTTTGTAAGCATTAGACAATATTTCCAAGAAAATAAGGGGGAACCTTCCTTCTGAGCTTTTAGCAAGCCTTTCTTCAGGCAGTGATTCTGATCCGACAATGGTCCCTCTTTACTTTAGTGTCTAAGCTTTTCTTTTATATATGTGAAGTCAGATCCTCAGCAGGTGTAAATCAGCATCATTCCATTAGCTTCAAAGGAGAGATTCTGATTTATACCTGCTGAAGAGCTGGCCAATCAACATCAACTTTTTGAGCTTCTTTTTCATATAACATAATTTCACCTGGATTCTGGGCACCGCTACAGGATACAAATGGAACAGTACAGCTAGCTGTTTGCACATGGCTCAAAGGAAAAGTGAAACATGGTCCTTGTTTATTTTCGGTAAGTGTGGCTTTATGAGTAAAATCCATTATAAGCTCATGTTAAATGTTTAATCAAAAGTGGTTTCAGGCTTCAGAAGATGATCATAAGCTGTAGCACAAAAATGTGATATTTTGTACTTCCCTTTTAATATCATCATTTCAATTTAGATTTGTTGCAGGCTTAGAAAATGAATGGCCTATAAATTAGCTTCAAGCTTTATCGCATTTTGACAGAGGCTGCCACTATGGAAAAAAAGTGCAGTTATTAATTGTGCC
Source organism: Trachemys scripta elegans (assembly GCF_013100865.1). NCBI lineage: Eukaryota > Metazoa > Chordata > Testudines > Emydidae > Trachemys > Trachemys scripta. The sequence continues at coordinate 183,484,975 of NC_048299.1, forward strand.
ATGTGGTGGAGCGGCTGCCCCACCCCCATGCTATCGGGGGCTGCAGCAGGTCAGTGGGCCTGCGCAGACGAACAGCCAATAGGAAGAGGGTTTATTGGGAGCCAATCAGGGCCCAGATTGGAGACAGCCAATCAGGGCCAGGCTCAGCCCTATAAGAAGGCTGCTCAGGGAGAGAGCAGGCAGTCTGTCCCAGACCTTCATGGGGGAAGGTCTGTCTCCAGAGCAGGAGACCAGCACCTCGGACACAGCAGTGCTGGGCAGGCTCAGGGGGAGCACAGTAGGGCTCCAGCCCAAAACCTGCCAGACTGCAGGCTCTGGGAGAAAGGGTCTAGAGGGTGCGAGGGGCCAGAGGGGAAGTGGCCCAGGGACAGTTGGACAAGGGGAGAGAAGGAGGGCAGGGAGGCTGCCACTAGAGGGTCCCTGGGTCGGGACCCAGAGTAGTGGGTGGACCTGGGTCTCCCCCTTCCCTTTTGTACTGCACCTGGCCATGCAGTAGGGTGGCTGAGACAACTGCAACCAGCCCTTGAGACAAGGGGCTAGACTTTGGAGATTGTGGTTGGCCACTGGGGCCAGTGCAAGGACTGCTGAACAACCCCCCCAGAAGGGAGTGAGGATGGACTAGGGGGCAGTGTCCTGAAGAGGATGCCACCGAGCAGGGAGCAACGTGGGTCCAGACCACAACTGAGGTGCAGAGGATGGACAGGACACCACCAGTAGAGGGCGCTCCCCATGGACTGAGCTAATTCCTGGAACAAGCAGTGGGAGGTGCCACGGTGGTGAGTCTTGACCCTGTTGCATGCCATTACAAGCTTTTTGACAGTGTTTACTCTCACTGGGATTGAAATGCACCTCTGATGGGGGAGGGGGAATCTAGTGCTTCTAACCATTCATAACTACTAGGGAGCTGACCAGCTTATTTTGAAATATATTATGATGCAATGGCAGTTGCCCCATAAGAAAAGATTTATGAGTGCTTAAGTGCTTTCCTTAATCAGGGCCTACAGTTGCAGCAGAGTCCCTGATTGACCAAAGCACTTAAGTATGTGCTTAACATTAGGCATGTGAGTGATCCCATCCCTGCCCAGAAAACACATCTCAGCATGTGCTTGTGTTAAGCGTATGAGTCATCCCATTTGAAGACAATGGGATGACTCATATGCTTAAAGTTAAGCACTGCTTAAATGCTTGGCTGAATTAGATCTGAGTTTCCTTTATAAACCCAATTTTAGCCCCCTATTAATATCTAGAGTAAAAATCACATTGGCCTCAAAATTGGAAAAGCTAGACCTAGAGCTAAAATTGGGTTCTGTATTAAGTGAATTAAATAAGGCCTTTCTGAATTATGAAACTACAAATAGAGATGTTAACCATAGCTACAAATTCTTTTAAGTTTTTTATCCCTGTGACCCTACGCTACTCATTAGTCCCTCTTGCAAGCCTTAGGAGAATTAATAATATCTCTACAATGGCAGAGTAAGTACCTTGTATGAGAAGTGCAATCTTAGCATTTACTGTTTTTCTAGTGTTTATCCATTTTTTTTTAAACTAACATTCATTACAATTAATATGCTATCAGACTGTAGGTGCTGGATTTTATAATGTACTATGAGAATTTATGTACGATTTGATTTCATCTTGTCAGCCACCCTTTTTGAATAGCAGAAAGGAATGATAGACCAGAATAATCCTTATGACTAATTATGGTCATCCTTTTGTTTTAGAATAAGTTATAAAGCTACTATGGTTTCCCATATGTATTACAATTAGGAAGTAAGAGACAGGATTCTCTATTGTATCTATGTTAAGAAGATTAGAGGAATTTGGACGGCGTGAACCCCAGTGTGAATTGTTTTAGTTATAAGATTTAGCAAGGCTTGATTTACAATGTATTCTTCTGAATATACAATACTGCTGTCTGTATACCTTTGAAGGTTTCTGTAAGAGATTGTTTGTGTGAATGAGGAATGCATGCATCAGGAAAAGATAAGGTGTGAAAGCCATCACAAACGTCCAGATGGTCAAGAAGAAGTGAGAGACTTGGAAAGACCAAGAGACAATCAGAAAACATCCATTGTATCCAATACTAAACATGTTGGCAGCATTGACGACCTCAGAGGTGAGGCAGGCACCCCCAAAGGCGAGACAACAAATAGGAGATAACGATGGGAAGCCGGACAATAACCATCAAATGATAACACCACTTAAGGACTAATGATTACAGGATGACATTGCAAAATGCACTGACTCAAATGAGAATTTACAACTATAAAGCTGGGGTGTTTTGCCATGGAACTCTGGGTTCAGTCCTGCAAAGCCTCGGAGCATCGGATCGCGACCGACAGAACCCAGCTCCACACTCGTGCTCAATCTAACAGGCCATTAGATTGACTCAAGCTACAACAGACTAGTAACTATGAACATCAGTGGCAGGACTGTGTGTGTGTCTAAAAAGCATATGCTAACTGTGGTATTCTCAATAAATGCTGTGTATTTACCTTCCTCTATAAAGATCCCGTGTACTTTGTATGAGTATAACAAGACCACTCTTATATGCCTGCGGCCTTAAACTAACCTTGATGGTTTTTGTGAGGATTCTAAATATATCAAATCAAACAGCAGACTTTTAGGCTTTCTGCAGTGCGGGTGAGGGAAAAACACAACAATTTCATAATGGAAAAAACCACAGGCTATCAATTTCCATTTGGAACAGGCTGATGTGAAATGATCCCAGCCATCTGTTGCAAGTCTAAATTTCCCCAATACTGTAACATCTATGGAAATCTAATATCACCATCTTTGCCTTCTTCAAAAGTACATAAGTGATCTCTCTCTCCTGCCGTCCATCACCACCCTCTGACAAACAGAGGCTAGGACACCATTCCTTACCCATCCTGGCTAATAGCCATGAATGGACTTAACCTCCATGAATTTATCCAGTTCTTTTAAACCCTCTTATAGTCCTAGCCTTCACAACCTCCTCAGGCAAGGAGTTCCACAAGCTGACTGTGCACTGTGGGAAGAAGAACTTCCTTTTATTTGTTTTAAACCTGCTGCCCATTAATTTCATTTGGTGGCCCCTAGTTCTTATATTATGGGAACAAGTAAATAATTTTTCCTTATTCACTTTCTCCACATCACTCATAATTTTATATACCTCTGTCATATCCCGCCTTAGTCTCCTCTTTTCCAAGCTGAAAAGTGCTAGCCTCTTTCTCTCCTCATATGGGACCCGTTCCAAACCTCTAATCATTTTAGTTGCCCTTCTCTGAACCTTTTCTAATGCCAGTATATCTTTTTTGAGATGAAGAGACCACATCTGTACATAGTATTCAAGATGTGGGCATACCATGGATTTATATAAGAGCAATAAGATATTCTCTGTCTTATTCTCTATCCCCTTTTTAATGATTCCTAACATCCTGTTTGCTTTTTTGACTGCCGCTGTGCACTACGGGGACGTCTTCAGAGAACTATCCAAGAGCTTTTTCCTGATTAGTTGTAGCTAAATACATCATATTGTATGTATAGTTGGTTATTTTTTCCAATGTGCATTGCTTTACATTTATCCACATTAAATTTCATTTGCCATTTTGTTGCTCAATCACTTAGTTTTGTGAGATCTTTTTGAAGTTCTTCACAGTCTGCGTTGGTCTTAACTATCTTGCGCAGTTTAGTATCATCTGCAAACTTTGCCACCTCACTTTCTTCCCCTTTCTCCAGATAATTTATGAATAAGTTGAAAAGGATTGGTCCTAGGACTAACCCTTGGGGAACACCACTAGTTACCCCTCTCCAATCTGAAAATTTACCATTTATTCCTACCCTTTGTTCCCTATCTTTTAACCAGGTCTCAATCCATGAAAGGATCTTCCCTCTTATCCCATGACAACTTAATTTACGTAAGAGCTTTTGGTGAGGGACCTTGTCAATGGCTTTCTGGAAATCTAAGTACACATCCCCCTTGTCCACATGTTTGTTGACTCCTTAAAAGAACTCTAATAGATTAGTAAGACATGATTTCCCTTTACAGAAAACATGTTGACATTTGCCCAATAATTTATGTTCTTCTATGTGTCTGAATTTTATTCTTTATGATTGTTTCAACTAATTTGCCCAGTACTGATGTTAGACTTACTGGTCTGTAATTGCCGGGATCACCTCTAGAGCCATTTTTAAATATTGGTGTTACATTAGCTATTTTCGAGTCATTGGATACAGAAGCCGATTTAAAGGACAGGTTACAAACCATAGTTAGTAGTTCCACAATTTCACATTTGAGTTCTTTCAGAACTCTTGGGTGAATGCCATCTGGTCCCGGTGACTTGTTGTTGTTAACTCCACCTCTTCATCAGTGACTTCATCCTCTGGGTTAGGTCCTCTTTCCGCCACCTCCAGGCCCACTGAAGTATCCACGGGGCTCTTGGTGGTGGAGGTGGGGTCACCACCAAGGATAGCAACCAGCTCCTTATAGAACCTGCAGGGCTTAAGTGCAGTACCAGAGTGACGGGTTGCCTCCCTCACCTCATGGTACATCCTTTGTCTTTGCTCTGCACTGCAGTGTGTCCTGATCATAGCCCTTTTTGCACAAGCTTCAAGAAGTCTGCCCATAGGTATCAAAATTCCTATGGCTCAAGCATAGCTAGAACTGCACAACATCCTCTCCCCATATACTGAGCAGATCCAGCAGCTCTGCAGTGGTCCAACAGGAAAGCGTTTGCTGTGATAAGCCACCATGATCACCTGGGAAGATGCAATGAGACTGCTCCATGCTGAGCCAACAGGAAATGGAATTTCAAGAATTCCCTGGGCTTCTAAGGGGGAGAGATGGATGGTTGTTTAGCTGGCTGCAGGGCAGTGGAGTTCCAACCGCTGATCAGAGCCATCAAGATGGGCATTGTGGGACACCTCCTGAAGGACAATTAAAACAATAAAATCAAGCATGGTTTCTACACTGGCACAAAAAGCCTTATGTCTCTCGTCAGGGTGGTTTTATTTTGCCACCATTGTTGCTGCCTTTTTGTCGACAAAACTCTGTAGTATAGACAAGGCCTGAATCTCTGGCTCAGACCTATCTCTACTAATAAAGAATCAACTTTATTTATTGGCTTCATTTCTACAAAGTAATATAACTGGCATATGACAATACAATATTTTCAGTGTGAAGAGTGAGATTTAAGTAGGAAACATCTGCTCAAAAATCTGTGGTAAGCATTAGTACATGCCAACAAACCTAATGAGAAACACACGGAAACTGCCAGGTTTAACAAGATTTTACCTCAGTGGGTGATTTTGCATAATCACACTGCTGTTTACTGTTCTTATGCCTTTTATAACTCCTATCTCTTGAGTCTGCAGCCATACAAGCATAACATCACTGCTGGTCAGAGCCTATATAAATAAAACTGCACAAGAACTACAATGAGCTAAATAACGTAAACAACTCTCCAGACACAGCAGCTGTTAGCCAATCAAAACTTGAATATCCTGTTATCGAGAAGCAACAAAGGCCATACTCTACCATTTAGATTTAAGCGGTAGTGATCGTTTCTTTGCTTGTGTCTCTGAAGCACCTAGCATGCTCTTGGAAGCCCACAAATAATAAAGAAATAATAAGAAATGCTCCATACTGGGAGAGAGCTTCTTTAGATCAAGCAATCGATGACCCAAATTTTCACCAAAATCTTGACTCCTTTACTGATATTTGCAAAAATTTCACTATTATGTTTTTCCCCCATGGACTTCTCTCATTTCCTGGTTTTGTCCAGAAGCAGAAATATCAAAGTGTGAGATTGCACTGAACCAAAAAGCCAAATCCAAATGCCTGGGGAATCTGCAGCTTGTTTGTTTGTTTGTTGTGTTTAAATCATAACCCTGAAACTTGTCTATATAACAGGATGAAGCAAAATCCTGGACACAAACACAATCCTGGATACAGACCTCTATCAGCAGACCTCACACTCATGCGTCATCAAAACAGGCTAATATATTACTCATTTACCAGATAAAAGAGGAAAGAGTTAACATACCTCCAAAATGTTGTTCAGTTACAATTAAAGTTGTAGTTTCAAATCCATAGATCCCTCTAAAATGGATGGGGGGGTGATTAAGCAGGGTCAGAATTAAAGTTGCTCTTAAAATATGTAAAAGTGATTAGTATGCAAGTCAATTATTAAAGATATTATACGACATGTAAGGCTATTTCGGTATTTATCAACGTTCCCTTCAGTGGTCTTTTTTTCTGCCTTTAATTACAACATCTCGGTATAAATCCAGTACATACTGGCAACGTTAACTTACAGTTAACTAGATTTTTGTTAAGCTTTGTTTTTTTTCCAAGGGAGAGAGCACACACTCATGCACCAATGCAAAGAGCTCCACTGCATTCCTGTTTTCCCTAGCCTGTCAGGGCTGGATCCCCACTTTGAACTTTAGGGTACAAATGTAGGGGCCTGCATGAAAAACTTCTAAGCTTAACTACCAGCTTAGCTCTGGTTCGGCTGCCGCCATTTCAATGGATTCCCTCCCTGGGAAGCCTTGAAAAACCTTCACCAAATCCCTGGTGNTACTGTACACAGGACAGCTATTACCCTTCCCTTTATAGTTATGACACTAGCCTAACCCTGAATTGCGGCGCTTATGAGCTCTGCAGTGTCCTTTGCTCTCCCACCTTTCTCTGTAGAGTTTAGGGGATCCAGAGTGTCCTGCAGTCCTTTGCCCAAATTCCCAGTTTAGGAACGAACACACACACACACACAAATATATATATTACTCATTATTACAGCTCATGAGCTCTGCAAGGGTTGGCCTGCTAACCTCATAATCTTCACATTGTCCCCAGCGCCTTTACCTGTTCTTGCCCAGGGTGGGGAGGGACACACTGAGGAAGTGCAAAAATTAGGATGTTTAATTGAACCCTGACTATAGCTTCATGATGTGACATGAATGCATGGTTTATTACTTTATTATTACTAATTACAGACATGAAATTCAATTATTAAAGTGTTTTGAAGATTAAAAAGCATCAAGTCAGTGGGAATTTGCCTATGTGTGGACTAAATAAAAATTGAATAAGGAGATCAGACTAGAGATGATTAAAATGGTCTCTTCTGGCCCTACAATCTATCTGGTTCAGGTTTTAGCCTTAAACAAATGCTAAGGGTGAAATCCTGGCCTCATTCAACTGACTGGTAATTTTGACATTTAATTCATTGAAGCCAGGATCTCACCCTAAGTATTGGTGATGTTTCTTATTTTAGTACAGTTTGCTTTCAAAATACTGATAAGCATTCTTTAAACAGAATACTATTTTTATTTGCACTGAGTCAACTCCAGCAAGCTAAGGATGAAATGATATTCCCAAAAGCTAATATTAAACAACTGATCAGACTCTATGTGCTTTGCAACATAAAGAGAATCTTGCCATGTCTGTGTCACACATTAAACTGCACATGAAGTCCACTTGAAGTTCATTGGCATCCTCTATAGGACTTCATTGTCCGTGACTTTTGAATGTAGAACACCACTTAATACTGCTAATATTAAAAAAAAAAAAATAGCAACCTCCTGTCTCTGTGCCTCAGTTGTTATCCGGAGTTCTTTTAACCCAAAGCTCTCGGTAACTTTTACTTTGTGCGAGCTGGTATCAGGAAATAAATCAGGGGAGACACGGCTGTCCAACCGATAGATGGCTGGCACAAACACAAGAGTGCTTTCACTTAAAGCTGAACTTTACTTAGTCTCAAGCACTTACACACATCCGCAACAGGTTAGTGAAACACCCCACAATCCTTGATAATTACCGAAGCTGAGCATGGCTTTCGAGTGGCACGGTGACAGGCTTCAGCTGGCCAGGCTTCATCCAAAGATGCATCCCTGAAGAGCCCCTCCTGAGAAGTCCAATTACCTCAAATTTTTCCCTTATTTATACATTAGTAGTACAATGACATATACCTTAAAGAGAACTTGCTAAGCAAGCAGGGTTATAAGGTCAGATCCCTTATGATTATCTATCTCTGGTTAATTGGCAGATATATATTTTGAGTGTCCATGCCTTTGAGCCCTGACAAACATTCCCAGGGGCACATAAAAACAGACTGCTTGTTTTCTGTTTGTTTGTTTGTTTTTTGTTTTTTAAATACATCCGCAATTTTAATACTCTTAGCAGGAAGGGCGCGGGGTCAAGCTGCCCTGTCTGTGGCACCCGAAACTCCCTCCCCTTCTGTCTGGTTACACTGAGGCCGTGGCCTGACCAATTTATGACCTGCTGACTTAGCTACTTTTAGCAATAAGCCAGAATGGTTCAGTATGGCCTGCTAACTTGACTACAGTTAGCAACAAGCGATAATGGTTTAAGCACTTTACTGGTTTGTCAAAATCTCCCCGAACACATTGGTCACAGCTGACTATGCCAAATTCAGGACAAACTGCTGAGCCCAATCTGGTGGTTATCCCATTATTAGATTATAACAAGTAGTAACAAAAGTAAACTACTATCTCACCACACGGGTTAATGAGAAGGCAAAGATGCAGTCTCCTTAGGCATTTCAGTCCTTGTCTTACCGCCCAGACACTGGGCTCTATGATTAGTGGTTACTGAAAATCAATTTCATCAGAGTTCTTCTATTCCCAAGAAATCAGTCACATAGCCAGGTCAATATATAACTCAGATCTTATGAAAGGATTGGCCTCAGCATGATTATTGGGTAAGTAAAAACTAAAGACTAGAGTTTTAATAATAAAAGAAAATAACAATCAGTCATATGCAAACAAACGATTGCAAAGTCTTTATCACATTTTTAGCAGTGATGGAATAGACTGCTGGCTTGGAAAGTTTTTCGTAACTTCCAAAAGATTGGACGGTCCTCAGTACATAATTCAAAATGCTCCTTTTAAATCCACAATCCAGAGACTCAGGGCACGAAAGAGGCAAAATGAAGAGATCTCAGGGCAGAAGTGGCAGAAGCATCCCAATAGTGGAGGGGGCACAAGTGCCTGAACCCTGGCTCCGCGCTTGCACAGCCTCTTCTCCCAGAGTCCCAGCCCCCACACCACCTCTTCCTCCCAAGACCCCGCTTGCTCCTCTCCACACTTCCCACACATCGCTTGCCCTTACAGCCAGTAAAAAGTGGGAAGGCTTAGCCCTTCTACTTTTAAAAGTGATGGGGCAATGACTCCCTGTCCTCGAGTCCCCTATCTCAGGGGACTTTTATATCCTTTGCCACGTGCCTGGAAATTTACTGTCTCAAGATGGAGTCCAGGGTCACATGAGAATATCACATGTTCTTACATAGTTTGATGACTCTCAGGGGCAGCCATTGCCCATATTCTTGTTGAGATGAATTTCTTCTATGGCCCATTGTTAGAGTGAAATGTCCTTAATGGGCCATCAACATATAGCTGTCTAGACTTGATGTAAATCTTATTCGGTGGGTGTCATCTAGAAATACAACACAGATATAAGATGAGTACATAGCCAATATTCATAACTTCAGATACAAAGATGAAACATGCATATAAACAGGATAATCATACTTAGCAAATAACTTTTCTGTTGATACCTTACATGGCATTTTGTACAAGATGTGTTGCAATTGTATAACAGTGGTAATATTATATCAATGGTCATATTCAGTAATACAGCATCACACTCCTTATTCCAATAAGCCATGAACACTGTATATAGGTTAAGATGACAGAAAATATCTGCATATAGATTGATGGCCACTGGCTGCATTATCACTTGATGAACTCATCTTTATGGCCCTGAGAGGTTCACAAGTAGTTCAGGCCATCGCAGCTTATCTGCTTAAGAAAGCAGGAAACCAAAGGCACATCTACTCAGGATTACATATTCTTTACTGGCACTTGGTCAGTTTCAATGTTTCACTCTTTATCTTCACTGCCCCCCTTGGAATTTTCCCACATTATCTGGGAGGCTGTTTCGCCCTCCTACAACAGCCAAGTTCCTCTACAACAGTAGACCTGTCAGCCCCAAGAGCGAGACCTGAGACAAGAGACAAACTTTTCTTAGGCCTGGTCTACGCTGGGGGGAGAGGGAGGGAAATTATCTAAGTTAAGCAACTTCAGCTATGTGAATAATGTAGCTGAAGTCGACGTACTTAGATCTACTTACCGCGGTGTCTTCACTACGGTGAGTCAACTGCTGCGACTCCCCCGTCGACTCTGCCTGCGCCTTTCACCAAGCTGGAGTACAGGAGTCAATGGGAGAGCGCTTGGGGATTGATTTATCGTGTCTAGACTAGACATGATAAATTGATCCCTGCTGGATCGATCGCTGCCCGCCAATCCGGCTGATAGTGAAGACATACCCTTAGTGTTTGCATTACAAGACTTGCATCACAAGTCTCCCAGAAGAGATTAGGTTTTTCCACCAACGTTAGAACATATTTCTTAGACCTAGCTTTCTCATTGCAGAAGAGATAAATATCCTAATTTGATCACTATAGAGTTTTTTTTTGAGACTCGAATACCATGGGAATGGGCATAGGATCAGAATCTCAATAATCATGAGTAGATGGCTAGACAGACAGGCTGACATGGGTAGAAAAAGATGCAGCTGTTTGTAGATGGAGCTGCTGTCCAGCACTTTACTTCCCTCTCCTATTGTTTCTGTCTCATACTCCGGTACAACATCTCTTTATTTGTTGTCCTAGAAATGTCTACTAATCATGCAGTTATAATAGTGGTACGGTAACTTAAAATAATATCAAAGTGCTCTTTTGTGAAAATATCAGTTTTAGAAACAGCCTGAAAGTGGCTTCAAATCCTTTACAACCTCTGAATTATACAGAATGTGATATTATTGCATCTGCAATGTAATACTTTGTTTCAGAGAATCCTTTGTTAGAAAACAAATATAAAATAGGTAATAGAGTTAGATGCTAAAAAGTTGGCCATACCTTTTGGGTTGCTGCATTGTCCATGAATGGCAATAAAGGTTTATGGCATCCCTCATCATGACATTTTGTTAATGATTCACTTCCTATTACAGAATATAGTTTGCTCATTTCTTCTTGTCTTTAGTTATCTTCTACTTCTTTCCACCTGTATAGTAGTTTTGAAGGAAATAATGACAACTTTGGTATGAGCAGAGTTCATTAGCAATTTATGTACTGTGCACAACAGCAGGTATTGTAAAATCAGTATCAGAGGGGTAGCCGTGTTAGTCTGAATCTGTAAAAAAAAAAAAAAAAAAGAGGGTCCTGTGGCACCTTTAAGACTAACAGAGGTATTGGAGCATAAGCTTTCGTGGATGAATGCCCACTTCATCAGATGCAAGTAATGGAAATGTCCAGAGGCAGGTATAAATCAGTATGGAGATAACGAGGTTAGCCTCTGGACATTTCCATTACTTGCGTCTGATGAAGTGGGCATTCACCCACGAAAGTTTATGCTCCAATACCTCTGTTAGTCTTAAAGGTGCCACAGGACCCTCTGTTGCTTTGTAAAATCAGTATTTACCTCCCATGGAAATTATGACCCTGTTACAGGCTGTTCTCTCTTCCCCCTGGATTTCTCTTTGCAAGCAGTCCTTATATACTCCTACATAAGTTCAACACAGTTTATTTTATTTATAATGTCTTATGCAGCTTCCTGTCCCATCAGGATTCTCTGAAGCTTCAGCAGACCCCCAGAAACAGTGGGCGGGCAGGAGAGGTCTTACTGCTCTGAAATCTTAAGCTTCTTTGCCTTTCCACTCTCTTTTCCTGCCTCCCATTTAACAATCCCCAGCTGATGAGCTGAATCCCCTTGTTAACTGGTTAATCATCCGGACCTAATCAATTATCTTCCTATTTGACCGACGGGGTGGGGAGGTTGCTTACAAAGTTCAGAGTGGCTAGCCTGCCCTAGGTTACTCCCACTCTATCACAGACCCCCTAGTTCAAGAAATCATTTGAAAAGTCAATGAGATTTAAGCAAGTGCTTAAAGATAAGCATGAACTTAAATGCTTTGCTGAATTGGGGTCTAAATTTGCTACAAGGTTTGTTTTATTTTCCAGTTGTATGTAAAGTGAATGTTGCAAAAAAGTCAAATACTGTGATGCCTCAAATGCAATTTTTGATTATGCCAGAAGTATAAAGAAATATATATGCAACTATATACTAACTACCCTTTGTAATAAAAAGGTTTGGAAAGGACTAACATGAAAAATAGTTTATTATACAAATGAGCTGTGTAAGCTGTGATGCCTCCAATCAGAAGACAAATATTTTTAGTACCATAACTCAGGCCTGCACAACATGCGGCCTGGGGGCTACATGTGGCCCGCGTGGGCTCACTGTGCGGCCCGCGGGGGGTGAGCTCACTGTGCAGCCCGCGGGGGGTGAGTAGGCAAGCCGGGCGGCTGTGGAGGCAAGAAGGCAGGCATTGGCGAGGGTGAGTAGGTGAGCCGGGCGGGAGGGGGGAGGCTGAGGAGGCGGGCGGGCAGTCGTGGGGGGTGAGTAGGCAAGCTGGGCGGCTGTGGAGGCAAGAAGGCGGGCATTGGCGGGGGTGAGTAGGCAAGCCGGGGGGAGGGAGGGCTGAGGAGGCGGGCGGGCAGTGGGGGGGGGCAGGTGAGCCGGCGGCGGGGAAGGCGAGCGGGTGGGCAATGTCGGGGGGGCAGGTGAGCCAGCGGCGGGGGTGGGGGGCTGAGGAGGCGAGCAGTGAGTTGGTGGCTGACCTGTTCTACTGATCTGGTCTGGCTCCAATCCCCTCTCCAAGGGTTGCAGCTGTCTGGAGGTGCCTGCCTTCCACGCCTTCCTCATTCACACCTCATTAATTCAACAGGGCAATTGATTACAAAGTGGGGGGAAGATCTTATTCTACTTCTAGCAAAAAGACAGTTTTCTTTTACCTTAATTATACTACCTTAGGGGCCCCCTATAACATATTACCAAGGTTCAATAACGCTGTTTCGATGGGGCAGCGCTAGAGAAGGAGGGTTTGTTTCTGCAGGGCAGGCGGCGCTGGGGGGGTTGTTTCGGGGGGGCTGGGCAGCGTTGGGGTGTGTTTCAGCAGCACTGGGGGGGTTGTTTCAGGGGGGCTGGGTGGCGCTGGGGTAGTGTTGTGTTTCAGGGGGGCTGGGTGGCGCTGGGGAGGCGTTCGGCGGCGCTGGATGGGGGTTCGGCCCTCACCTGTTTTCTTTGGAGTAATATGGCCCTCGCCACTTTACGAGTTGTGCAGGCCTGCCATAACTGGACACCTGCATAGTTAGGAACACCCAGACACCCACTGAAGAATTCATAGATGATGGGTACTCTATTGGGGACATGATGTCGTAACTTCATATACGTACAATCGTTGTTGTTAAAAGCTTTACAATGGCCTTTGTAATTAATGGCTCAGTCCTGCGAGGGGCTGAGCACCTTCTATGCTCATTGAAGTCATTTGGAGTTGAGGGTGTTTGGCATTTCATCATAGGGCTTCACTGTGTAAGGTGCTAAGGCACTAACTGAGCTCACCACAGTTTTAAATAATCACTACTATACAGCAGCTTCTCTATTAAGAGGCAACCGTTATTTGGAAATGTGGAGAATTTTTTCCAAGCCTTATTGAAAATCTGGCTCCATGTTTTCATATATTGTAATTCAAAGGTATTTAGCTGTTTAAAGATGCAGATTGACACATGAGCAAGTTAGACATCTAAATGCCATAGAAATCAATGTGAGTTGGGAACCCAACTTGTCTAAAATGCAGCTAGGCATCTAAGCATCTAAATACCTTTGAAAACCTGGCCCATGGTGCCTATCTCAGGGATCTTGCAGGCTAAAGAAAAGACAGCGGACAGCCAAATAATGGCGAGGAAGACGTACATGTAAACATATATAAAAAATATATATGTTGACATAGAGGGGAAAAAATGCCAAATAGCCTCATCTGCCCCTCAATCTAACTATCAGAGGGGTAGCCGTGTTAGTCTGAATCTGTAAAAAGCAACAGAGGGTCCTGTGGCATCTTTAAGACTAACAGAAGTATTGGGAGCATAAGCTTTCGTGGGTAAGAACCTCACTTCTTCACTTGCACAGGAAAAGCTGTGAAAGAAACTGACCAATATGCAGATGGCACATGATACATTCTCTATCTTTTTATCTAGGCATTAATATCTAGCTTACCATGCATTATCAAAGCATCTTTTGTAGAACTTCTCCAGGAGGAGTGCAAAGATTTGTGTGGTGAGTTTTGCAGTTAGTTGGTTTTTTTATTTTTTTATTTTGTCATCCAAGCCACAGGAAAATATGACCCACAAAACATTCCTTTTGAAATCTGTCCAATGGTTAATGCAATACAGAAGTTCAAGTCATGGTTAGCAATAACCACATTTATGGCACTAACAGTGTCTTATACAAAACAATGAAAGAAAAGAAATAAATTGCAGATAAAAATTAAAGAAACTCTAAAGGAAGAGTTAAATCGTCGCTTTTTACAGATCCAGACTAACACAGCTACCCCTCTGATACTTGACATCTTACACAGTTGTTCCCAACACATTTTCTTCTATTAGAGATGATAAAGCTTTGGCAGGAACATTAGGTCCATGCCCTAAAGAGATCTTTGCTTAAGGGGGTTTAAAAAAAGCCCTAAATTATCCTTTATCCTTTTTACAAAAGCATTATACATAAGAAAGGGCACATCAGGTTTAAAACTTCAGAGAAGAAAATCAGCAGGCAGCAAACTATTTATTACTTGCTCAGGAAATGCAGATTGCTGTGGAAATCCATTTTATTCCAGTTAATTGTTTCCAATGAGCTGACTTCAAACTGTAAGGGGGGAAAAGCATTATTAAGTATAGGGGAAAGGGTTCATTTCTGTAGGAAATGACTACCGACCTACATTGAGGATGCAATCCTCAGTTGAGCTGAGCTCATATCTCCTCCGATCCTAGAGACAATCAGGAGGCAAAACAGTTTTCCATTTAAGTTAAGGCAGCCAAGCAGCTGCTCTAACTTATACCAGTTTACAAAGGTCCCCTAAGGGTTGCTACTCCCTCAGCCAAACCGCAAATCAGCAAAGTATATTGCAAACTGACATCCCCTAACATATCTTATCTCCACCCTGGATTCTCCACACTGCGAGAATCTTCAGCTGCACTTTTGGAACTAATTAAAGGTACCTTTTTGCCACACCAGTGCTCTAACAGAATCTTAGCAGGTGTTGAAGATGTGTCTTCCAGACATGGGTGGTGCATAAGGGAGGCAGGGGGAGGCTAAGCCTCCCCGAACCTTGTGCCACCAGGAGGGCAGGACAGTAGCAGATTACTGCATGGGCCCATGGGCCCATGGCCAGGCGCCCCGGCCAATTTGGGGGCCCCAGAAAAATCTCCCCTCACCATGGCCCCAGGACTGCAGGAACTCTCACTCCCGGGGCCACAGGTCTCAGGGCTGCAGCGGGAGAAAGGTTGGAAAGGAGTGAGCAGGGGTGTGTGACCTAAGGGGAAAGAGGCAGAATGGGAGTGCAATGGGGGTGGGGCCATCAGGGAAGAGGAAGATCAGGAGCAGGGCTCTGGGCTTGGAGCTCCAGCTGGGGCTGAGCTTTCAGCCCCCACTCCGTGACCCCAGCTGGGGTAATCAAGGGGAAGAGGCTGAGCTCTCAGCCCTCCCTAGCCGGGACCAGAGGGTGACTGAGCAGCGAGTGGGAGTGGGGCCTTGGCTGGAAGAGGTGGGGCGTTGGCTGGAAGAGGCGGGGCGTCAGCCAGAAGAAATGGGGCAGTGGCTAGCCTCCCGTAGGGGAAACTTCACTCGCTGCCCATGCTTCCAGTCTCTGGATGTGTGGAAATACACCTCTACCTCGATATAACGCTGTCCTCGGGAACCAAAAAATTTTACCATGTTATAGCTGAAACCGCATTATATTGAACTTGCTTTGATCCGCCGGTACGCAGCCTCCGCCCCTCCCCCCCCTCCCCCCCGGAGCACTGCTTTACCACATTATATCCGAATTTGTGTTATATCGGGTCGCGTTATATTGGGGTAGAGGTGTAATATAAATATAAATCAAGATGACTTAATTATCCACATAGTCTGAACCACATCACACGTGTTTTAATGCTTTTTTTGTTCTTTTTGTCCCCTCTCATGGTGACACAGTGTAGTACAAAGCTGTAGCGCAGTACAGCCATTATGATCCTGAGTCTGTCTTCATGATGATCTTTTAATTGGCAGCCAGATGTTTTGTTTGGGGGTATTTTATGATTGGTTCTTCAAGCAACTGCTTGAAATGTTATCTGTTTGTTTTTTAAATAAGAGAACTAAGAAGTTTGAGGTTATTTAAAAAATGGGAAACTTTTTAACCTAAGGCCTGTCTTGTTAAATGTACCTAAAAGATATAATAATTATTTTAGTGGTGTTCTTACAAATTATAACACATTGCACATTATATTTGAATTTTTATAAATAAGCAAAAAATCTTTTTGCTCAGAAAACATGGGAGACTTCAAAGAGTCATTTAGCCTGTAAACCTAGCTATATTCCCTCACTAAATGCAATTTGTGACAACATGAAAGTCTTTTTATCAGTTAAAATCCCAATCCTGGAAACACACTTATAGTTAACATTAAGCACACTGACTTCACTCATGCTTAAAGTTCAAAATGTGTATATGTAGGATCAGGGCCCAAGTCTTCCTTCTCTACGCTCAGGGAGAAAAACAAGAAAGACAGTGGACCCAATGGGTGAAAGAAAGCTAAAGGTGTGTGACAACGCTGAAAATAAAATGTAGATCTAAAAATGAGAAAAGGAAATGAAGAGAAAATAGAAAAAAGGAAGAAAATATACATACCCACAACTTTTAGGGTAAGAAGTTGAAATTTTTTAATCCATGTTCATTTATTTTATTTTACAGCATTATTAATAGTGGAGATCAACTTACACCCTGGAGAAAGAGAATTGTTGGAGTAATCATGGAAGAGGGGTTTCTGATGTGGGCAGATTGCTACGGGGGAAGGAACTATACCGGCACCCTATGGGACCATTATCGGCCAATTCTACTGACATTAAAAATCAGTTTTTCCGTTACTTTGTGTAAAACCCACTGGGTCTTGGATGCGTTACAAGTGAAACATCATCCACCATCTGTTGTGCCCCTTGTTATGAATTACAAATGAAGATGTTTTATTACTAAATCAATAAAATCCAATCATAATATGCTGTCGGTGAGGTAAATCCTGTTTGTACAAATCTGCAGAGGATATTGTTCCAGTACCATTTCATGGCTGGTACATATAACAAGTTATACTAGTTCATTAAACCTAGAGGGGACCAGAATACCCCATTGCAGGAACACTGGAATGAGCAAAGACTCAGGAAATGGCTAAAACTAGAAGAGAGGAAGGGGTCCTGGGGATCTGATTGTTGGATGGGAAAAACCCAGGACATTGTTCCTTTAAGGGCTCAGAATCAGAAGCCTTGTGCAAAAGGGTTCTATTCTCTCCTAGCCAACTGGGAGAAGTTCTCCTTAGGAGGACAATATCAGGAAAGAAAATGGAGCAAATAATTAAGCAATCAATTTTCAAACACTTAGAAGATAAGTAACAGTAAGCATACATTTGTAAAGATTTGTCAGTGCTAATAGCTTTCCTTGACAGGGTAACAAGCCTTGGGGATAGAGGGGAGGCAGTAGATGTTGAATATTTTGACTTCAGTAAGGCTTTCGATACTGTCTCTCACATGACCTCTCAATAAACAAGCTAAGGAAATACAGCCTAGATAGAGCTACTATAAGGTGAGTGCATAACTGGTTGGAAAACCGTTCCTAGGCCTTGTCTACACTACGAGAGTAGTTCGATTTTACTTAAATCGAATATTTGGAATCGATATTGCAAAGTCGAACGTGTGTGTCCACACTAAGGACAGTAATTCGACTTTGTGAGTCCACACTAACGGGGAAAGCGTCGACATTGGAAGCGGTGCACTGTGGGCAGCTATCCCACAGTTCCCGCAGTCCCCGCTGCCCATTGGAATTCTGGGTCGAGCCACCAATGCCTTCTGGGTAAAAAAATGTGTCGAGGGTGCTTTTGGGTAACTGTCGTCATCCATCCATCACTCACTCCCGCCCTCCCTCCCTCCCTGAAAGCGCCGGCGGGAAATCATTTCGCGCACTTTTCAAGTCATTGACAGCGCGGACGCCACAGCACTGTGAGCATGGAGCCCGCTGCAACCATCGCTGCAGTTGTGGCCGCTCTCAACGCCTCGCAGCTTATCATACAGGTTGCCCTGAGGCAGATGCAGAAAAGTCAGGCGAGGAGGCTACGTCAACGCGGTGATGGCCTGAAGTGTGAGAGTAGCACAGACCTCTCAGAAAGCAGGGGACCCAGCGCCGAGGACATCACGGTGGCAATGGGTCATGTTGATGCCGTGGAACGGCGATTCTGGGCACGGGAAACAAGCACTGAGTGGTGGGACCGCATAGTGCTGCAGGTCTGGGATGAATCACAGTGGCTGCGAAACTTCCGCATGCGGAAGGGAACTTTCCTTGAACTTTGTGAGTTGCTGTCCCCTGCCCTGAAGCGCAATGACACCCGGATGCGACCAGCCCTGACTGTCCATAAGCGAGTGGCCATAGCCCTCTGGAAGCTTGCAACGCCTGACAGCTACCGGTCAGTCGCGAGCCAGTTTGGGGTGGGCAAATCTACCGTGGGGGTTGTTGTGATGCAAGTAGCCAAGGCAATCGTTGATGTACTGCTGCCAAAGGTAGTGACCCTGGGAAACGTGGAGGCGATCATAGATGGCTTCGCAGCGATGGGATTCCCAAACTGCGGTGGGGCCATAGATGGAACTCACATCCCTATCCTGGCACCGGACCACCAGGCCAGCCAGTACATTAACAGAAAGGGCTACTTTTCCATGGTGCTGCAAGCACTGGTGGACCACAGGGGACGTTTTACCAACATCTACGTGGGATGGCCGGGCAAGGTTCATGACGCTCGTGTTTTCAGGAACTCTGGTCTGTTTAGACGGCTGCAGCAAGGTATTTACTTCCCGGACCACAAAATAACTGTTGGGGATGTGCAGATGCCTATAGTCATCCTCGGGGACCCAGCCTACCCGCTAATGCCCTGGCTCATGAAGCCCTATACAGGTGCCCTGGACACTGAAAAAGAACTCTTCAACTACCGGCTGAGCAAGTGCAGAATGGTGGTGGAGTGTGCTTTTGGACGTCTCAAGGGGAGATGGAGAAGCTTGATGACTCGCTGTGATCTCAGCGAAACCAATATCCCCATTGTTATAGCAGCTTGCTGTGTGCTCCACAATCTCTGTGAGAGCAAGGGGGAGACCTTTATGGCGGGGTGGGAGGTTGAGGAAATTAGCCTGGCTGCTGATTACTCACAGCCAGACAGCCGGGCGATTAGAAGAGACCAGCGGGAAGCGCTGTGCATCCGGGAGGCTTTGAAAGCAAAGTTCCTGAGTGAGCAGGGTAACCTGTGACTTTCTAATTTTGTGTACAGAGAAGCCTTCACCCCACTTCCAACACACGTTTCAAAATAAAAATAGTTCTACTTTGTTAAAGCACACCGTTTTCTGTAATACTGTTTTCGCGGGAATTTTTTAAAACTGGGACGCAGACTGTGGTGCGGAGCGGGTGTAGTGTAGTCGCGCGAATGCAGCTTCTAAACTGAAGGACTGACAGGCTCCGGTGCGGTGGGATGGTTCTTTCAACGGAGCCTGTCACCCCTCCTGATAGGGACTGTGTGTATGGGGGTACTATGTGACTTTGTGGCGGGGGGGGACGCTTACAGATCCCCTGCTGTGTGGCTCTGTGATCCTGCCTAAGGACCGCCGCTTCAGATCTCTAACTGCCCTCCCGTGCCACAAAGTCACAGAGCAACCCACCTCCCACCACATAACATGAAAAGAACCTCCCAGACTAACCAGGGTAAGTAGTCACTGCATCACTGCACTATGTATGTGCCCTGCTGCTGTGCCTGCCCCCGACTATGTACCCTGCCAAAGGTGACTGTCCTGTCCAATTACCAACCCCCTTTCCCCCCCTCCTCCAAAAGAACATGATGGAAACAGTAGTTAACAGAAACATATTTTTTATTAACAACTACACAGGGGACTGGGAAGTGAAACTTGGACGGGGGCTTGTGTCAGGCGGGAAGGAAAGAACTTGTCAAACTTTGGGGACTGAGAGCCTTCTGCTGCTCGAGCTCTCTGCAGGGGTGCAGTGAGAGTTAGCAGGGACTCTGCCGCCTCTCCTTCTGTGCACTTTGGGTGAAGGGAGTATGGGACTTGGTGGCGGGGGAGGGCGGTTAGAGATGGACTGCAGCGGGGCTCTGTCCTCCTGCCTCCGTTCCTGCAGAACATCCACAAGGCGCCGGAGCGTGTCCGTTTGCTCCCTCAGTAGTCCAAGCAGGGTTTGAGTCGCCTGCTGGTCTTCCTGACGCCACCTCTCCTCCCGATCCATGTTGGCTTGGTGCATTTGGGACAAGTTCTCCCGCCACTGGGTCTGCTGTGCTGCCTGTGCTCTGGAGCAGGCTATAAGCTCGGAGAACATGTCCTCCCGTGTCCTCTTCTTCTTATGCCTAATCCTCCCTAGCCTCTGGGAGTGTGATGACAGGCTAGGTTGTGAGACAGTCGCAGATGGGGCTGTGGGAATGGGAAAAAGGGAGTGAATTCCTCAGAAAGATAAATGTAGTTGTGAACAAAGAACATAGTCTTTCTCTGTGAACAGGACCATGCACAGCACCTATCACATGCGCACTCAGCACAAGGTTGAATTCTCGGCCTTCGCATTCACTGTCTGTGGTTTTGCAGAGCACTTTTGAGAACCCTGTCAGGACAACGGAATTTCTGTTGCAGGCAGACATGGTAAGCCGTAGATTCGTGGCAGCTTAAAACTTTAATATTAGCAATGGCCTCATTTCACATTGAAATCAATGTCGGTCCCTGCTGCCAGCAATCCGGCAAGCAGGAAGTTTGCTCCTGTCCCACACCCTCGCGGCTGTCCCCGGGAACGATCCCTTTCGGCTGACCCTTTCCCGCCTCCACCGCGTGGCTGCAAACCAGCCAACACTAATAACATTCCCCTACCTCATTCAAAGCAGGTCTTCATGAGCGACATCACCCTCATGAGGATCTCTGAGAGCGACAGACAGAGAATGCTCCGGGAAAGCCTCCAAAGACCAGGGCCGTATGCCGCCATGCTGTGCCAAGCAATGATTCCGGAGTACTTGCTAGTCTCGTGGCGCGGCAACGTGTCCTACTACGGAGGACCCAATAAGGCCGCTCTCCCCAAGAACCTAATGCAGCGGATTTCAAATTACCTGCAGGAGAGCTTCCTTGAGATGTCCCAGGAGGATTTCTGCTCCATCCCCGGACATATAGACCGCATCTTACTGTAGCTGCAGTAGCAGGGACTACACAGTAGAGCGGCTTGGGCAGGACAATCATGCAAAACCGGACATTGCTAGATTTTTTTGAAATACTTGCACTGCCCATGACTGAACCGTTAAGTTATTCAAAGTAATCATGAGAAACCCATTTTTTACATTGTTAATAATCATGTTCTGTTACAAATAAATGTTTAGATGTTTACAACACTTACTGGATGATCCTTCACCAGATTCTGTGTCCGGGGTAACGGCTGGGGAGGGTTGGTAGGGGATCTCTGTAAGGGTGATGAAGAGATCCTGGCTGTCGGGGAAATCAGCGTTGTGAGCGCTGTCGACTGCCTCGTCCTCCTCATCTCCTTCCTCATCTTCCCCGTCCGCTAACATGTCCGAGGATCCGGCCGTGGACACTATCCCATCCTCAGAGTCCACAGTCAGTGGTGGGGTAGTGGTGGCGGCCGCACCGAGGATGGAATGCAGTGCCTCGTAGAAACGGGATGTCTGGGGATGGGATCCGGAGCGTCCGTTTGCCTCTTTGGTCTTCTGGTAGCCTTGCCTCAGCTCCTTGATTTTCACGCGGCACTGCGTTACATCCCGGCTGTATCCTCTCTCTGCCATGTCTTTAGAGATCTTCTCATAGATCTTTGCATTCCGTCTTTTGGATCGCAGCTCGGAAAGCACGGACTCATCGCCCCACACAGCGATGAGATCCAAGACTTCCCGATCAGTCCATGCTGGGGCCCTCTTTCTATTCTGAGCTTGCACTGCCATCAGTGCTGGAGAGCTCTGCATCGTTGCCAGTGCTGCTGAGCTCGCCACGATGTCCAGACAGGAAATGAGATTCAAACTGGCCAGACAGGAAAAGGAATTCAAATTCAAATTTTCCCGGGGCTTTTCCTGTGTGGCTGGTCAGAGCATCCGAGCTCGTACTGCTGTCCAGAGCGTCAACAGAGTGGTGCACTGTGGGATAGCTCCCGGAGCTATTAACGTCGATTTCCATCCACACCTAGCCTAATTCGACATGGCCATGTCGAATTTAGCGCTACTCCCCTCGTCGGGGAGGAGTACAGAAGTCGAATTAAAGAGACCTCTATGTCGAACTAAATACCTTCGCGGTGTGGACGGGTGCAGGGTTAATTCGATGTAACGGCGCTAACTTCGACATAAACGCCTAGTGTAGACCAGGCCCTAGAGAGTAGTTATCAGTGGTTCACAGTCAAGCTGGAAGGCCATATTGAGTGGGGTCCTGCAGGGATCAGTTTTGGGTCCAGTTCTGTTCAATATCTTCATCAATGATTTAGATAATGGCACAGAGTGTACACTTATAAATTTTGCAAATGATACCAAGCTGGGAGGGGTTGCAAGTGCATTAGAGGATAGGATTAAAATTCAAAATGATCTGGAGAAATGGTCTAAAAAAAATAGGACAAAATTAATAAGGAAAATGCGAAGTACTCCACTTAGGAAGGAACAATCAATTGCACATATACAAAATGGAAAACGACTGCCTAGGAAAGAGTACTGTGGAAAGGGATCTGAGGGTCAGAGTGGATCACAAGCTTAATCGGAGTAAACAATGTAACACTATTGCAAAAAAAGCAAACATCATTCTGGATTGTATTAGCAGGAGTGTTGTAAGCAAGACATGAGAAGTAATTATTCTTTCTACTCAATTCTGATTAGGCCTCAACTGAAGTATTGTGTCCAGTTCTGAGAACCATATTTCAGGAAAGATGTGGACAAATTGAAGAAAGTCCAAAGAAGAGCAACAAAAATTATTAAAAGTCTAGAAAATACGATCTACGAGGGAAGACTGAAAAATTGGGTTTGTTTAGTATGGAGAAGAGAAGACTGAGAGAGGATATGATAACAATTGTCAAGAACATAAAAGGTTATTACAAGGAGGTGGGAGAAAATTTGTTCTCCTATCTTCAGAGTTTAAGGAGAAGAAGCAATGGACTTAAATTGCATGAAGGGCATTTTAGGATGGACATTCAGAAAAGCTTCTTAATTGTCAGCGTGGTTAAGCACTGGAATAAATTGCCTAGGGAGGTTGTGGAATCTCAGTCATTTGAGATTTTTAAGAGCAGGTTAGACAAACACCTGTCAGGGATGGTCTAGATAATCCTTAGCCCTGCCATGAGTGCAGGCGACTGGACTAGAAGACCTCTCGAAGTCTCTTACAGTCCCATGATTCTATCATATAGGCTGTATTCTCCCTTAGAACAGGAGGATGCTGACAGAAGAAGGAAGCCAGAGGACCAGAGGAAGCGTAACTGGAAAGGGCTGGAAGTGGGGCTTTGTGGGGAGCAGATTGGGTCAGAAGCAAAGCTCTGTGCATGGGTGGCGGCTGGAACCCCCCTTCAGGGAGGCTAGTCCCTGGCTCTGCCCCTTCCACCTGCATCCCCCTCCCCCATGGGGGAGCCCGAGACCCCATGCCCCCTCTCCGTGGACAGAGCCCCAAGTCCTCCTCTCCCCCCCGAGACGGAGGAGCCCCACACTCCCGCCCTCAGCTGGAGGAGCCCCGTGCTGGCCAGAGGCCCAAGCACCCCTCGCCTTCAGGTGGCGAAGCCCCAGGCTGGCTGGAGGCCCCCGCCTACCCCAACCCCACCTGCCTGGAGGAGCCACCGGCCAGCGGCAACCGCTCCTCCCCTCCCAAGGCCCCAAGCCACCTGGGGAAGTGTCTCACTTTCGTCCAAAGACACTTTTGCTATGCTCCATGCAGGTTCTGGGGCAGCTGAGGAAGCGGTATTTGCTACTCAGCTTCCTGGTTTTATCAGTAATCTCCCTGGCCTCCAGAGAGATTACTGATGAACCCAGGAAGCTGAATAGCACAGCTGCCTCAGAACCTTCATGGGGCATAATAAAGCAAAAACTTCCTCTTCAAACTCCGCAACTGGTGGTCCAGTGGCAGCGGCAGCACCAGGGGAGGCTCAGCCTCCCCAGCCTATTATACCAGCCGCCCATGGCTCTGTGTGTGGCAAAAGAGCCAGAGCAGAGTATGAACTTTGTAACCTGAATAGTGTTGTGAGTTTTGGTGTATGGCAACCATCTGTCACTAAATTCAGCTTGCCTGTGTGGCAAGATAGACTGGAATACCCAATGTGACTCCATGGTAAGACTGTTATAGTGCTTTAGGAGCATACACTTGTTGCTAGATTGGTGAACTCTAATTATAGAACATACAACCATGTGGGGTTTCCTTTGCTTTTTGACAGTCTTCCTTGTGGTTGGCATTTGTGGTTGTGAGCCATGCTGGACAGCATGACACAAGAAGATTGTTTTGAAGCGTCTATTAAACCAGCCCTGGATGGGGGTGCTGTTAGCCATGAGAAAGACAAGGGTGGAGTTTTCAAGGGGCCCTGAAAGGGGAAACAGGCAGGGTGCTGCAAAAGCATCTCTGGTCACAAAGAAGATGCTCAGGAGGCAGCTGCCCTGTTACAGTTCATAATATGAATCAGGCCTTCACAATTTCTTCTGCCACACATGAGTTACCTTTGACTGAGTATTCCTTGTCTAACTGGAGGGACCAGTGTTAGGACAGAGGCACATCTGTGATGGGTCTCAGTTTAGCCTATGCACTAGGGACTGGCTCATAGGTGCGGAACTAGAGGTGCTGGGTGTGCTGCCGCACCCCCTGGCTTGAACTGGATTCCATTATATACAGGGTTTACAGTTTGGTGCAATGGCTCTCAGCCTCCCCCACTATACAAATTGTTCCAGTGCCCCTGGATTGGATCAGGGATCTGTACGTCCAATCCTTTACAGCTGGAGTTATGGAGCCAGGCTGTGTACCTGGGAGCTATAACACACTCACATCTTCTGTGTAGTGGGACATACCCACTGACCAGTGGCATACATATTTCTTCTGAAGGGAGGAATTTCATCCTGAGCACACGGATGCCCACAGCAGTTTGTATCTCAGCAAGTCCTCATTTATATTATGAAGAATTCATATATTGCATGAAAGTATAGTATAGTACTTGAGATTTTAGAAGGCTGCAAAGGCCTCTGAGCTGTTTGTACACAACCTTCCTTTACTGGGGAGGTGGGCTGTGGCCACAGCAGTTAAAGTTCTTTAAGCATCTTCATTACAACCGCGTTAAAGTTGCTTATTACATTTTTGCTACTTTCACTTCCTATCTTTAATGTTTTAGGTCTGGACTCAGACCCAAAAAGAAACCATTTTGGAAAATTTGAAGAAGAACAGTTCAACTAGTTTTGAGAGGAGAGAGGGGGAAAAATCATAACAAAATTATTGCAAATTTATTTTGAACAGCTCTAATGCTCTAAATGAAGGGGACAGAAATTTGAAATTTAACAGGGAAATAGCCTTCCATTATGGGAAATATCTTTGAATGTTCCAGAGAAAACTGCTTTGGATTTGCCTGAGTTATAAGAAGAGTGGGGCATGGCATTCTCACCTCTCTGCACTACACAGCTCTGACAGTGCATCCCCAACCCTGCACTCCCAGTGCACCTCCACCATTTAGTGTAGGTACATCTAACATATTAACTGCACCTCAGGCACATGCAAGGAAGTCCCACTGGCTA
The DNA here is from genome assembly GCF_013100865.1 of Trachemys scripta elegans. Taxonomy (NCBI): domain Eukaryota; kingdom Metazoa; phylum Chordata; order Testudines; family Emydidae; genus Trachemys; species Trachemys scripta. The sequence goes on from NC_048299.1 coordinate 183,510,855, forward strand.
CTGGCAGCTCAGAAGGTGCTATGGGCAACCTTCCCCTTCCTCTTTTCATCCTTTAATAATGATAGATGGAATACTGTGGGTGAGAGTGAATGGGTTGTAAAAGGAGGTGATCAGCTTGCATGTTTCAGCAACTGTTGGGTTGGCAGAGTACAAGTTTGCATGGACAACCTTAACTCTGCATTTTCTGGTTTTCAAAAGTTTGTGGGGTTTTTTGTTTTGTTTTGCTCAACTCAGTGTTCTGCAAGGGAACAATCTACCACCAAGCAACCTTAACCCTGCAGTAATGTAGCTTTTGGGGTATTGGAACAGTTGTTTTAGTGACATCCTCCAAGAAACTGATTTAGCCTTATGGGACTGAAAAATAATCAATGTGGTTTAACTGAGACGGCATAAATTTACCTAATGCCAAGTAGTATAGTGATTATTAACTCTGGAGAATAAAGTTTGAGGGAAATTCAGTATACAGAAGACTAGGCTCAAAGATGGCTGGGTTCCAGTGACTTCAGTTATGAGACCAAGTTCTGGTGCCGTCAGTCAAGGATTGTGATAGTTAATAGGTGCTTATCCCCAGGGATCTAGATTTTTTGACTGGATTTTTATTTTCTTCTCTCCTCCTTCTTTTTTACAAGAAATTCTACACAAAGTACTATACTAAAATAACATTAAGGTCACACTGTTAAGTATTCAAACATCAGGAAATACTGCTGCCTAGGGAACTTTAATTCCGCCCATTACATTGTGTATATTACAATACAGCCTTTAGTTATTTGATGTCATGTTTCTCATGAATTATAATATCATACCAGCTTTCTACAAACATAAATATTTGGGTAGCAACTTGAAATATTTTTCCATGTTTGTGCTAGTTCCATTGTCACAGTGCTCTCATAGCTTCACTGACATAGGACTGAATCCTGAAAGCTGCTAGTTTTCCAGGTGCAAGTCCCACTGGTTTCAACATAGGTTCTGCACCTCTCAAGTGCCCTCTCACATTTTGCTTATTACTTGCATTTCCTGTCACCACCCTCCTATTCAGGTTCCTCAGAATTTAAGCTACATGAGATTAAATTCCTTTGGGCATAGGATCCTGGGCTAAATTCAGAGATGAGTAAGTAAACAGTTGTTCAGCGGGTGTGAGCCTAAGAGACTCTGACTGTTTTTCAGATAGTCTAACAAACCAATTTGATTAGAGGGCCAGAAGATTAAGTTCCACCCATAAAGACTTTCTTAGACACACTTCGACTCACCTCTAAATTTAGCCCTTAGACTTTAAAGACTAAGTTCCCAAAGCAGCCTTTAATTGAAATGAACAATGTGGAAGGATGACAACTTGTGTGTGGACTCCCTTGCCCCCCAATTTGCATATGAAAATAAGAAAGTGCATGATCAAAATAGGCAAACACATATCCAAATGCCCACAGCAATTGCCCTTCTAAATTCAAATAAAGGGTTTTTCCATATCCAAACCCATCTGCTTGCAATTTTTAAAGTATAAATTAGGACTTTCCCTTTGAAATAGTGCCCCATCTGCACATTTTCAGCAGATAATGGATTGCTGCCTTAAATCAGATCACTTTAGGTCTATACTTTTCTAAGTTTTAAATTACAATTTAATGTTATGAAATCTTATACTCAAGGATACTTAAATTGGTACTATGTGAGTATGTAAACATGCCAACTCATTGACAAATATTGTTTGCCTTGTGTCTATCTAAAAATATTTAACTAGAATACCAAATTGATCATTTCCACTGTTTGCTTTTTGTAAAATTGTTTACCTGCCTCTTCATGTTCCTTGCTGAAAGCACAATATTTATTGTATTCCTAATTTGCACAGCTCCAGCTCATGTTACTAATATGTGGTACATTAAGAACTATCTTGGCTTATCAAATCAAAAGAAATGTCACAAGAAAAAATTATTCTGTTTCTGTAGTGGAAAAAATAGAAAAGTCTGCTCTGAATTAAATGAGTTTTACACCAGTGTACTTCCAATTTCAAAACAGACATTTTAAGGACCTAGTTAAACCATCTGAGAAAAATTGGTTTAATTTTAATTTACAATAATGCCTCAGTGCAATTTAACACTGCCATGCAGTTCCAAGGTAATATAGCATACTACAAACAGAAATGCCCTCTTTTGATGGAATTGATTAGACTGAGGTGTTTAATGCATCAGTTAATTGAACTCAAAACTGCTAGATGAGAATGAGGACCAACCTGAAAATGTATGACTAAAAATGAACTCTAGATGTAAAAAATTAGGACAGCAGAAAGGAAAGCTAAGATGATGCTTCAGTTTAATACCAGTGATTTTAACTGAGTTAGATTGTAAATTGGACTGATATGAGTTTCTCTCATCTTAGTAAATACTCTCCAAATAGAATTTGGCATATAAAGCCTTTAATATCAGAGATGTTAGAATATTTTTATTAATCTTACATTTACATAGAATTTTTCATACTGAGTACTCCCAGAGGACTTTATAAATTATATACAGTGATTATTGTGGTGGATTCTCCATCACCAATGATTTTTAAATCAAGATTGGATGTTCTTCTAATAAAGATATGCTCTAGCTCAAACAGAATTCATTCAGATTTGTCCTGCATTATCTAGGACATCAGACTAGATGATCAGGGAATCCGTCTAGTCTTAAGTATCAGAGGGGTAGCCGTGTTAGTCTGAATCTGTAAAAAGCAACAGAGGGTCCTGTGGCACCTTTGAGACTAACAGAAGTATAGGGAGCATAAGCTTTCGTGGGTAAGAACCTCACTTCTTCTTGCATCTGAAGAAGTGAGGTTCTTACCCACGAAAGCTTATGCTCCCTATACTTCTGTTAGTCTCAAAGGTGCCACAGGACCCTCTGTTGCTTTTTACAGATTCAGACTAACACGGCTACCCCTCTGATACTTAAGACTAGACGGATTCCCTGATCATCTAGTCTGATGTCCTAGATAATGCAGGACAAATCTGAATGAATTCTGTTTGAGCTAGAGCATATCTTTATTAGAAGAACATCCAATCTTGATTTAAAAATCATTGGTGATGGAGAATCCACCACAATAATCACTGTATATAATTTATAAAGTCCTCTGGGAGTACTCAGTATGAAAAATTCTATGTAAATGTAAGATTAATAAAAATATTCTAACATCTCTGATATTAAAGGCTTTATATGCCAAATTCTATTTGGAGAGTATTTACTAAGATGAGAGAAACTCATATCAGTCCAATTTACAATCTAACTCAGTTAAAATCACTGGTATTAAACTGAAGCATCATCTTAGCTTTCCTTTCTGCTGTCCTAATTTTTTACATCTAGAGTTCATTTTTAGTCATACATTTTCA